>NW_027528744.1:1236665-1578786 GCF_008692635.1 Crocuta crocuta
CGCGGGCAGCGCCCCGGGGCTGGATGGGCTAGAGGTGCAGCCAGCCCCGCAGGGTCTGCCCGGGTCCGGCCGCGCAGTGTAGGGGCGAGGCGGGGCGCTAAGACGAGCTGAGACTTCCCGCGGGCGGCGGCTCCCATTCACCCCCACACAGGGGCTCTCTCCGCTACCCCCCACCCCGAGCTTCTAGATATGAAAGAGGCCCCTGGGGATCCGGCGTGACCCTGGGAATGGGGAGAATTGGGGACCTCAAAGCTTCAGGCGAAGCCATCCGTTCCTTCAGAAGTAAGGGAAGAAGGGGTGCAGTACCCGGCCCTAATCCGGAAGATAGGGGCTGCTGGCGGTGGTGCCCGTAGCAGTGAAAATCTCGGCTTTTCAGAGCAGTCGACAGATCGCTCTTCTGCCGGTCATGTGTCAGATTTCTGTCTTGCGAGGCGGGCAGGAAGAAACCCGAGCTTTTTCGAAGAAAGGTGCTGTCCCCCTCTGGGATTTGTACAGCCCAAGCGGCACTCAGGGCTCAGTTCTTCTTATGGACCTTGTGTTCCGTGCCGCGTTTGCACACTGTGTGGGTGTGCCTCCGCTTGTGCACACAGACTCAGCCCCAGCAAAATGGCTTCCATGGAGGGACTGAGGGGTCAGCTCAGGTCCTGGGCAGCTCTGCTTTCTCTCTGCGAAGCTGTCCTTTGTTCTTGGTTCAACTTGGCACACTGGTCCTGGGGCCTTATGCACCCCGCCAGGACATAAGAAAAATAATCATATTTTGTGGGAGCATGTAGATCCACAAATTGAAATTCCCCACAAGTGCCCAGGCCTACTCAACTGCAGGAGAAAAGAACATACACACACACACACACACACACACACACAACACACAGTTGCAGTTTGCACCATTCTTTTAGGCCTCTTCTCCAGATTTCTCTCCCTTTCTTTTCACCCAAGCCCTCTACTTAGGTTGCCTTTAAGTCTAAGCATATAGAGGTGTCTCTTGGGCCTAGACCCACTGTGGCCCATGCCTCAGTACCCTACTTGAGACAGCCAGCCCAGTGACCATATATACTCGGTCCTCTCCAAGGTCTCTCTCACCTGGTGAGGCTGGTCCAGGGATGGGGAAAAGCTCACCAGGGTCTGGACTGCCTGGTCTCCCTTCTCAAGTCTTCCTTGGCCGTGTGGTCCCCGCAGCCCCATTCAATGCACATAAAGTCTCCAGTGTGGTTCCCCGCCAAGGATGATGAGAAGTTACCCCTTTGCTTGGGGAAGAGGAATCAGGTGTAAGCTTACAATTTCCCTTGTGGGTTGCTAGCATTATGGCTCAGGCTTCACCACTTTTTAAAAGATCTTTCACGCAACACTTGATCTCTCCTGGCCAGATCGCCAGTAAACAGTTATGACCTCCTGGGAGAAGGAAAGAAGCAGAGGTTGGTGGTGGCATATACTGTACTGACTTGCATTTCAGGCCCCAGAGCCCAGATCTAAGCAGACTTTCTAGTTGATTAGCACCCTCCTACACCAAATCTTTCTTTCCGTATAGGCTGAATTATTCTCCATCAATCTTATGACCTCTTCGATATTGGCATTTTGCTCTCCCGAAACCCATCACCAGATCATTCATTTTGGCTCTTTAGTGAATCACACTGAACAAGGTGTCCTTGCAAAAACATTTTCTACATCTAATGCAAGAGTGGTGAGACCCTGCGAATGACCAGATATGTGTAGGAAGTTCTCTCCTATACCTTTTTCCTTCCCCCTAAATTGTTAAAAATGGTATTTTTCAGTTTAGAGAGACCACAGAGCAGAAATAACCCTGTTTTAGCAAGCCCATCTGGAGAGATGAGCACACCTTCAATCGTTGGGATAAAGGTCAGTTCTACTGCTCTCATTGTAGACCTTTCCCAAAGAGCTTGCTTTAAAGGTGCCGAATCAATTAGTCTCCCGTGGCATGAGATTCAGGCTGGGAAGAACACCGTTGAAGAAGATATATTTAAAATTGTCTTTAGAATGATACTTTGAAGGATGGAGAGAGGCACAGGAATGCTTGCCTAATGTTTTATGATTATTAAAAACCCAAAACCCAAACAAGTAAACAAAAGCCCCTGCTTATGTGAGGAAAACCCCCTCACAGGACTGAACTCAGCCTGTACTGTGGCTTCCCAGTTGTAAAAACTTCTGCCTTTGTCAAAATGAAAACAAGGATGGAAAGGCCAGATTGGGAGCTGAACTTCTGCTGGACTGGCTGCTCTTAGCCTGCCTTGTGGTTGAACCACGGATGAGTAGGCTTGCATATTCACTATCATTCTGGTACCCTGAGCATTTCTTCTTTGTCACCTTTGGGTCAAAATGTCCAGGGATAAGTGCTTTACCTTAGAAAACGGTTTGGTTTTCTATCACAAATCGGCCATTTAAAGCACATGTTTTGGAAAGAGAGATAAAGGAAGCGCTTCCCCTTTCTGCCTGGGCCTCCAGGCAGAGGGCCAGGAGNAAATCAAGCCTTTTATCAGAGGGAAAGTGACAATCATTCCTAGTACACTGGAGAAGCCAGGGACAAATATTTACTTTTTGTAGAAATCAAGCCTTAGCTATCTAAATGCATTTATGCAAAAAGAAAGAACTAGAGACTTTTATGTTACAGAATTTTTAAAAAATTTTATTTTAAATGCAGTCTAGAGTGAAGAAGAACTACGTGGTTCTTTTTCCCGGGGTAAATGGGTTGGGTCTGGATGAAAAGTTGGAATTTTGAAGAGTTTGAAGCTGTTAAAGTATCCTGACAATAAATCAACTACACCATACAATAATTTCTTTTAATAGTTACCTGTCAGAGCACCTATTTCTTTTACTGCAGGATTTGCCCATCAGAGTAGATCTGAGTTGGACATTCACTGCTTAAAGTCTGCTCAAATATGTTTAATTCTCTAATGTCACTTTCTTAACTGCCTATAAAAGAAACTGGTGAAAAAGTATTGACTCACAAAGCCAGCTGATCTATTGGTAACTGTGGATCATATTACAATAGTATTTACCTACCAGAAGGTTGATCTAAATAATAAAGCTGGCATTTCCTTCTAAACTGTCAGTGGAAAGATATGTTTATCACAGTGCCCTCCATCAGCAAGGAGAGAGGGGGATTAGATAAAGTTTAAACGAAAAAGAATGAGCATAGTACACCACTGATACAAACCACATGGAGCTATAAATAATTATGCCTTCTGTTATGCTATGTATATTTTATTTACTCATTTTAGAGGTGAATAATAAACCTCGCTGAACTATGGGAGGAGTTAATAAAGTATTCCAAAAGCATGCTCTAACAGAACTTGAGGATAGTTCTGTTTTATTGTTAACCCTTTGCATGAAATCTTCTGAAGCTGAAAAGGAAAAGGAAAGGGCTTTTGTGTTAGTTGATCCTTGGCTATTCTAGGGCTCAGGTTGGTGTGAAAGGGACGAGGAGGTCACTTGAAATCTCCTTTTATCTACTCTTATTTTCTCTCTGGATCAGCAACTTTGAATAGACATTATCTAATCGCTCTTAATGGAAAGAAACTATGGGAGCAATGAAATGCCTTTACTCCAGAAGTGAAGTACATGTGTGTGGAGCTTGTGTGTGCAAGCTGAGCTTGCGTGGGACTACATTTCTGCACACATGTGCTTAGAGAGTCTTCGGAGCGCAAGGATATGTATGTAAATGTTTCCCATACACTCTGGGGGCAGGGTCTGATTGGGGCGCTTATTTTCCCTTTCTTACACATGAATATGCACACCCACCCACATGAAGATTCTCTACCAAGTCTAGGTGATACTTGGAGCCGACCCTTCAGTTCTTTCTTGTCCTCACTCTGTGGGATGTTGTATTTAAGCTTTTTAAAAAAGAGAATAATTGAGAGCACGATGGACAGCCTTTTAGTGAAAACATCTTATTTCCTTTCCATTTTCAACTGGAAGTCACCGTGACAGGAGGATTTCTTTTCAGAGGGTGGAGATTGTGTGACAGGTGAGAGGTGATAGGGTAAGACGAGACCATCGCTTTCAATTTCTCCCCAGTATTTTTTTAATTTTCGGTCTTTCTTGGAATTAAATTGTTTAAAACACAATAAATAAGTGTAAAACAAGAGCCTGACATTAGGCAATTTAAAAGTTTTTCTTACTATAGATACATATCTCCAAACCTTTGAAGGTGAGCAATTGATTACAATTTGTTTTGAAATTTGAAATTAGAATTGTTCTATAAGTCTCATATGCTAACTAAAATACCACGTAAGTTGTCTTCCTCAAGCATTACTTTTCCTTTTAAAAGGAGAAACAGCCCTCAGGTGAAGTATAAGTGAATACCCAGAAAAGGACATTTGATTTCTAGGACTGAAAGCACTGGGCTTTACCTCCTAAGAAATGCTCCTCCTCCCCTGCAATGTTCTTTTAAATAAGATTTGTATTGCTCCCAGAGCCTGGGACACTTTGCTGTAAATTCCTTTAGAGGAATACTTGGTTACCAGGACTACAAGTTCCCATCTCAACCTGCCAGCCTCCCTGCCCCCTGCTCCAGATTGCAGAGACACTTGGCTGTCAGGGCTGGGACCTTGAACCCCTCCCCCCTCCCTCAGCCTACTGGAGATCGAAGTTTCAAAGTTCGAAGTTGGGTGGGAGAGGATTAATCCTTCTTTAACTCCTCTCCTTGCCGTCTTCAATTCTGAACCCCAACAGTTCTGTTTCCCGGGGTTTCCTGGTGAATAGGAGGGTAGGAGCTGCCCTTTCTAATAAAGATTAAATTAAGTAGAAGAATCCCAGACTCTGGATATTTGGAAGCTCCAGTGGGGTGTCAAACTGACGTTTAACACATTTTTTCCACTCACTGTGCACAAATATTGGATTCATTGGGCTTAACTTTAGAAAGGAAAGGGGAAAAAAAGAGAAGGAAAATAGAAAAAAAAAGAAAGAAAGAAAAAGTCAAGGAGAACCCCCAGTTTCAAGGGTAAAGTGATGTTGTTCAGAAAGGCTGAAGGCAGAAGCAGGGCTTTCTGACTTTTCTAGGCTTTTCTTCCCCTGAATTACTCCAAGAATTAAACACTCTCTTTCCCCAATAAGAGCACAGAATTTTGCTGTTTTGTCTGGGTCTGAATCCACGTTTATTCTTTAGGGGGCAGTTTGGTGGCTCAGGGTCAGGACTGGGTGTGCGGGAAGAAAGGTGAACTCAGAACCCAGTCACCTCTACTATGCTTACTTTTCCCCCTCTTATATGCTTATATTTAACCAAGGTTTTGGGAGCATAAACTGAGCAGTTTCCTTCAGTTCAGTTACTGCCCAGTAGGAGAAACAATGGCTTTTTCTGTTTGCCGTGTTCAGCGAGCTGGACACTGACCTTGAAGCTGAGGCGGCCAGGCACTGCCTCCCCTGAGAATCATAGTAACCCCCAAAATATTGGCCTCTCACACCCACCTGCTCCTCTAGTTGCAGGGCGCAGTCTGAAGGGGCAAAAGGCAAGTCCCTTCGTGCCAGTGCCTCGTTCCTGCAAATACAACACTGAATAAATTAACCTCAAACCAGCTAGTTGGGGTGTAGTAGTTTAGCAGGACTAATTGCAGACAATGGAGCTGAAATGACTTTTCCAATTAGCTGCTGGTTGGAGTTTAGTTGGAGGAACTGTCAGCTACAACGATGGGTAATTGCTTTATTGCTCACAAAACTATCATCTATTTAGAACATATGTGCTAATTACTCTGGATGGGCGTCGAAAAAGAGACCATAAATCTAATAGCACTTAAAAAAGTCTATGGTGCTTGTAAGCAACCCCAGTCCAGGTTGGCGTGATGGATGGCTGTCTTTCAGAAAGGCGAGGGTTTCGACTGGAGGCACCGACGGGATGCTCTGGTCAAATCGCATGCATTAAAGCGAGGGACCAGCGCAGCTGTGCGGAGGTTATAAATCACTGTCATCAAAACCAGTCCCCTCTTTCGCTGCGCACTTTTTTTTTTTCATTTTCGCAAAAGATTACTTTAGAAATCTTTTAATTGGATTACGGTGGGAAATTAATCTCCTTTAGCCTTGGCTAAATTTATCGTGGTCACTGTCGGGAGCAAAGCCCTGTAACTGCAGTGAGGGCCACGTCCCCTATTCCCGCTTTCCCTTAGCCTCCGGGGCTTCCCAGTTGCGTGGGACGGCCTTGCCCCAAGACCTAAGGAGTGATTGGAGGTGAGGAAGAGTAAGAAGACACACCCCTGCGGAAGTTCGCGGCGGTCCCTAGTGAATCCCTTTGTCCTAAACGCCACGTTTCTGTCCCGGATTCCCTAGTTCCATGTGTAGCTAGCATCCCTATACAACACTGCGTCTTCTTCCATCAGTTGGTCTGAGGTTCTGGGGATCTGCTACCTGGGAAGAAGGAGGCTAAAGGTGGCGGAAGAGGAGGTCAGGTTTGCTGCAGTAAGACTGCCAACCAAACTCATCACTTTGCCCTCTTCTTGTCTACGCCCCTCCTCTGGAGCGGAGCTCCGGCTTTGCGAACGTTCTCCACGGTACTTCTCTGCGCAAAAACGCACGGCTCGTTTTGGGCGTTTTCCCTGGCACAACTCTGGAGACTCTTGCCTCTGACGTGCTCAGCGCTTGAAGTCCGAGAGCTGTGGCGCTCCCCACTCTACCAGGCTCCAGGCACAGCAGCGCAGCTTAGGACGGGGGCCGCCTTTCTGGTCCCGCACTTACGAGTCCTTAACCTGGTCCAGCGCTGCACGGGCAGCTGCTGAAGCTGCGGGTCTGGCCCCGCCGGCTGCTTAGCTCTGCGGGAGATGACAACATCTGCCTGAAACGGGATACCTACTTTTGCAGCTCAATTTAGCTCTTAATAGCAGCCCTCTGAGGTGTGGTTAATTGATGGGGATAAAGGCATAATGACTTGACGGGGAGACGCCAATGATCCTTTAATATACTTTTAAAAGAACAACAACCACTCCAAACATCAGCGAGTCATTGATAGGTGGGAGGATAAGACGCGGATCTGGAGGCAGGAAAAGCAGCGCTTGTGCCGTTAGTCTCTAGAGGCTTCAGTGAGGGATGAGCCCCACTGTCAGGGATGGGGCACCTGGGAGCCACCAGGGCGCGCAGCTCGGGCTGTCGGGGTTGTCGCGTGGTCGCGGAGAGCGGGGCCTGACGACGAGGACCCGGGAGAGTTCAGGATGACAAGTGATCGCCCTGAATGGCGGCGGGGAGCCCCGAGCCAGGGTGGATGCCGGGTGGATGCCCATCCCGGGCTCTGCCTCTACATCAGCCCTTCCACTGCACGGGGCTGGATCCCCACGTGGCGAGTGCTCCGTTCTGCCCTCGCTAGAGCTACCTTTCATCTAGCATGAGCGAAGTGGTCAAGTGGCCGAGCTCGGCGGGAACTTGCGGGGTTCCGCTGTCTGAACAACCTCAGAGGGACCTCAGCACCAGGAGAGAAAGACACGTGCCGCTCTATGTGTGTGTCTCGCCCCGAAACGCAGAACCAGAGCACGTGGCCGTATTTTTGCCGGGTTTGCCCAGAGCCCTGGGGCCGGGAGTCCTGCAGTTTACCAGCGCTGGGTCCCGTCACCCAGTCAGAGCATCTCCTGCGCACCACCTCCCCAAACTTGTGCCCATCACGCTCTCTTCAGCGCCTTCCCTTTCCCTCGCCTGAGTTCTCTTTGCGCAGTTCTAGTTTAGTCTCTAGAGTGTCAAAAGAGTGTATTACACTGAGCAAGCCCTCAACTTAGGGCCACCCAAAGCGCTGAAATTAAAAAACAAAATAAAAAAATCCAGATCGCCTTTTCCATTTGCACACCCCCTTCAGGTGCGGGCGGTTGTGTCCCTGGCGGATTTTGCGAGTATCCTGTTTTACTCGTTGGAGAGGGATAACCTTGATGCTTCAGGTTTGAGCTCCCTCTGGAAGCGTAAGGAGAAACAACTCCAATTATTGTCCAGATTTTATTATATCGAGAGATCGCAGGTGCTTCGGCGGCTGCTATTGTCTGCCTTCCTCTGTGAGCCCACATACCAGGGATCAAAGAGTCCCAGGAAACTTAATTTCCCCAAACCCTCTTGCGGAGAAGGCGTACGTTGTCACGGGCGAAGCGTTGGGGTCAAAGATTTGAAGAAATGTAATTAAGAGTTCCAACTCCCAGAGTGTGCCTGTCTCGGTACGGTTCTGTCCTTCCGCCGTCGCTGTCTAACCTCATCTAGTCCGCTTCTGCCCTCAGTGATGTCTAGGAATTCAAGTCTCACTGTTGCCTGGCCGTCCACCCCTCACCCTCGCCCCTCCGCCTTCCCTGGCAGGGGAGGACCCCAAGGCTGTGGTCTTCAAGGTCCTTGGGCGCCTCAGAGTCAGGGACAGGGTCCCAGGGGGCAGGTGTACGCCCTGATCGGCAACTCTCGCTCTGGAGCTCCCTGCCCTGATGAAGTCCGTGACGTGGCTGCAGGTCTCTGAGGCTTTCCTAACGGCGAACCGCCTTTGGGCTGCCAGGGTCCTGAGCTGCCTGTGGCGGCCTCTTGTCAGCCTAGGCCCTCGGATCAGCGGTGGCCCTGAGCGGTGCGGGCCCTGAGGGGGGCCGGGAGGCACCTGGCGCAGCTCCGCGCCATCGCCGGCTCAGTCCAGGGCCCTTACTCCCGTGAGTCCGCTCACACTTCTCACCCTACAAGGGCGCTCCCTTGCGAACGAATTCAGCACTCTGCGAACCGGGCTCCGGTGTCGGGGCCCCGAGGCCGGCCGCACTCCTTCCCTCGAAGCCTGAGAACTCAGCCCCGAGCACCGCCAGGGCGGGAGCAGTTCCCGGAAGCTAGGCCCACATCCGGGCACGAAGCCTCTCTCGCCGGGCTGGCTTCCGGGCGCTCGACGCAAGTGTGTCGCTCCGCGCGAAGTGAACCCTGGCCGAGGGATTCCCTCCTCGGAGGGCAAGGGTCGCGCTCTCTCGTCGCGCCGAAGGTCCCCAGCCCGCGAACCGGGCCTGTGCGGGGTTAAGGTTTACGCACGGCTCGACCGGCGCCTGGCGCACTCTGCGGGAACCCCAGGCCCACGCCGTCGGTCAGCGCTGGCAGTTTGTGGCCCGGGGTCGGCGCAGCAAGCTTCCTGGGAATGGGCCCGAAGGGGGTGTGGGCCGAGTTCTCCGCAACTTCGTCAAGTTCGGAGCCTCACCGTCGAAAGAGACCGCCCTCCCTGGCTAGAGCGCTCTCAGCCGTTGCGGTGCTGCGGCGCTGACTAACGCTGGGCCCTGCTCTGGGCACCTAGTCCCCTCCGGGTTTTGGGCTGAGAGAGGTAGGCATCACGGCCTGGGGCGCGGCTACGAAATCTCAAACCCGATATTCTAGTTTAAGGAGGAACTTGGCCTTGAGAAGCTGAAAAGTCAGTGGGAGTTAACTTTGTGGCCTTTGGCATTTTTGAAAACCTCTGTCTGCAAGGCGGGGACGAGGGGCACAGAGAAACCGCAATGTAGTTCATAACAAAAAATATTTTGAGGGACCGTATCTGGAGAGTTGTTTCAGAGAGTGTTTTATAATCTTGCAAATTAGAGGGTTGGTATGTATCTCGCCACCGGTGCACTGAATAGTGTCTTCCTTCAGACAGGGATTGAGAAACGGAAATACCGCCACCCTCCAGCCAAACTTGTGAGGACTGATTGCAGGGGAACTGGTGCTCCAGATGTTGCACTAGAGGCGCTGCGAGTGTGAGCAGGTAACGTGGAGAAGAGTGACATTGTTAACAGAAAGTATCTAATTAACAGTGACTTCATTTGATTGGAAGGATGAAAAAGCCTTTTTAAATCAATCCAGATTCACTGGCCTAAGCTCAGCCAGTTTATGAATATGGAGCCTGACTGGGCTCTGCTTTCTTTCAAAGATGTCATCTTAGGGGTAATAGCATAGGTGAAGTCATTTGGTTACACTGTGGAAACTTTTATAGTGCCTTCCTTGGGAATTTAATTCAGTGCTTCTTCATTTTATTAGGAACAGACTGACTCCATCAACTGTGCTCTCCCTGTTTAGAGGCTGGACTGCTTGAAGCAATTAGGTTCACCAATTAGCATAGTTTTACTGACCCCAGCAGCAGCACCACTCCTTAGATTATCCATTGCTTCAAAGTCAGAGAAAAGCTGGAGCACAACATGCTTCCCAGGTGTCTAGGTTGGGAAAATAAGCCCACAAGCAGGGTAGCACAGCAGTGCAAAAAGCTTTCTTAATAGTCCCCAAGTGTTTCAGCAACTTTGGTGGATTTCTCTCCCCTTTTCTGATTTGGGATCCTATAATACCTCCTTACTTTCACAGAGCCTTTAAAGCCTAAAGCCTCTCTCCTTTGCTTGCATTTTGGCAGAACTGTTTTTGAGAAAGTGAATTTTCTCCCTTCTTTTATGTGTACCTGCATGTTAATGAAGCAGTGGACGATGGTAGAGTCCAGAGAGAGAAATCGCTGAAGGCGCCTTTAAACCCTGTTAGGTGACAAGGTAAGGGCTCAGGTCTTTGGGTGTGTGTGCGCGCGTGTGTATGTTCTTGCGTGTGTATGTGCCTCAGAACCTACAAGGAGAGGCCAGAGGGTGGAGATGGGGATGTACATCATGGTTTTCCCTCATTTTGAAGGTGTACTTGGAAGGCTCTGCTGCAGTCTCTTCACGGTCACCTCAGTCAGTTGGCAGCCAACACCTTTAGTCATAGAAGACGATTAGAGCTCAAAGCAGTCTAGGAAAGAAGGGACCTTACTCTTGCCACTATCATAGGTAGTGAAGGGGTTACATTTATATAGCTTTTGTCTCTCTCTCCCCCTTAAAATATATATATTCCTCTTTAAGATTTTACTAGATTGAATTGCTGACAGTTCATCAGTAGCAGCAACAATGTAATACCCTAACCTTATTAAATCAATAAATACTAGATCCATGTATTGAATTAAAAATGTATCAGCATGGCCAGGAATTGCAATCATATGGCCATGGACCGCAGAATCGAAGATGCCACTCAACAATTGACTAGTTGGCATTTATTTAACCTTTTTCTATTTTGCATCTGTGATTAGTTGCTCTGGGTTTTAACATTTCAGGGGCCATTGTGACAGGTTTTTGTTGTTTATTTCTTGGAATTTCTTTTCTATCACTTAAGTTTACATGATACATTTGTATTTAGGAATAGGAATATTGCTATGACTTTATTGTTCTTGTTGTTCGTTTCATCTAGGGAATGTAATTCCATTCAGTACATTACTCTAGTAAGATGTACTCAGGTGCTTAAGTTTCTACATAAGCATGAATAAATTTAGATGTATGTGTTCTTGTATATTTATAAATAAGTATACTCAATGTGAATGTAGTGTTGTACATTGATACAGGTGTATTTTTAAAAAAGAAACCACATTTAATTTTTATCTTTCAGCATTATCAGTGATATTAACAGCTAAAGAACTGTGTATTGTTTTAAAAGAAGTTATTTATAATCTGATTTGCTGTTGAATGTTAAATAGCTAGAGCTGAAATTAAAATTTTCAAGTCTTTAAACTTAACACAGTACTTAGAAAGTTCACATATTGTAAATGGTTACATATTTTTATGTGTGAAAAAAAATACTTCAGTGTGTTTTACCAGAAATTGGTCAGTTAAATTGTAGATTAGTAGGTGAATTTAGAGTTAGTCCGTACTGAAAGCAAGAAATGTGTTTAACACCTGGAATTTTAATGCAAAAAGTAATATTACTCTAGCAAGATATTTGTTTATACTGATTAATGATGCCAATTATTTAAAAAACATTCATCCCCTATTGATGTCAGCCAGCATATTTGGTACTGAATTCTGAAGATAAAGTCATTGGGCTTTGGGTTCACTACACTGTGAAAGAAAAAAATCTTTATTTGACGAAATAGGCAATCAACTGAAATCTATCCTCTTTAAATAAACTGATTCCTCAGTATTTTCCCAGTGTTGGTGTAAGTTGTTGTCTGTGATGTCCCCCAGGGCTCTTTCCTCTGCTCTCTGATTTGGTATATAAAAGCAGCTCTGAATGATGGATTACTGTGTCATTGCAGCCTGCGAAGGATTAATTTGTTTCATTGATTTCTCTTTAGGCAGATTGCCAGAATTTGCTGCTTCCCACCTTTCCTCAAGACTTCTAGAAGTAATAGACAGTAATAGCCTAAGACAAATCAGCTCCTTTTTGTGAAAATAGAATCATGAAACCAGGAATCCTAATGAAAGCTATGGAAAACTTTTTATTGGCATATTGGAGAGTATAATTAATAGGCTACTTTATCTGGCTTAGAAATAGTTTTACTTGAAAAATTTCTTTGACTTGGTGACTTAAAACACATCATATTGATAGTTCTTAAGTAAACATTTATAATATTTGTCCCATAAAAATTTTCTCTAATTTGTAAGTAGCTATTTAACTCAGGGAAAAAAAATGTGTTGTCTGTGCGACTGACAAACACTGTTCTTTACGTGTCAGATTTTAGGATCAAATAACTTGTCAACATAATTTTAGGTCAATTTACTTATAAATACTTAGAGGATTATTTGCTGCAAAGAATTTTTAGAAACTGTGGACAAGGATATAGAGTATTGAAAGATAGAAATAGAATTAATTATTTAAAGAGAATGGACCTTTTTGTGATTAAAAAAATTTGCTCATAATCATTTGCAAAAATTAGAAATGATGTTTTGTATATTTCTCTAAGTCTTTTTCCTCCAAACATTTATATGTTTTATTTAAATATATAAATAGATACCACTTTGTGTATCTTTTCAGTTGGAACTAAATAGTGAAAAATTTCCTGTATAATTAGAATTATTAAAGTCATTTATATTGACTGTCTAATGTTTTAGCATGTATAATTTAACCAGTCATTGTCCTACTATAGGAGAGTTAGATTTTTAATTTTCCATTATTATAAAGTTATAATGAATGGCATTTTAAATAAATCTTATTCATTCTTCTGGTTATTTCCTTACAATATATTATTATAAAAGAATTTACTTGGATGAGGGTATAGACTTCTTTTCAAGGGTCTTGATACTGATGGCCAGATTGTTTTCCAGAAAAGTTCTTGCAGTTTATACTGGTACTGCTGAAAAAATTTCTCTGTAGTGGCAGCATTGTAATCTATGTTACATGAGCAAAGAAAATAGAACAACATTCTTTCGTTGTCTTCTGAAAGCAGTGGTAGCATTTTGCATACACTTAGTCTCAGAAGTATTTTCTCAACTGCAGATGTGAAATAGGCTGGTTATACGAATCTATTTGTTTCCCTTCTGTAGTGCTGAAAATTATATTGATTTAATGATCTCAAGTTATACTTTTTATGCAATTAGTTGTGTAGTAAAAACTAATATTGTCATGTGCTAATGTCTTTTTTCCTCTATTGTGCTATGATAGTAGTCCATGCAATATCAGCAAGTTTATGCTTTTCCTGTGCTTTGCTGAAAGGAAAAAGGAACATCTGTTTCCATTATATATCTGCATCATAATGATAACAATTAAATAGCTATTATGGTAGTATACAGTAAATATATTTTGCTGAATGACCTGTACTTTCTTGTTGGAAAATTTCAGAAATTGCAGAGGCATTTAGTTTTTACAGGTATGTTCTATGTAGAGGTTTAGAAAAGCCTTTGGTTACTTTAAGTGAATCATTGCAGTCTCGGTAAAAACAAAGACCCCTGAAGATTAAACACTAGGCTCTCAGATGTGACTCTTGAATGTATTTTTCTTGGGCAGATGTTTAGAGTACAAGTTATTAGATATCTGAGTATTCTTAAGTGACTTAATCATGGCACTAATAATACAGTTCATTTTGTGTTTTGTGCTGTGTGTGTACTTTTAATATTTTACTAAGCTGGAAGTTGGAAATAGTTTTATGTACATATTTAAAAAATATATTTTTAAAATGTGTGTTTATTTTGAGAGAGAGTGTGTACACACTGCACGAGGCATGCACACATTTGAGCAGGAGAGGGCAGAAGAGAGGGAGAGAGAATCCCTAGCAGGCTTCTAGCTGCCTGCCAAGAGCCGGAAGTAGGGCTTGATCCCATGAATTATGAGATCATGATCTGAGCTGAAATCAAGAGTCAAGTCTGTCGCTTAACCCTTAACCATCTGAGACACCCAGGTGCCCCCCCCGCCTTTTTTGTTTTTACAGCCCAGCAGTCTTCCCCGCCCCCCCCATATATTAGGGAATCAGTGATATTTGCCTTTTAAGCTGATCAGGAGAATGTTTGAAACTGACACACTATTTCCATTGACTTTTAATATTCCAGAGAAGTATTTTCATTTATTTCATTCAGTTTTTGGTTAAAGATTTTTTTGGTGGTTACTTAAAAAAAATGGTTAGAAAGTATTTCAGACAGGATGTGATATACAAAGAAAAAGAAACAGACATGTACTCCAAACTCAGTTTGAGAAATAAAATGTTACCTGTGCAATTGAAGCTCTTCCTGATCTTATTCCCTGATGGCTTCTTGAAGAGATAATCATCATCCTAAATTTGATGATTATCTTTTTTGCCTCTTAAGTATTTTTTTTTGATGTGTCTAAAAATTTGTTCTAAGTGACCTGTCCTTTTAAATAAATGAAGTTTAAGATGTTGGAGCTGCAAAGACTGTTGGAATCTTTTTAGTCTAATCACCTGTGAGTGATCATGTTTCATCTGTGAAGTTGTGGATGGATCTACATGTTCTTTGATGTCCTTCTAGGCATAATTAAAGTTTTTTGATTACCTCTTATTTTCCATATGAAACAAAATAAACCAAATAAAAGACAAAGGCCCAGAGAAGTTTAAGTAACTTACTGAAGACCATATAGTAAATCCAGCGCAGGAATGAAACTCAGTTCTCCCAACTTCCATTCAAAGCGCTCTTTTCTTCCATTCACATTGTCTTCTGTGGGTACTGGCTGGCTGACTGCTGTGGTATCCTGTAACTAAAGAGTGTCTGTAGGGTTCTATAATTTTGTGATTGTGTATACAGAAAAGGTTTTTCTCTTAGAGTATTTTGTCTGTTGGGAAAAACATTGAAGCCATTATCAGCCTGAAAGCTACCTATAGAAGGAGAAGACTGAATGTATCCTATAGAGCCTGTGGTTTTCTTCTTTAACTAGACTTTCCTGGAAAAAATGATAGTTTGGGTACAATGAAGTTTTCGATAGGTGTCTTACTGTGCAGTCAGTTTTCTGATCTCTTCATGATAACTGGACCAGGATAATAGGAATGGGCACAAGTATAAGTGTCTCTTTACATGTACATGTACCTATTTTTCAATATATTTTGGCAGTCAGGACTTCGACAAGTTGTTTGTGTGGTTTTTTGTTGATTTGTTTTTGTTTTGTAGCTTATGTTATGGTTAAATCACAAATGATTTTTTATTTGAAAATGAGTTTGTTTCTTGTTTGTATTTAGCAACCAACTTATCAGAGCACTGAAGTGAGAGTAGCACAAATAGAATAATTTAGAGACACGTTTTAAAAATCTCTTTGGAAAAAACCCTATTCTAAAAATGGCAACCTAGAATTCCATGCATGTATGTTCTTTCAGGTTTTTACTCTAACGAATTTAATTCATTCTTGTTGAGATGAGTAAGCTTGAGTCATAATATTCACACAGTGCCATGCCTCTCCTATGAAAAAATTTCAATATAACTGGAGATGGAGTTAATGTATCCTATTATAAAACTATCTTTTCCCAAATCTGTTGCTTTAAGGCCAAAAACTTGGTTTCATAAATTATTTGTTTCTATAAGTACATATTAGGAAACTTGTAATAGTAATCATTCTTTTTAGGGAAGATGAAGCTACTAATCATAGCTTTGTCAGTGCTATAAATATTCTCAGGGTAGTTGTGTTTTAACAAGCAAGCAAGGTAACACATTTTTCTCTATTTTAGGTCAGTTATCTTCTGTGTTTAGTAACTGGTAGTAGGAAATTTTCCCTAGCATATTAGTTTGGGGAGGAGAGACCCGATGTAATCAGATATCAACATTCAGTACTCCTTTTATTTAGTATTTATAAATACATATTGCTTTTTATGAAGCATATTGGTTTACTTGCTCATACTCATTAAATATTATTCCTTTCATTTCTAAAACATTTCTGTCTGGAGAGAAAGCTGTGTGTGTGTCTGTGTATGTCTGTCTATAAATATTTGCAAGGCATTTGTCCAGTTGAAAGTTGGAGTCAACATCTGTAATGGGTAATATAAGGAATTTTCTACACTGGTTAAATTCCTCATTGTTGCTCTATGATATAGGTAAAACTCAGCAGAAAAAGTGTGAGTAGAGGAAACTAGCCCCTTACTAACTTGTTTCTCGTTGACCATAATATGAATCTGGACATTAGTGGTAAGAATATGGAATCTTAATCACCAAGCCAGTAGTGCTAAAACTAGAGAAACCACAGTGAGCCACAACAATCTATAGTCCATATATATTATTATACTCTTTTAGTTCTATAGCTCTTTGAAGAAAGCTGTTGTACTGTTTATAGAAACACCCAAATTTGGAAAAAGAAGATATATGTGTATATATTTATATGATTATATATTATGTATATATTTTTTGCCATATGTACTATCAGAATTATAGGTGCTTACATATCTGCACCTTTTGTATTCAGTTCTGAAAGACTTCACTTTAGACCAAGTTGAAATTATTTCAAAACTAGCATTGGCTGTGTATTTTCTTTTTGAATTTTATTTATTTATTTATTAATTTTTTATTTATAGTTTATTGTCAAGTTGGTTTCCATATAACACCCAGTGCTCATCCCTACAAGTGCCCTCCTCCATGCCCATCTCCCCCCTCCCCCCTGCCGGCTGTGTATTTTCTATTGACACAGCCAATACACAGTTTCCAGATGTGATCTCAGAATTTTTCTGTGGGTAAAAGGTAGAGTTTTCTTCTACTAATACTAGATTTGCATATTGTAAAATTTTGTTCATGGCCTGTTTCGAAATTCCAGCTCTTTAGGATTTTCTCACTATTTGACTCTTAGGATAATTATGTTGCTGTTGTGCTTATTGTTCATGAGGTATAGACAGTTAACACCTATCTATTGAATTCTTGTCATGCTTACTACATGAGAGATAGATAAAAACAAAGTCATTGCTCTTCAAGGGATAATTATTGATACAGTCTTTTGCCAATAATTTAACAGATTATATTTTCTTAATACAAGGTATTTGTGATTTTATTAATATTACTACATGAAGACTTTAAGAGAAAAATAAAATATATTTAGTTTTCCATTGCTGTTCTTCACCTTTTGAAAAATTCTTAGAGTTATAATTTGGGATCAGCCAAAAGGATATTAATATGGTATCTTGAATAAATAGGATGTGGCATTTGCTAACTTTAAATCAGTTTAAAGATTTTTTGTGTGTTTTATTTATTTTTGAGAGAGAGAGAGACAGCATGAGCAGGAGAGGGACAGAAAGAGAGGGAGACACAGAATCCAAAGACAGGCTCCAGGCTCTGAGCTAGCTATCAGCACAGAGCCTGATGCGGAGCTCGAACCCACAAACTGCGAGATCATGATCTAAGCCGAAGCTGGACGCTTAACCCACTGAGCCACTCAGGTGCCCCTAAATCAGTTTTTTTATTAAGGAATATAAGATCTAAGAATTTTTCCTGATACTCTATTTTCTTTAAATTAAGTATGCCAACCTAATTGTCTCTTTGTAAATCAAAAATTATTGCCTAACAACATCTCTCTGTAAATAAAAAAATAATTGCCTAACAATGTTTCTGAAAAGCACCCTTTGTGCTGCTGCTTTAGCAAGAAGCAGGTTCATTTTTTAAAAACTCAACTAACAAAGTATATTTAAAGTCAAATTGGGAGTCACACTAAATGTGAAGGCAAAACATATTTTCATAAATATTTAGAAAAATACCTGTGTTTGGTTTTGATGTCCCATTAGCTTTGATGGTAATATTATTTAATTTTAGCATTGAATGTGGGTTTTTTGGGTTTTGTTTTGTTTTTTGAGAGAGCGAGAGAGAGCAAGAGACTATGAGCAGAGCAGAGGGACAGAAGGAGAAAGAATCCCAGGCAGGGTCCATTCTCAGCATGGAGCCTGATGTGGGGCTCAATCCATGACCTGAGCCAAAATCAAGAGTTGGATGCTCAACCTACTGAGCCACCCAGGCCCCCCTGAATATGTTTTTATAGCATAAATGAACGTGTTTTTATAGCTCACCAAAGGTTATTAAAGGATGCTAAGCATAGTTTTTTTATGCTTATTTGGTTACTATTTGGTTGTTACACAAAAAATGAGTTGTTGATATATTTGCCAACAGATTTGACCTAGGTAGATAGCTGTTTTTGATAAAAAGATTAACAAAAATACTCCTACTTCCCCTATAACAATTAAAGTCTTTCTGGATTTAATCTTATAGTTTTTCTGTCTGTTTGTATGTGGATGTAGGTATAAGTTTCAGTTTACAAGTATTACAATAAACAAAGTATAATTTATATTTTGTGTAGAGTGTTAGCATGACCAAATAAGATCCTTTTGAATTTTAGTGATTGATAAGGTTTTTCATTATTTATACATTTCTCAAAACAAACATACACCTTCCTGGGGTGCCTGAGTGGCTCAGTTGGTTATGTGATGGACTTTAGCTCAGGTCATGATCTTGTACTTTGTGGGTTGTAGCCCTGCATCAGGCAGGCTCTGTGCTGACAGTTTGGCGCCTGGAGCATGCTTTGGATTCTGTGTCTCCCTCTCTCTCTGCCCCTCCCTCACTTGTGCTTTGTTTCTCTCTCATTCAGAAGTAAATAAACATTAAAAAAACTCCACAACAAATATACATTCCAAAATAAGTACCTTTTTATTGAGCTATAGTTTTGAGATGTGTATTTTATAAGATATTTTTAAAAAGACAAAAACAGCAGTAATATTTGGTAGAAGGTCATTTGTTTTGAGAAATGTATAAATAATGCAAAACCTTATTGTACGATACTTTTAGACTCAGTCTCATGTTAGTCTAAACTTAGACAACTTACAGGTAGTTGTTTAGGACTGGCTAGAGCTTAGTGATCTGAAGGAATAAGTGAGTGGTGGTACAGAGCTTCGAGAGCAACATACCACCCAGTGTCTGTGACAGAGCCAAAAGTCACCAAGACCCTGTTTGTATTTCAGTTCCAATATTAATAAGTTTAAATGTGCTTTGTGTTTTGACAAATAGTTTTAAAATGAAACTTATGCATTTTATAGTAAAGAACTAGCCAAAGGCTATATTACATAAACAGTGTGTATGATGAAGAGTTTTGTTCTTAAATAAACTTGCTTAATAGTTGGTAGGACCAAGAGAAGTATAAAAAGTCCTTAATTTATGAATTTTGCTTTTTATATACATAGTAAAACCTTATTATCATTATACACTAAGCATATTTCATATATTGCTTAATCTGTTTATATAAACTGTAAAATTCCCATTTCACTGGTGAAGAATTTGAGGCTCAAACATGGTTGAGTAATTTGCTCAAGTCACATAGCTGATGAGTAACATAGCAAGGATTTGAAGTATGTGTCCCTCCGGAGCCCATTCCTGATCTGTGCTGATTTCACTGCTTCTCATCAAGTAACTCATTGTATTATCTTTTGATTATAGGTCAAATTGTATTCTCACAGGCACATAAAAGTGCATAGAGCAACTCTTTTACAAAACAAAGGAAAATCTATATAATTTCATGTTATTTTTATGTCCCAGTAGCTATAGGGTAATATTCTCTCTGTTTGATTATGTACTTTATAAATGGTACTTAATAGATGAAACTCTTTCCTTAGAGTCTTTTGGTACTAGGTCGATTTAGCTATTAAATATCACCTTTGCTAGAGATTGAAAAATGAATAGCAAGAAAGCTTATTATTTCTGATTTGCAATCTTTCTTCAGAATGTTTTTGTCTTTAGTGACTTCCAGAGGAAAAAATACCATGTTTCCTTAGTAGGTATATTATTTTGCTAGGGCTGCTGTAGCAAAGTACCACAAAAGGGGTAGCTTAGGCAACAGAAATTTATTGTTCCCTGGTTCTTGAGGCTAGAAGTCCAAGATAAAGGTGTTCTCAGGGTCGTTCCTTCCAATGGCTGTGAGGAAGGTAATTAGTCCATTACATGCCTCTCTCCTAGCTTGTGGTGGTTTATTGGTACTCTTTGGTGTACCTTGGCTTGCAGATGCATCAGCCTGATCCCGGTCTTCATCTCCATGTGGTGACTTCCCTGTGTATGTTTCTGTCTTTATGTCCAGATTTTCCTTATTGATACAGACACCAGTCATATTAGATTAGAGCCTATCCTAATGACCTCATTTAACTTGATAATCTGCAAAGACCTTATTTCCAAATAAGGTCACATTCACAGGTGCTAAAAGTTAGGACTTCAACAAATTTTTGAGGGGATACAATTCAACTCATAACAGTAGGCATTTTTTTCTGAGATAATCGATTTGAAAACTCTTTAGTAGTGGCTAATAAGTTTGCAGTTTATTATGATATGCATGTCTGCCCATAAGTGAGTCATGTTTGAGTATTTGTTTTGGAATAGGACTGATTTTACTGTAGTATTCTTTTTTTTTTTTTTTCTAAATTTCTGAGAGAGAGAGAGAGAGCACGCATGAGTAGAGGAGGGTCAGAGAGAGAGGGAGACACAGAATCTGAAGCAGGCTCCAGGCTCTGAGCTAGCTGTCAGCACAGAGCCCGACGTGGGGCTTGAACCCACTAACTGTGAGATCATGACCTGAGCCAAAGTTGGACGCTTAACTGACTGAGCCAGGCTCCCCTACTGTAGTATTCTTAAAAAAACTGTAGGAAGAACAGACTGGAGAACTATTTAGGAAGGCTTTCAATAAATAATATGATTGTCACAGTATATGGAACAGATGATGAGCTTTTGGTAATTCAAGTACAAAATCAGTATAGCTGGTGGTATGATGAAGTTGGGATTTAGATAGACATTCAGAGCAAGAGAATGCTATAGAAATAGAGAGGTTATGGGTTGAGGTTCTGATGTAGGAATGTGTATTTTATGTATAGTGGGTCATGGTGGTAAAGGGAGGCTTTGGGTCCGTTATGGTGTGAAGGAATCCTGGCTCTGGCCCTTTAGAGTTAAGGCCAGTTTTAATTTTTAAGTTTCAAAAAATTCCTTTAGGATTTATTTTTAATTTTACTGTGTAGGCAATTTGAAATATATCATTAGCAAGAAAAACATGACCCATATCCCCACTACCCAGAATTAGTTGTTATTAATATTTTGACATCTTGATAGAATTCTTATGAAATTCCTGCCATGCTTTTTGATTGAGATTATACCACCTAAACAGTTTTCTAAAATAAATCACCTGTAGCTTCTAAATATGTATCTGAATTTGAGACCCATTGGGTAACAGACCTAATGACCATTGATGATAAATCAGATCACCATAATTCTATAAAGCATTAGGTCAAGACAGTTTTGTCTCATGTGATTGAGTCCTTTGCCTTGTCCTGTTGTCCTTCACCCTGTCTTTCACACTACTGCCAAGATTGTTTTAATGATGACATCACTCTTCTGGCTTACCTCCTTTAGTCAGACCAAGGTCCAGCTTTTTAGCATAATAGGTATCTCTGTGATCTTTCTCTTCTTATTTTATACTTTCCAAAAAGCTTCTTGAATTCTCAGAATTTTGTGTACCCTTTTGCACCTCTGTAATTTTTCACCTCTTCCCTCCACTAAGAATGTCTTTTTTTTCTTGTTGTCCCTCTGTTCAGTGGCTGTTAATTTTTAAATACTCCTTTCCCATGACATTTCCTCTCTAAAGCCTTTATTCCAAGCCAGTTTTCCCTTTCTTTTAATATCTGTGGTGTTTTCTAGAAAACTTGCTATAAACTGATGACAGGGTATCATAGTGAATAATTTCCATCTTTATCTTTCTTGTTTTTTAATTTTTTAAAAAAGTTTTAATTTAAATTCTAATTGTTAAGAGACTGTAATATTAGTTTTGGGTGTATATAGTGATTCAGCACTTCCATAAAACACCACAATTTGTGCACTCCTTAATTCCCATCACCTATTTCACCCATCCCTCCACCCACCTCCCCTCTGGTAACCATCAGCTTGTTTTCTGTAGGTAAGAGTATGTATCTTGGCTTGCTTCTCTCTCATTTTCTACTTTGCTTGTTTGCTTTGTTTCTTAAATTCCACATGAGTGAAATCATACGGTATTTGTCCTTTTCTGACTGACTTATTTGCTTAGCATAATCTTCTACTCTATCCATGTTGTTGTAAGTGGCAAGATTTCATTTATGACTAAGTACTATACCTGTGTGTGTGTGTGTGTGTGTGTGTGTGTGTGTGTATGAATACACACCACATATTTTCCCTTTTTTTAGTTTCAAGTTTTAATTTAAGTTCTAGTTACTTAATATTTAATGTAATATTAATTTCAGGAGAAAAATTTAGTGATTCATCACTTACACATAACACCCAGCACTCATCACAGCAAATGCCCTCCTTAATATTCATCACCCTTTTAACCCTCCCCCACCTCCCCTTCAGCAACCCTCTATAGTTAGGAGTCTGTTTTATGGTTTGCTTTTCTACCACCCCCACCCCTGACCCATATTCATCTGTTTTGTTTCTTAAATTCCACTGAATGAAATCATACAGCATTTATCTTTCTCTGACTGACCTATTTCTTTGAGCATAATACATTCTAGCTCCATGTGCATCATTGCAAATGGCAAGATGTCATCTTTTTTTGATGGCTGAGTAATATTCTGTTGTACACATGTGCCACAACCTCTTTATCAGTCATTAGTCGGTGGACATTTGAACTCTTTCCATAATTTGACTATTGTTGATAATGCTGCTCTAAACATCAAAGTGGGTGTATTCCTTCAAATCAGTATTTTTATATCCTTTGGGTAAATACCCAGCAGTGCAATTGCTGGATCATAGGGTAGTTCTATTTTTACTTTTTTGAGGAATCTCCACGCTGTTTTCCAAAGTGGCCACACCAGTTTATATTCCCACCAACCATGTAAGAGGGTTCCCCTTTCTCTGCATTCTCGCCAACATCTGTTGTTCCCTGTGTTGTTAATTGTAGCCATTCTGACAGGTGGGAGATGATATCTCATTGTAGTTTTATTTTCCTGATGATGAGTGATGTTAAGCATCTTTTCATGTGTTTGTGAGCCATCTGAATGTCTTCTTTGGAAAATGTCTATTCATGTCTTCTGCCCATTTCTTCACTGAATTATTTGTTTTTTTGCGTGTTGAGTTTACTAAATTCTTTATAGATTTTGGATACTAGCACTTTATTAGATATGTCATTTGCAGTTATCGTCTCCCATTCCGAAGGTTGCCTTTCAGTTTTGTTGATTGTTTTCTTTGCTGTGCAGAAGCTTTTCATTTTGATTAAGTTCTATTAGTTCATGTTTGCTTTTGTTTCTTTTGCTTCAGGAGACATATCTAGTAATAAGTTGCTATGGCCAATGTCAAAGAAGTTGCTGCCTGTGTTCTCCTCTGTGATTTTGATAGTTTCCTGTCTCACATTTAGGTCTTTCATCCCTTTTGACTGTATTTTTGTGTAGGGTATAAGAAAGTGGTCCAGTTTCATTCTTCTGCATATCACTGTCCAGTTTTCCCAACACCATTTGTTGAAGAGACTTTTTTCCTTTGGGTATTCTTTCTTGCTTTGTCGAAGATTAGTTGACCGTATAGTTGTGGGTCCATTTCTGGGTTTTCTAGTCTGTTCTATTGATCTATGTGTCTGTTTTTGTACCAGTACCATACGGTCTTGATGATTACAGCTTTGTAATATTACCTGAAGTCCGGAATTGTGATGTTTCCAACTTGGCTTTTATTTTTCAAGATTGCTTTGGCTATTTTAGGTCTTTTGTGGTTCCTTACAAATTTTAGGGGTTTTTTGTTCTAGCTCTGTGAAAAATGCTGTTGGTATTTTGGTAGGGACTGTGTTAATGTGTTGATTGCTTTGGGTAGTATAGACATTTTAACAGTATTTGCTCTTCCAGTCCGTGAGCATGGATTGTCTTTCCATTTCTTTGTGTCATCTCTGATTTCTTTTCATTCTTAAAAATTTTCTTAAAGTTTATTTATTTTGAAAGAGAGGAAGTGGGGTAGGGGCATAGAGAGAGAGAGGAGAGAGAGAATCCCAAGCAAGCTCTGTGCTGTCAGGGCAGATCCTGACTCAGGGCTTGAACCCACAAACCATAAGATCATGACCTGAGCCCAAATCAAGAGTTGAATGCCTAACCAACTGAGCCACCCCATCATCTTTAATTTCTTTAATCAGTGTTTTATAGTTTTCAGAGTACCATTTTTATCTTTTTTAATAGATTGAATTACTTAAAAGCAAGGGTCATGTGTTATAACACTTAGTGTGGTACCTCGTAGGTGTTTGAGCAAAATGTTTGCTGAATAAATAAATAATCTTATCTTTTCATCTAATACTGTCTTGCCAGGAATAGAACTATAGCTAGAGGGGCGCCTGGGTGGCTCAGTCATATAAGTGTCTGACTTCGGCTCAGGTCATGAGTTTGACCCCACTTCTGGCTCTGTGCTGATAGCTCAGAGCCTAGAGCCTTTATCAGATTCTGTGTCTCCCTCTCTCTGCCCCTCCCCAGCTCATTCTCCCTCTCTCTCTCTCTCTCTCTCTCTCTCTCTCAAAAATAAATAAAAAAAAAAACCATTAAAAACTAAAGCTAGAATAAGTGGTCTTTTGATAAGGGAATAAGATGATTAGTTCATTTCAACTAATGGCCAAAGTTGGATACCCAACAGTTATTAACCATTTACAATTTGTGAGGTATTCTGTTGGGCATTGTGAAAATGGGAAACTAAATTGAAGGAGAACTTAGGGACGCCTGGGTGGCTCAGTCTGTTGGGCGTCCAACTTTGGCTCAGGTCATTATCTCATGGTTCTTGGGTTTGAATCCCGCATTGGGACTGTGCTGACAGCCCAGAGTCTGAAGCCTGCTTCGGATTCTGTGTGTGTGTGTCTCTCTCTCTCTGCCCCTCTTCCGCCGATGCTCTGTCTCTCTCTGTTTCTCAAAAATGGATAAATGTTTTAAAAAAAATAAAAATAAAACAAAATGAAGGAGACCTTTAAGAGTTTGCAGCCTAGTGTAGAACTTCCAGTTTTGGTGAATTGGTGGAGAATGACGGTCAGAAATAGAGTGAAGAGTGGTTAAGGGGACTGACCCATTGAAACAGAATTGTCACTGGAAACAGTTGTATAGTGCCTTTAAATTAACAAAGTTTATTTGGTTATAGGTGGCAGTGGGTCTGCATTACAAGTTGTAGCAGATGTTCTCAACATTTCTATGGAGACTTCCTTATATGCACTTGTGAGAGGAGCCTGAGAGCCTCATCCCTATGATAGCTACCATTCACTGGTATGATGCTGTGCTTTCTATTTCATCCTTCCTGTTCTCGCTGTTTGTTATTGCAGACAATTATGTAGAACTGGAAGTGGAATGTTTTAATAATACTGATACTGTCATTTCTTTGAGATTGTGTATTATGCTTTGTTATTCTTATACCTGTTCACAGAAACACTGAATATTGAGTGCCTTGCTCATTGTAGACACTTGGCATTGTGTTTTTGTTTGAATTGTATCTAGTTATAAATAGATACTTCCTGATTATTAACAGATGCTATTCCAATTTTTAATCCTTTGAATAGTAACGAAGTATATAACATTATCTTTACTTATACTTAAAAACCATGTCTTCAGGTAATGTTTAACCAGCTTCTTAATTCTCATGAAGGAAATTCATCTGGTAACTAATAAAATTCCATACCAGGAATATTTAATTACAAATCTCTGTTTTAACATGAATAAACTCTATAGCTAGTAATGAAAGTATTTTTCTTCATAAAAATTAGAAGTATTTTTCAGAATTCTAGGAAATGTCACAGTAATTTTGGCTGTAGTCATACTGCATTTAATGCTATTGAGAATGTTGTTAACATGAACAAAAATATTCTGTAATTTCCTCAGTTATTGCTGCTGGTGATGAGGGATGTAAAGTTGGCATGCTTTCATGTTTTGAGCATTTTCATTATATACTTTTGATTTTACATGTCAGAAGCGATCATTGTTTTAGATAAGACAGCTGAGAACATTTTTACTTAGGAATAGAGGTCAGGTTCTGACTATTTGTATTTTGAGGTCAGGGAAAAATCAAATAAAATGAGTGAGAGTAAATATATGTACAATTTTGTATGTAAGTATTATAAAATTTATATATTTCTTTGACTTTGTTTTTAGTTCATTAAAACATAGTGGCTTGGGACCAAGGCATAGGTTTCATTTCTATGTTAATAATTTTATTTTGTTATTTTCTGTGACCACTGGTAACACTCATCTTGCAGATATAAGCTGTTGTTCACCAAGGAGCTTTGGGAAGAGAATTGGCCAGATCAGCAAGTTCATCTCCATTGTGAAAAAACAACTTCTGAAGCTCATCTCTGTTGAAGGTGAGTCAGTGTCATCTTCACAGAGGAGAGATCACACTAGTGTTATTTGATGTTTTCAGCATTATCAACCAATAGTTTGGTTTAAACTTTGTTTTATGGGATGTTGAACCATCATGCTTTATTACTTGAGTGTAGTGAAGATTCATACAGAAATCATCCTGATAAAGAAAAGGGATGGAAGTGACAATTTGGTGTTTATGAATATACCTAAAAGTAATTTTGGTACTCTTTCTTTTTTTTTTTTTTAAAGTTTATTTATTTTTAAGGATAAAATCTGCATCCAATGTAGGGCTCGAACTCATGACCTTGAGATCAAGAGTCTCATGCTCTTACAAGTGAGCCAACCAGGTGCCCCAAATTGAGTACTTCTTCTCACCTCCATTCTTATTTCCATATAACACATGCTAGCTAACTTAATAATTCTTGGCTTTTATTTGAATGAATATTGGCTAGAACAGAATCACATATATTACTTATTTATTTTAAAATATATTATTGATTTCAGAGGCACCTGGGTGGCTCAGTTGGTTAAGCATCCAACTTTGGCTCAGGTCATAAGCTCGTGGTTTGTGGGTTTGAGCCCTCTAATGGGCTCTGGGCTGACAGCTTGGAGCCTGGAGCCTGCTTTGGATTCTGTGTCTCCCTTTCTATCTAGCCCTGCCTCACTTGTGCTGTGTCTCTCTCTCTCAAAAATAAAGAAACATTAAAAAAATTATATAAAAAATAAAACATATTACTGATTTCAGGAAATTTCAGATAACTGCAGTATCAATGTAAAGATTCTCTTCTGTTTTCAAATACATTATTTGGTCTTTCAACTGGTAGGCATTGTTGATGCTTGCCACAGGCTTTCTGTCCTAGATTTATAGTGGATGACCATGTATGTTTAGTATTATTACAAGGGGTAGTACTGTATCTAATAGCAATCCATAGTTCAGTATCTTTTAATGCATGTTTATTAATCATTACTTCATTTTACTTTATGAATTACATTTGTGATTTGACCTTACCCTACCTAACCATGAAGTGTGTGTGTGTATGTGTGTGTGTGTGCGTGTGCAACATTGTATATCAATAACTTGATACAGTTACTGATGTTGCTTTAGCTCTCTTTACTCGGGTTGTTTCACTTGAATCATTTCCAATGTCAGGTTGTCAAAGTAAATTTTCTTTTAAAGTCCTGCTTTAGTAGTCTTCTTTTTTGTTGTTATTGTTATCTTTTAATTTTTCTTCTTTTGGAGTATAAACAAGTCCCAAATCAAAGACTGGTAGGACCAGTACTGACTTCAAAAGACAGATATAACTGTGGGGAGAGGATCTTTACAGGTACATGATGTTCCATGATTATAACCAGCCTTACCATCTTTACTAAGTGGCTTATAAAAGGCCACAAAATAAAAATGGAATAACATGGCATTATATTTGGAGAAAAGATTTGATTATACAATTTTATTTTCCTCAAAAAGGCACTCAATATTTTTGTTCTAAGATTGGGCTTTCCCTTCCCATGCCTCGTAAGTAATTACTAAGTATAAGTCATTGTGTTTTCAAAAAGCTCATTTCTTGAAAACATTATTTTAAGATGACTTGTCTCAGTATTATTATTTTCTCATTAAGCCTACCTCAAACATTTTCAGTTGGACTAGACTTTGGACATTTCTTTAACATTATAGTAGAAGTAAAACTTATTTAGTGTATAAACTTGAATTTGTCTTAACTAGAACAATTTCTATGGTGGTTGTAGTGATGTGAAACTACTTTTTGAACAATTAATAATTATAATTATATAATTGTTATTAAAATTAATGAAATCAATTAAAATTAATAATAATTTGTTCTGCTCTACTCTAAGTGCTTTTTATATCTCGTTATATTTTTACAACAGTTTTGTGGGATAGGAATAATTATCTCTGGGCTATAGACAAGAAAACTTAGAGTTCAGCAATTTGCATAGGGTCAGTGACTGACCTAGGATTTCAGTCCTGAACTATGTGATCTGAGAACTTCTGCCCAGAGCTCCTATTTATAAGTGCTGTGTTAAGCTGCTGTAATTCTTATGTCATGCAATCCTGATTAAAATGGTTATGATGGCCAGTAATATCAGAGTGACAAATTCTAACATAGGTTAGTAGTTTTACATTTAGAAAAACACTGATTTGTCATATTACCATTTTAGTAATATGCCAAACTTTGGGTTGGTTTATTTTTTATTTATAATTTAATAAGATTATATTAGTTAGAGGTCAAATGTTCTTTGGCCATTAGCCATTAGCTTACATTAGTTTTAACTAAGGAAAAATTAAATAATGAAGATACTAAAAGGAAGCTTATGGCTTCTGATTCTAACTGTATTCTGTTAAGTGATTTTATTTGTTTCAGGCTATATAGAAAGAACTTAAGAAAATATACTGAATTAAAATTTGCTATGCTGAAATAGCATATTCACTAAACGATTTAAATAAAATGAAGTGAGTGTCAAGGGGGTTGGATGGAATGAAATTTTCTTTGCTCAAGCTATAAATAGTAAGACTTAAAAAAAAACTTTATTTATTTAGAGGGAGTGTGGGGAAGGGATAGAACTAGAGGGAGAGACAGAATCTGAGGCAGGTTCCCTGGTGACAGTGAAGAGCCCAAAGTGAGGGTCCAGTCCATGAACCATGAGATCATGACCTGAGCTGAAACCAAGAGTTGGACACTTACCTGACTGATCCACCAGGCACCCCAAACAGTAAGACTTAATTTTGTAGGAAAACATTAAGTAGTCTGGTCATTCAACTTGTATATCCTTTATAATAGTCAAAAACCTGTAAGTAAATATGTGTGCTCTTGAGAAACAGTGATCGAAAGTGGCAATAAAAGTCACATAATGAAATAAGAATACTAAAACAAAAAAATCAAGGGATTTTACTGTAGCTCATTATTCACTACATTTCTGGCAGTCTTCATGATTACAAATCACTTGATTGACTAACTAGACATTTTCAAAGTGAATTATGAATCAGGTTCATTTTTTTCTGCTTGATAGTTGGCACATGCTGTAACTCTCACACCTTGTGATATATCAAATTCTTGTAACAGTAATAAGAGATACAATCACTTATTTTAGGAAAACTATATGGCCTTTTAAAAAAATGTTGCTAACATTTTAACAGTACAATGTAATCCTTGCTTTTGTATTCCAAAGTAGAATTCACAGTGATGACATTATTTTTCAGATTAAAAAAATCTGAAGGCTGATTTTCCATCAGGCATAAAACTCCTATTGATATCAGTTCTATAGACTTCTTGGGCAGTTGCTGAGCCTTGGTTGCAAAAACAGTTGCATATCTTTCCTTAGCATTTAAAACTGCATGATAAAGGAATTGTATGTTGTTAACATTTTCCTTTGAAGGAAATGCAGTTTCCCCTAAATACCTAATTTGTAACGAGGCCATGATGTTGCATACTTTAAAATGTGGAGCATTTTAATGGTTATTAATAAAGAAGGTCTCTTTTTGAGTTGGGAAAAGGGTGCATAGTGCCTTGAATCTTGAATCTTTCCATTCGTAAAACTTAATCAAGGGGGTAAATTATGCTTTCAAATGCATTCTCTTCTCTTTTGACTTAATAAGAATTCTTCATGCATTACTTCACTGGCAGTTGAGTGGCAGAAAATTCCTATAGTACAACTGAATTTGCTTTAATCCCATCCACTCAAGCAACTGAAAATAAAATGGGTGTTCCTTAATGTGATATATTTAGAATTTGAGAATCTTGCACAAAATTCAGTCATTGCCTTAGTGAGGTCTGTTCATTGAAAATTGTCAGGCATGGGAATATAGGCCCCAATTATTTAACAGTGTTGTTATGAGATCTTCTTACTAATAAAAAAAAAATTACATATGGTAAAGTAGTTCTGTGTTTCTTATGAAGACAACATCATCAAAGTTAGTGGAAGCTTTGCATATATAACAATCACCTAATTGTACTGCCATATTTCCCCCTTATATAAAAAACAGAGTAATTAGTGTTTCAGCATTCCATTGCCTTTAACTTACTTTCTTTGCTCTCTTTTATGAATAAGATTTCTTTATAACTAAAAATCATTTTATTGCTATTACATTATTAAAAATTTGTTTTATTTCTGTTCCATTGTCTTTAAAAATATTTTACAAATTTTTTTCTGAATAATATCCATCTATTAATTTATTTGAAAATGTAGAATAGCAATGTATTACTACACATACTTTTAGAAACACAATGATAAACTTTGTTTTAATGTTTTGTTTTCTTTAAAATTGTCTAAGGTTTTTGAATTTATGCTTTAGCCACCTTGAAATTTAATTTTTAATACCCTAACTATTAATTATGTGCCTAGTCATTAAAATATCTATTAAACATCTTTAATGAGATAACAGTTTTATTTCTGATTAGGCAATGAATTATATATGTAATCAATTATTACATCCACTTAAAAATTATGACCAAAAGATTAATCCTCCATAGATGTTTTTAAAAAGTTTTTTTAATGTTTTTATTTATCTTAGAGAGAGAGAGAGATAGTGTGAGAAGAGGAGTGTCATAGAAAGAGGGAGACACAGAATCCGAAGACAGACTCTAGGCTCTGAGCTAACCGTCTAAGCTAGCCCGATGTGGGGCTCGAACCCGCGAACCGTGAGATCATGACCTGAGCTGAAGTCGGATGCTCAACCGACCGACTGAGCCACCCAGGCGCCCCCATAGATGTTTTTAACAATATAAAGCATCTGGGTAGAATTGGAATTAAGGAATTAGAAATGGAGAGACCAAAGATCAATTTATTAATTATAGAAAAAACTTTAAATGTCTTATAACTTTAGTAGATTTTGTAAAATGACCATAAGCTCAGCTGGGGTAAAAAAAATACTGCCATTTTTCTAGCCTGGTTTGATGGTTTTTACTTCTTTGACATAGCTGTACATTTGGGATCTAGCAGCATTATTGTACTTCTTCATGTAGATAGCAATATATAAAATGGGCTTTTGTTGCTGTGACCTGGCCATAGGACTTGAGAATAGAAGAAGAGTGGGGTGGAAAGGAGGAGACAAAAAATATATTTTCAGGCGACAGAAATGGACTGAATTACTTTGATCATTTGTTTATGTTGATTAAATAAAAGAGATTGCTAGGTCGTTTTCATTTTGTGATGTGTAACCTGATTGCTTCAATTAATAGTTACCTTTGAACAATTTGGCATTAGGACAGTCATTGGGAGAGAGAATGGGAGTATCTGGAGATTATAGGGAAACTTCAGGAAAATATTCAAGAAGGAATATCTGGTATTTGTCTTTCTTGGTAAGTGTATAAAGGGATCAGGATGTCCAGTATAAATAAAATCTGCCAAAGGCTTATGTTCCATGGTTTATATCTAAATCCTTGATATTTATTCTCCTTTCCTTATCCCCGAAAATGTAGAAGATGACAAAATATGCACTTTTGTAACGTGGTTCAACTGTCTCATATTATGTAATTAAATATGTTGCATTTCTCAATATCAACATTATGTTAGTGTACCTATTCTAGTTTGTGTGTTAAAAGTGGCATTTTCTATTTTGATGATATAAACTGAGTTTTAAAAAGTATTGGAAGTACCTGTCAGGCTGAGTTGGTGGAGCATATGTGACTCTTGATCTTGAGGTTGTGAGTTCGAGCCCCACATTGGGTGGGGGTTACTTACTTAAAAATAAAATCCTTAAAGATAGATAGATAGGTAGGTAGATAGATAGATAGATAGTACTGGTTATTTTTGGTTAATCCTTTATTGGCCTAGATTTGATAAACTCTATCTTCCTTAAGCATATGCTAAAGGGTGGAACTACACATTAATAGGTATGGAGTACACAAGATATCTTACTTTTTTATTATATGAATACTGATGTAGTATAAGTACATTCGGTATGATTTCAGTTGTCTGTGTTGTTAAGATGTGTTGGATAATCTTTACAAGAATTGTTTCAGAATCTCCTTTTAGTTGGATTTAATGATATTTGGTTTTGATTCTGAGAAATCTCTGTTATTATGCAAGAAGATTCAAGAGATATGAATGTTAAAGGTGACAGATGCTGGTTGGGATCTGTAATCTAGTATTGATACTAGAGAAAAAGCATTTTGTTTTAATTAAAACTAAAGGTTGAAAGCAGTATATAGTATCATTTGGTGTGTTCTGCTTTTGCTGTCTATGTAGTATTTTATAGCCTCAAAACAAACAAACAAACAAACAAACCATCATTCATGTTTATTGGTGTATCACTGAGGGTTCCCCAGAGAAATAGAACCAATAAGTACGTATAACATATACACCTATATGTTTATGATTTATTTTAAGAAAGTGGCTCACAGACTTGTACACACTGCAGGTCTAAAATCTGCACGGCAGGGTCACAGGCTGGAAACTTAGGAGATAATGCTGTAGTCTGGAGGCAAAATACCTTCTTGTCCAGGACCATCAATTTTTCTCCTTAAAACCTTCAACTTATCAGATGAGGCCCACCCACATTATTGAGGATAATGCCTGTTCTTTAAAGTCAACTGATTGTAGATAGTAGCAACATCCACAGAATACTTTCACAGCAACACATAGATTAGTGTTTTGTTAAATAATTGGGCACTACATAAAGTATAACCAAGTTGACATATAAAATTAATCATCACACTTGGCCTTTTAAAAAAATATTTATGTCACAAGTCACAAAAATGCCTAGGGTCAAGCTATCAAACTGTCACCACACAACATATAGGCAACTGCCTTGAAGTGAAAACTATCAATTCTAGAGATAATAGCCGATAGCCATTTGCTCATTAAGAATTATTAATTGAGTGTTCTCTATGTGCTAGTATTGTAAAAGAACAGCAGACCAAACCACGAATGGACTCTACTGTCATGTACACTGATATTGTCAATGCTTAGGAAAGACACAAAAGTGGCTGTTAACTCAAACCCATTTATTTTTTTTATTATTTAAAAATTTGTTTAAAATGTTTTATTCATTTCTGAGAGAGAGAGAGAGAGATAGTGTGAGCAGGGGAGGGTCAGAGAGGGAGGGAGACACAGAATCTGAAGCAGGCTCCAGGCTCTGAGCTGGCTGTCTGCGCAGAGCCTGACGTGGGGCTCAAACTCATGAACCGTGAGATCATGACCTGAGCCAAAGTCGGATGCTGAGCCAAAGTCGGAGGCTACTAACTAGCCTCATACAGTTCCACAGTACTGACTGTTTTTAAGCATCATGTCTTGGTGGGCTGCTGGGGTTCAGTGAAGGATCTCAAGATGGGTAGGCAAAAACTTGCTTTAAAAGCCATTTACTGGGTAGTTTTTGGGGAGATCATAACCTGACATGAAGGGCATTGTTAAATTCCTGAAATCCTGGAATGAGACCCCCACCTCCAGGTTGGCTCCTCTCCCTGAGAATCTACCTGCTATCAACTGGGCTTACTATAACGCCAGTGTGGTGAAGGCTGGGTAGGTAGACGATTTTAAGAAGTTTAATGCCCTGAAGATTCCTGTTCCAGAGGATAAATATATTATTCAGGTGGATGCTGAAGAAGAAGATGTGGAAAGCTGTGCTGAGTTTTTGTCTCTCTCAAAGGCCAGGATTGAGGAATATGAAAAAGAGCTGGAGAAGGTGAAGAACACAATTCCATTTGATCAGATGACCATTGAGGACTTGAATGAGGTCTTCCCAGGAAACAGATTAGATAAAAAGAAGTATCCCTATTGGCCTCACAAGCCAGTTGAACATTTGTAAACTTGTGTTGGGAAGAAAACTCTGGCCCTTGTATTATAAATGCTGGACATTAAAAATAATTATATGGTAACAAAAAAATAAAGCACCCTGTCTTAGAATCTAGAAGTAGAAACTCTAGCCTGTATCAGTTTATATTGCCCTTATGTTTATTGATTGTGTGTCATAGCAATAATAAAAATTCTTTTAAAATTACTTTATGAAACTTCATACTTTGTGAAACTTCTCTCTAATTCCTTCAATCATAGGTCTGTTTTACAGATGAAGAAACCTATGTTCAGAGAGGTTAAGTAATTTGCCCATGGTTGTACAGACAGTGAGTGATGGAACAGGATTCAGACTTAATTCAGATTCTATTTGAATCTGAACCCTGAAGTTTTTTCCTATCCTACTCAGTTTGTCTTTGTAGGAAACTTAGCAAGGATACTGGATCTTTTGGGGCCTATATATTTATGTATTCCCAAAAATGGAAGGATCCATGTTAGTTTTCATTGTAATTGAGGGCTAATAAAAGTTTCTGTCTTCCATAGAGTATGTAATTTTGCCAACTAATTAAAATATGTCATTTCCCTTTTTGTCTTGGCTGCCCATAAGCTCATGGTTAATGTAATACTTTCAGGAATTTCCTCGTCTCTCGTACCTCATGTAATTATGCCCTATGTTTGTTCATTTAATTACTGAGTTGTTCCTTTAGTTTTAATTAACCTGTTAAATAAAAATATCCTTACATTATAAATCACCACAGTCTTTTAAATATTCTAGATAGACAAAAAGGCAAAAGTGAATGTAAACCCTTTATTATTTTGTAATCTGATTGCTTTGTTTTGTTCATTGATGTGTCCAAGTACCTAAACATAGATAACACAGAATAGATGCTGGTAAATGAGTGGATTGAATTAATATATTTCCTCTTAGACATGTAGCAGAATCTAAGGGGAATTTAAATTTATTTACATTTAATGTATTAACTGACATGGTAGACTTTGCTGTCTTACTTTACACTTTCTATTTGACATGTCCCTTCTGTTTTTCTCTCCATTCTTGCTTTCTTTGGATTGATAATGATAAATTAATTTTATTTGTCTCCTTCACTGAGCCAGAATGGTAATCAGAGACTTGGTCAAATATTCTTTGGTAAAAAATTGTGGGTGTGTTCATGAGGGTGTTTCTGGATGAGATTAACATTTGACTTGGTAGACTGAGTAAAGCAGATTTTCCTTCCAGTATGGGTGAGCCTCATCTAACTTGTTAAAGATCTGTATAGAACTGAAACATTTAGCTTTTCCTGGGTCTCAAGCCAGCTGGCTTTCAGACAAGAAGTATACTATTGGTTCACCTGGTTCTCAGGCCTTTGGATTTGAATTGGAACTACATCATCAGCTCTTTTGGGCCTCCAGCTTGTTGACTGCAGCGCTTGGAACTTGTCAGCATCTATAATTTCATGAACCAATATATATCCATCCTGTTGGTTTTAGTTGTGTTTCTCTGGATATCCCCAAAGAATACAACTGATAATTTAAAATTTTTCTATTTTCCTTGTCATTTAGAAGTTATACACTCTGTTCATTTATTGGTTACTCTAGAAATAACCATAAACATAATTATCATAGTCTAAAGTTAGTACCTTTCACCTCCTTTTGGATAATATAAAAATTTACAACTCTTTAACCCCATTTCTTCCCCCTGACGCATTGTTATTGTGCTTTGTATATTTTTTAACCCCTGAGACTTTATTGTTACTATTTTTTATATTGTATATTTACATACATATACATATTTATTGCTTTATTTGCTGTTAATTCTTCCATGTTAGATCTTCTATATGGAATATGTTTCTGCTACTAGTAGTTTATTCTTGGGCATTTCTTCATTATTATTTATTTAAAAAAATTTTAATATTAATTTTTGAGGGGGCGGGGCAGAGACAAAGGGAGACACAGAATCCAAAGCAGACTCCAGGCTCTGAGCTGTCAGCACAGAGCCTGATGCAGGGCTTGAATCCATGGACTGTGAGATCATGACTTGAGCTGAAGTCGGACGCTTAACTGACTCAGCCACCCAGGCACCCCTCATTATTGTTTATTGAATGTCTATTTTTAAGAGAGAGAGAGGCAGAGAGCAAGCAGGGGAGGGGCAGAGATAAAGGGAGACAAAGATTTGGAAACAGGCTCCAGGCTCTGAGCTGTCAGTACAGAGCCTGACGCAGAGATCAATCTCACAGAGTGTGAGATCATGACCTGAGCTGAAGTTGGCTGCTTAACTGACTGAGCCACCCAGGTACCCCTATTTTATTAGTTCTTTAGCCATATTTTGCTAGGTGTAAAATTCAGGATTAGCAGTCATTTTTGTCATCATGTTAAGATCTCATTCCACTGTTTTCTGTTTTTTGCTGTTGTTTTTGTGCTGTCAATTATTGATCTGGCCTTCACATATGTGTGTGTGTGTGTGTGTGTGTGTGTGTGTGTGTGTGTGTGGCTTTGAAGATATGTTTTGTGTATCATGTAATTCACCTATTACAAATATACAGTGATTTTTATTTTATTTATTTATTTATTTATTTTTAATGTTTTATTTATTTCTAGGAGAGAGAGAGAGACAGCGTGAGCAGGGGAGGGTCAGAGAGAGAGGGAGTCACAAACCGAAACAGGCTCCAGGCTCTGAGCTGGCAGTCAGCACAGAGCCCGACGCAGGGCTCGAACCCGCGAACCGTGAGATCATGACCTAAGCGAAAGTCGTACGCTTAACCGACGAAGCCACCCAGGCGTCCCCCCCCCCTTTTTTTTTTACAGTGATTTTTAAAAATTCAGTTTTGTTCAGCCATCATCATTGATTAGTTTTAGACCATTTCTGTCATCCTAATAAGAAACCTTATGTCCATTACCTGTTAATCCCCATTCCTTCTACTTGACCCCAAAGAACACTCATCTATTTTCTGTCTCTATAGATTTGCCTTTTCTGGAAATTTCATATAAACCAAGTCATACAATATGTGATCTCTTGTGTTGGCATTCGTTCACTTAGCATAATATTTTTTTGAGGTTCATGTATGTTGAAGCATGTATTAGTAATTTGTTCTTTCTATTGATGAATAATATTCCACTATATAGATATATCACATTTTGTCTATTCATCAATTGATGGACATTTAACATTTTTCAGATTTTGACTGTGAATATGAATAATGTGTAAGTCTTTGTGTGCATATGTTTTCATTTCATTTGGGTAAATAAGAGTAGAATTGCCCAGTCATTTGGCAACTTTATTTCTAACTTTTTATGAGAGACTGTCAAACTGTTGTCTAAAGTGTTTGCATTCCCACCTGCAAAATGTAAGGATTCCTGTTTCTCTATATTCTAGCCAACATTTGTTATCATCTATTTTTTTTAAGTAATCTCTACACCCAACTGAACGCATGACCCCAAGATCAAGAGTCTCTACTGGGTGAGTGAACCAGGTGCCCCTATTATCATCTATTAAAAAAATTATTATAACCATCCTAGTGGGTGTGAACTTGCTTCTTATTATAGTTTTAATTTGCACTTACCAGACTAATGGTATTGAATATCTTTTCATATGCTTATTACCCATTCATATATATTATTTGGTAAAATGTTTTTTTGAAAAATTTACTCATTTTTGAGATTGGATGGTTTGCTTTCTTATATACAAAGAATTCTTTGACTATTTTGTATATAAGTTCTTTATAAGATATAAATTTTGCAATATTTTCTCCCACTCTATTGCTTGTCTTTTAGTTTTCTTAAATTTTCTTTTGAAGTACAAAAGACTTGAATTTTGGTGAAATCTATTTTATCAAAATTTTTTTGTTATATCTAAGAAATTTTTCCCTAACCCAGGGTTTTGACGATAATCACCTGTGTTTTCTTTAAAAAGTTTAAACTAACAATTAAATTTCTGATTTATTTTCTGTTAACTTTTATATGAATATCCAGTTTTCCTAGTACCATCCATTAAAAAGACTATCCTTTCCCTCTGTTACTTTCCTTTATACCTTTGTTGAAAATCAGCTGACCATTAATATAAATGTTTATTTCTGTACTCAGTTTATTTTTGTATTCTAGTGATCTACATGTCTATTTTTTTAAGTTTATTTATTTATTTTGAGAGAGAAAGTGTGTATACATGCACAAGTCAGAGAGGGGCAGAGAGAGAAAGAGAGAGAGAGAGAGAGAGAGAGAGAGAGAGAGAATCCCAAGCAGGCTTCACAATGTTAGTGCAGAACCCAATGCGGGACTTGAACTCACAAACCATGAGATCATGACATGAACTAAAATTGAGTTGGACATTTAACCAACTGAGCCACTCAGGCGCCTCTGCATGTTTATCCTTTGTGGGTATCACATCATGGTGGTAACAACTGAAGTAACTTTATATTAAGTTTTGAAATTGGGAAGTATAAGTTGTCTAGCTTTTCTTGTCTTTCTTTTTTAAAATTTAATTTTATTTTAGAGAGGGAGTATGAGTGGGGAAGAGGAAGAGAGAAAGACAATCTCAAGCAGGCTCCACATTCAGGGTGGAGCTGAGTGTGGGGCTTGATCCCATGACCCTGGGATCATGGCCTGAGCCAATATCAAGAGTTGGACGCTCCACCAACTGAACCACCCAGGTACCCAAGCTTTGTTTTTCTTTGTCAAAGTTGTTTTGGTATTCTGTATAAATTCTATATAAATTTTGCAATTGTATGTAATTTGCAATTCTATATAAATTTTAGGATTACCATTACCAATTTCTTGCATAAAGCTGCCACAGTTCTGGTAGGGATTGTGTTGAATATACGAATCAATCTGGGGAGAATTGTCATTGTAACAATATTTAACTTTCTGCTTCATAAACCTGGCATCTGACCTTCTTTTGAAGGTAACTTCCTTTTTTCTGCCACTGTGGTTGCTTTTAAGGTCCTGTTCTTTTCTTTTAGATTTAAATAGTTTTATGTGATGTCTTTAAGTGTGGATATACTTTTATTTATATTGCCTGAGAACTTTTGGTTTCTTGCTTATGTGGATTGGTTTCTTTGGTCAGTTCTGGAAAATTTTTTGATCTCTTCAGGTACTCTTTTTCATAAGTCTAAAATACCATCAATCGAAAGATGCACCATTTATGCACCACTAAAAAAGAAAAAAATACTACTAATGCATTAATAGTATTACATAACACATGCATGGTCTTACTGACCCTCGTTGCATAGAAATTGTCATTTTTCCAAAGGATTTGGCAAACATTTCGTCATTTGGATTGCTTTATGCATAGTCTTTTACCTGTATCTCTGTAAGAAAGCATAGCACAATTTCATATACTTGTATCTCTCTTAGGTCTTATAAGTAATTAGTTGCTGCTTTTTCAAGATGTTCAGGTCAGTTGAGATTGCTAAAACAAATCCCATATACTGGGTGACTTAAATGACATTTATTTCTCACAGTTCTGAAGTGTGGGACGTGCAGGATCAAGGTGGTGACAAATTAAGTGTCTGGTGAGGCTCTTGTTCCTGATTTGCAGATGGCTACCTACTTGCTATATTCTCACATGGTGGGGAGAGAGATAATCTCTCTAATGTCTTTTCTTGTAAGGGCACCAAACCGATTCATGAGTTTCACTCCCAAGACCTAATTACCTTCCAAAGGCTCTACCTCTAAATACCATCAAATTGGGATTAGGACTTAAACATATGAACTTTGAGGGGACACAAGTATTTAGCTCATAGTACAAAAATATAATGACTAATCATTTATGGCCGTTGTTTCAGTTATGAATATTTGCCTCACTAATGACAGGCTTTGTGTTTGTGTATACATATTAGCTTCTAAATAACTTTTTTGAAGTATATTGTATATCACAATAACTTCTTAATGGCAAATCATGGTTTTGTTTGTGTTTTTTTTTGTTTCAAAACCTGGAAAAATCATGGTTTCAAAAAATTTACTTTTATAGTGTGCAACATGAAGATTTAACGTACATATATGTTGCAAAGTGATTACCACAGTCAAGTTAATTAACACATCTATCACTGCATATAGTTCCCTTTTTTGTTTGTGTGTGTATGGTTGAGAACACCTAAGGTCTACTGTCTTTACAAATCTCATGTATATGATGCAGTAAAATTAACTGTTAGGCTGTACATTAGATCTTCAGAATTTATAACTGAAAGTTCATACCCTATGATCAACATCTTCCCATTTCCCTCACCCCTAACCCTGACAACCATTGTTCTAGTTTCTAGCCTATGAGTTTGACCTTTTTAGATTCCACACATAAAAATGAGATAATACAGTGTTTGTCAGGGCTTGAGCTCACGAACCATTGGATCATGAGCTGAAATCAAGAGTTGGATGCTGAACTGACTGAGCACCCAAGTGCCCCTCCTTCCTTTTTTTGGTGGCTAAATAGTATTTCCTTTTTAAAAATCCATATGGACACTTAGGTAGTTGCCATATCTTGGCTACTGTGAATAATGCTATAGTAAACATGGGGGTGTAGATATCTCTTTGAGATAATGATTTTATTTTCTTTGGATGTATACATAGATGTAGTATTGCTGGATCATGAAGTACTTCTATTTTCTTTCTTTCTGCCTGCCTTCCTTCCTTCCTTCCTTCCTTCTTCCTTTCTTCATTCCTCTCTTCCTTTTTTCCTTTCTTCCTTCCTTTCTGTCTTTTTTTTTCTTTTTTCTTTCTTTGTTTTCTTTTCTTCTTTTCTTTCCTTGTAAACTCTACCCCCCAGTGTCCAGAGTCACATGCTCTACTCACTGAGCCAGCTAGGCATCCCAAATTTGTAGTTCTAGTTTTGATTCTTAAGGAACCTCCATACTTATTCCATAATACCAGTATCAGTTCATATTTCAACATATATTCCCTTTTATCATCTTTTTGATAATAGCTATCCTAACAGGTATGAGATGACATCTCTTTATGGTTTTGATTTGCTTTTCACAATTAGTGATGAATATTTTTATAGAACTGTTAGCCATTTGTAAGTCTTCTTTGGAAAAATGTCTATTCAGATCTTTTATCCATTTTTAAACCAAGTTATTTGTTTTTATGCTGTTAAGTTGTATTATTTATATTTTCTGGCTGTTAATCTGTTATCAGAGAGGTGATTTGCAAATAGTTAACTTACAAACTACAGTCATTTTAATTTCTAGAAATTCCATTTGAATCTTTTCCTAATCTGCTTTTTCACTTCTGTAGTTTCCTATACCTGCAGGTATTTTTAAGTATGCCATTCATTTTTTTTAAATGTAGTAAGCATAGTTTTATAATTTGTATCTGATAATTCTAATATTTAAAGTCTTAATGGGTCTCTTGCAGTTGTTTTTTATTTACATAGGCTTTTGTTCCCTTGGTGTTTTGTGTCCTTGTATACTTGATTATCTTTCTCATTGCCCTTGAAGATTATTTGGAGAATCCTGGAGGCTTAGAATAAAGCTACTTTTTCTGTAGAGAAGATTTGCATTTACTTTTGCCAAAGAACCTAGGACCATTTAAAAAAAATGTTTGTTTATTCTTGAAAGAGAGACAGAGTATGAGTGGGAGAGACGCAGAGAGACACAGAACCTGAAGCAGGCTCCAGCCTCTGATATGTCAGCACAGAGCCCGACATGGGGCTCAAACTAATGAACCAAGAGATCATGACCTGAGCTAAAGTTGGACACTTAACTGACTGAGCCACCCAGGTGCCCCAGAACCTTAGGACCATTTTAACCAAAACCACACCTTGAGTTTTCCTAGTCATTCAAGGTAATGAGAACCTGGTGAACAAATCCCCATAAAGGCTAACTTTTGGCCAAAGATTTTCAGTATTGGTAGGCTGGGAGTTTTACGGTTTCAGGCCTTACATTTAAGTCTTTAATCCCGTTCATCTTAATTTTTGTTAGTGATGTAAGGTAGCTGTCTAGTTTCATTTTTCTTTTGCATGTGGCTGTCCAGTTTTCCTAGCACTGTTTACTGAAGAGCCTTTCCTCTTTGTATATTTTTGGCTTCCTTGTTGCAGATTAATAGACCATATATTTGTGGGTATATTTCTGGGTTCTTTATTTTGTTCTGTTCATCTATGTGTCTGTATTCATGCTTTTACCACAATGTTTTGATTCCCATAACTTTATACTATTGTCTGAAATCAGGTTACATAATGCCTGCAGCTTTGTTCTTTCTCCAGATTGCTTTGATTATTTGAAGTCTTTTGTAGTTTCATGAATTTTAGCACTGTTTATTGATTGATTGATTGCCATTGAAATTCAAGGTCTTTCATGGTTTCATACAGATTTTAGGATTGTTTGTTGATTGATTGTTTACCATTGGGATTTTGATAGAGATTGCATTGAGTCTGTAGATTGTTTTGGGTAATATGAACATTTTAACAGTATTAGCTCTTCCAGGCCGTGAGCATGAATATCTTTCCATTTATCTGTGTCTTCTTTAAATTCTTTTCTCAGTATCTTAAAGTTTTCAGTGTATAGGTCTTTTACCTCCTTGGTTAAATTTATTTCTAGGTATTTTATTCTTTTTAATGTAATTGTAAAGTGATTGTTTTCTTAATTTATTTTTCTGATGGCATGTTAGTGTATGCAACAGATTTTTATATGTTGATTTTGTAAAATCTATTTAGGATTTTCATGTAAAATCATGTTGTCTATGAATTGGGACAGTTTCCCTTATTCCCTTTCAATTTGGAAGCTTTTTATTTGTTGTTTTTGCCTTATTGCTGGGGCTAAAGTTTCCAGTACTATCTAGAATAAAAGTGGGAAGAATGTATATCCTTGTCTTGTTCTTGAAGGAAAAGTATTTGATGTGTGTTTTAAATATAAGGCCTTTATTATGTTAAGATGCATTTACTTTACACTCTTTTTTTAAAGTTTATTTATTTTGAGCGAATGTACATGCAGGCAGGGCAGGGGTAGAGAGAAAGGGGCGGGGAGAGAGAGAATCTCAAGCAGATTCCCTGCTGTCAGTGCAGAGCCCAGCATGGGGTTTGATCTCAGGAACTGTGAGATCATGACCTTAGCTGAAATCAAGAATTGCACACTCAAACTGAGCCACCCAGGTGCTTCTCTTTACTCACTTTGTTGAGTTTTTTTTTTTAATAATAAATGGATGCTAACTTTTATCAAATGTTTTTTTTTTCTGCATCTGTTGAGATGATCGGGTGATTTTCATCCATTAATTTGTTAATGTGGTGTATCATGCTGATTCATTTGCAAGATGTTGAACTGTCCTTGCATCCCTGGAATAAATCTCACTTGATCACAGTGTATTATTCTTTTTTTAAAGATTTATTTTTTTTTAAATGTTTTTATTTATTTCTAGGAGAGAGAGAGAGACACAGCGTGAGGAGGGGAGGGTCAGAGAGAGAGGGAGTCACAGACTGAAACAGGCTTCAGGCTCTGAGCTGGCAGTCAGCACAGAGCCCGACGCGGGGCTCGAACCCATGAACTGCGAGATCATGACCTAAGTGAAAGTCGGACGCTTAACCAACTAAGCCACCCAGGTGCCCCAATTCTTTTGATGTATTTTTGAATCTGGTTTGTTAATATTTCATTGAAGATTTTTGCATCTGTGTTCATCAGAGGTATTTAGCCAGCAGATTTTTTTATGGTGTCCTTAACTGGTTTTGTTATCAGGATATTGCTGGCTTTGTGAAATGAGCTTGGAATTGTTCCCTCCTATTTAATTCTTTGGAAGAGTTTGAAAAGGATAGATATTAAATATTCTTTTAATGTTTCCTAGAATTCATCAGTGAAGCTGTCTGGTTCTGGATTTTTGTTTCTTGGGAAGCTTTGATTATTGATTCAATCTCATTAGTAATGATCTGTTTTACATTTTCTGATGCTAAATCATTCAATCTTGGAAAGTTGTACGTTTCTAGAAATTTATATATTCTCAGTTGTCCAGTTTGTTGGCATATACCATTCATAGTAGTCTCTTATGATCTTTTGTATTTCTGTGGTATCATTGTAACTTCTCTTTCATTTATGATTTTATTTATTTGAGTCATCTTTTTTTTTTTTTTTGGTGAGTTTTCCAGAGGTNCAGCTTTTAATTTTGCTGATCTTTTCTATTGTCTTCTTGGTCTCTATTTCATTTATTTCGTCTCTGATGCTTGTTATTTCCTTTCTTCTAACTTTGGTCTTCATTTTTTCTTTTTCAAGTTTCTTTAGGTAAAAGATTGTTTATTTGAGATTTTTCTTGTTTCTTGAGGTAGGCTTGTATTGCTATGAACTTCCCTCTTAGAACTACTTTTACTGCTTCTCATAGATTTTTGTTGACTTGTATTTGGTTTTTAATTTGTGTCGAGGTGTTTTTATTTTTTTATTTTAATGTTTTATTTATTTCTAGGAGAGAGAGAGAGAGAGCGTGAGCAGGGGAGGGTCAGAGAGAGAGGGAGTCACAGACTGAAACAGGTTCCAGGCTCTGAGCTGGCAGTCAGCACAGAGCCCGACGCGGGGCTCGAACCCACGAACCGCGAGATCATGACCTAAGCGAAAGTCGGACGCTTAACCGACTAAGCCACCCAGGCGCCCCTGTCTCGAGGTGTTTTTAAATCCCATCTTTGATTTCTTTGTGGACTCTTTCCACAAAGAAAGAACTCTTTCCATGAGTTGTTTAATAGCATGTTGTTTACTGTTCATGTGTTTTTGTTTTTTCCAGTTTTCTTCTTGTAATTGATCTCTAGTTTCATGCTATTTTGTTCAGAGAAGATGTTTATTATGATTCCAGTCTTCTTAAATTTATTGAGCCTTATTTTGTGGCCTAGCATATGATCTATCCTGCAGACTGGTTTATTTGCACTTGAAGAGAATGTGTCTTCTGTTTTTTGGGTGGAATATTCTGTATGTATTAAGTCCATCTGGTCCAGTGTTTTGATATTTCCTTATTTTCTGTCTGGATGAACAATCCATTGATGTAAGTGGGGTAATAAAGTCCCCTATTACCATTGTATTGCTGTCAATATGTCCCTTTAGGTCTGTTAATTTTTGCTTTATATATTTAGGTACTCTTATTTTAGGTGCATCAGTATTTACAAATGTTATATCCTCTTGTTGGATTGACCGTTTTATCATTATGTAAATACTTATTTTTTGCTTTTTTATACTCTTTGTTTTAAAGTCTATTCTTCTGATTTAGCTATTCCAGCTTGTTTTTTTCATTCCTGTTTGTGTGGAACTTCTTTTTCCATCCCTTCACTTCGAGTCTTTGTGTGTCCTTACATTTATAGGCAGCATATAGATTGGTCTTGTTTTTTGTTCATTTAGGCACTCTGTGTCTTTTGATTTGAGATTTTAGTCCATTTCTATTTAAAATAATTTTTGATAGGTATGTGCTTACTGCTATTTCATTAATTATTTTTTTGGTTGTTTTTTTTTTAGTTCCTTTCTATTCCTTTCTTATTCTCTTGCTGTCTTAGCTTGTGGTTTGATGACTTTCTTTAGTGTTTTGCTTAGACATCTTTGTATATATACTGTACGTTTTGATTTTTGGTTAACATGAGGCTCATGTATAACAGCCTATATATTTATAGCAATCCATTTTAAACTGATAGCAGCTTTGGCTTGAATGCATTTTAAAAGTCTACATTTGGAGTGCCTGGGTGGCTCAGTGGGTTGAGCCTCTGACTTTGGCTCAGATTATGATATCACAGCTTGTGAGTTCAAGCCCCGCATCAGGCTCCATGCTGACAGCTCGGGGCCTCGAGTCTGTTGGGATTCTGTGTCTCCTCTCTCTCTGCCCCCTGCCTCCTGCTTGTGCTCTGGTCTCTCTCTCTCAAAATAATAAACTTTAAAAAAAATTTTAAAAAGTCTACATTTATCTCACCCCACATTTTATGTTTTTGATGTAACATTTTAGATCTTTATTTTGTATATCCCTTAACTTATCATTGTAGTTAACAATTATTTTTACTACTTTTGTCTTTTAACATTCATACTAGCTTTATCAGTGATTAATCTGCTACCTTTATTATATATTTATGCCAGCAAGATTCATACTTTCATATTCTTAATACTAATTCCCTTTCTTTCCAGCTTAAAGAAGCATTTCTTGTAAGGCTGGTTTAGTTGTGATGACCTATTTTTAGCTTTTTTTCCCTTTTTTTTTTTAAGTTTGGAATACTCTAATCTTTTTTTGTATTCTGAATGAAAACCTTGCTGGGTAAAGTATTCTTGGCTGCATACTTTTTTTTTCCTTTTAGCACTTTGAATATATCATGTCACTCCTTTCTAGTCTTCAAAGTTTCTCTCAGTAATTTGCTGATAGTCTTTATGAGGGTTTCCTTGAATGTGACAAGTTTTCTCATGCTGCTTTCAAGATTCTCTCTCTTTAATTGTTGACAGTTTAATTATGATATGTCTTGGTGTGGATATTTTTGGGTTCCTCTCATTTGGAACTTTCTGGGCTCCCTAGATTGAATATTGGTTTCTTTTTCAAGGTTACAGAAATTTTCAGCCATTATTTTATCAATTAAGTTTTCTGCCCTTTTCTCTCTCTACCCTCCTTCTAGGATTCCTTTAATGTGAATGTGATTTCATGTGATGTTGTCCTGTTGTTCCCTTAAAGTACTTTCACTTTTTAAAATTCTTTTTCCCTCTGTTGCTTTGTGTGGGTGAATTCCACTGCCTGTGTATGAGCTCAGTGTTCATTTCTTTTGCTCTGATTTAGTCGGCTTTTGAACCCTTCTAGTGTATTCTTTGGTTCAGTTGGTTCTTTATCTCTATGACTTCTTTTTGGCATTTTTGTGTATTTTGTGTTTCTTTGTTGCAGTTCTGTGTTCATTCACTCTTCTTCCAAATTAGTTGAGCATCTTTGTGACTATTACTTTGAATGCTTTATCAGGTATGTTACTTATCGCTGTTACATTAAGGTTTCTTTCTCTTTTTTTAAATGAAGTTTTATCTTGGTCTTTCATTTGGTAGGTATTCCTTTGTTTCCTCTGGGAAACACTCTGGGTTTGTTTCTATGTATTAGGCAAAATAGTACCTCTCTCAGTCTGGAAGGTACATTTGGTTGTCTTTGTTTTTTAAAAAATTTTTTAAAGTGTTTTATTTATTTTTGAGAGAGCAAGAGAGACAGCGTGAACAGGGGAGGGTCAGAGAGAGAGGGAGATACGTACAAAATCTGAAGACAGCCTCCAGGCTCTGAGCTGGCTGTCAGCACATAGCCCAATGTGGGGCTCGAACCCACAAACTGTGAGGTCATGACCTGAGCTGAAGTCGGACAGTTAATTGACTGAGCCACCCAGGTGCCCCAACTTGGTTGTCTTTCAAACCTTTGTGATTGTCTAAGCATCCTGATTTATACTTGATAGGTCTAGGTGTGTCAAGACCTGTCAGTGTTCCACAGGGAGGATTTCAGTCAGCACCTATTTTCAGGCTGATTGGAAACCACACCCCCAGGCAGTAGCTTTTAAAGTCTGATGACATATACAGCCCTGTGGAAGTTAAACCTTGCTGGGTTCCAGATAAGGTGATCTGGAGGTGACCTCTGGGTGACAGTTCCAAAAATCAGGGCTTCAGACGAATATGTAACCTCCTTTTTGGAGGTACTGTGGAATTATATTGAGGCTGAGGGAGAGCATGAAGATGACATCTCCCTGCATATGTTCCCTAAGTGGCTCTGTAGCCTCTGAATATGTGGTAGACCTAAAATCTGCCCCTCAGGCTGAAGCTCCAAGGAAAGTAAATAGGTCTTTTTCACAGGAGGACCAGGGTGTTTCATTTTGTGACTATGCAGTACCCTTGAGGGTGGCAGCCTGCCAAGAACTCTCTCTGATTCTTTCAGTCTCATGGAGTCTAGAAATGGAACCCATCCCCTTTCCCCCCAAGTGGCCACAGAGCCAGGTGATCACAGAGTGTCTCCTGTGTGTACTGCCTTTGCTTGCTGGCTTTAGTGGGGGCATCGGGAGAATGTAGGGCCAACATGCACCTGCTGGCTTTTCCAGAGCAGCAGGAAAGCACTGGGCTCGGATTTGCTCACTGGCATTAGCAAGTTAGAGAGCACAAAAGCCATGATTTGTAGCACCTTTGTCCCTGGAGATAGTCTAACAGGCGTCTGCCCTTCTGGCAGACACTACGATTAGCAAATGAATCTCCTTCACATAGAATCGAGACACTTCAAATTGCTGCTTTTTTACTGGTCACTACAGGGAGTAAGTCTGTCCGTAAGCACTTTTAGAGCAGAATCTCAGTTCCCTACATTCTTTGGGTCTTCCAGATATGAGCCTTGTTGGTTTTCTTTCCTTTTTTTTTTTTTTTTAACTATTTATTTTGAGAGAAAGAGATAGACACAGCGTGAGCAGGGAAGGGTCAGAGAGAGAGGGAGACACAGAATCCAAAGCAGGCTCCAGGCTCTGAGCTAGCTGTCAGCACAGAGCCCAGTGCGGGGCTCAAACCCATGAGCTGTGAGATCATGACCTGAGTCGAAGTCGGACACTCACCCGACTGAGCCACCCAGGCATCCCAGAGCCCTGTTGGTTTTCAAAGCCACACATTTTGGGGGTTCGTCTCTCTTTTCTAAGCTCAAGGATTGGGGTACCTTATATGAAGAATGATGAACCCCTTACTCCTCAGGGAGAAGCTTGGGATTTTTGAGACCTGACCCGATTCTGGGTTTGCCAACTTGGTGGTGGGGTTTTTGGTGAGACTGTGTCTCTACCTTTCTTAACCATCTTGATGTGGCTCTTTTACCATTTGTTTTGAAGGAGCTGTAAAGCTACTTTTTGGGTCTTTTTCAGAGGGAATTGTTTCAAATGTAGCTGTAAATTTGGTGTGTCTGTGGAGGAGGTGAGTTCAGGATCTTCTGTGCTACCATCTTGGACTGCCTCTGGAGATAATTGATTTAATCAAATAATTTCCTCAGATAAATGCTTAAACTAAGGCAAAGCCTGACTAAGAAAGACTGGAATTTTGAAAACACATAAATAACTAAAAGATTGTGTGATTTTTCTTGTGTGCTTTTCAAATTTTGCAGTGTAATAGTTGAGAATTACTTCTAATATTCAGGTTAGGAATTTATGCTTTTTCTCTTTTCCATGTAGGCCTGATTTATACCACTTCTAGTTTATGTATGATTGCTTTCACATTTTGCATGTTAATACTTTGAAGTATACAACATGAAAGTGAACTGAATAATTAATGATTGTTACACAGTCCAGCACTGATTTCTGCTGGTCACAATGCTGCAGTTGGGCTTTATTGTAGGAAGAGTCTGAGGCCCAGGGTTTCTGTGACAACTCAAGGTCAGTTGACCTGGATATGTCCTGCCAAACTGTTCCTGTGGAATAAATAGGCTGTGTTTGTAAACAGGATGGCTAAGCATTCTCTCACAAGATTTTAAGTTCACAAAGTATGAGGCAACTGGATAGAAGGTCAAGTGTGAAAGGTAATAAGCCATTTTGGGCCTATTTTTTTGTTAAACCTTTGGCTGCCTTAGACTGAGGTTTTGGATATAGTTCACACAGGCCTTTTGCCAAAAGACTACTGAGAGTTGGCTCAGGCAGGATTCTATTACAAAATCCTCTTCTCTTTTTCTCACTCTTCTGTGTGTGTCCTGCTGTCTGAAGTTTATGAAAGTGCAAGGGATTTTATAGAAGCTAAGTATATAAATGAGACAACCAAATAAATTCATATTTTATATAAAATAAGTTTAGAATTTTCTTTTTAGGGACAGAGGTCCACACATTGTATGTGTTATAATAAATGCTTGCAAAATTAATTACAAATTGTATTTTAGAAAGAGAGTAAGTATATCAAACTAACAAAGATTGAAAATACTTGCAGAAAATCTTGGGGGCAATTATAGGTATTTTAAAAAGGTACTATATATCTGTTTCACCTAAGCCACCAGAGGCAGTCTTTAAATACTAGTGAGATATTTTAATTAATGAGATCTTTTTCTGTTATATGTTACGCTGTTGAGAGTTAAGATTTGCTCTGTATTATGAAGAAAAAAGATATAATTAGTCGTCCTCAAAATTTTTTTGTCTTGTTTTAGCTTTAGGTTTATCACTGTTGTTATTCTTCCTCAGAGGAAGAATGCATTCCAGGAATACAAAAACCAAAGTGAATGTTACTTTCTCTGGCATTAAAGCTTGGCTAGAAGAGCCGTCTTCAGTTTTTTTGGCTATCATACTTGTCTTCATTACTAGTTTGTTTTTTTGTATTTATATACTACTTCAGGATTACAAGTTCTGCCTTGGTCAATATTGATATATTTTCATTTTTGGGTCTGTTGACAAAGTTAATGAAGATGTAGGCAGTAGATATTTAAAAAAAAAGTAATTTATTCATTTTAAGTAATTTCTGCACCCAACATAGGGCTTGAACTCATGACCTAGAGATCAAGAGTAGCATGCTCTTCCGCCTGAGCCATCCAGGCACCCTGGCACTGGATGTTCTTAACATATAAAAAAAGTGGGGTAAGGGACAATGAAAAGATGGCAAAAACAATCATTCTCAAACACAAAGTTTAAGCCATAGACCATTTTAACTATCAATAAACATGTGTGATGGTGACAGTTACAAAGAAATCACCCAGATAAATGGAAATACAAAAACATTTTATTAGGAAATCTGGAGTTATTCCTAGTGGAAACCAAAGCATGCAGTTTGTATCATAAACAGTGATAACCTGGCTTTCGTTATCTTGTTGTACTAATGAGGATAGGCAAGGGAAGGATGGGACTTTCCAGTGTGTTTCACAAAGTCTGATTTCTTTTTTCTTTGTAGAAAAATAGAACAAGACCATTTATCTTTTAAACAGTTTTCTGAGAATATCATAATTCACAGGTGGACTTGTCTTTATCTGCTTTCTCCAGAAAGCTCTAAAAATTCTGTGAAGTTTGGAATGCATTTGCCATTATTTTATTTTCCTTAAATTTATTGATATTAGGAATACTGCTGCAGCATGAAGTATTATATATGTTGACAAACAGATTTCTCCTCTCTGTTCTTTTTTTATGAAACAGAATGGCAACTTCATCTTCCTTTATTTTATTGTCTTTCAACCAGACTATATTGGACAAATTTGAAAATGGCAGCTTTTAAAAGAATGTATTTAAAAGTTTGGGCAGATTTTTACTTCTTTTTCCCATGTAAGAGTTTTCAAAGAAAATTTGAAAAATGTTTGCTTCTTTTTTAAAAAAATTAAACTTAAGAAAAGTAACCCCGGACAAGTCACTGAGCCTTTTTGAATCTGTTCTTTTAATAAATAAAATGAAGGCTACCACTTGATCTTTAAGGTTTCCCCCAGCTCCAGACTAAAGTTGCAACTGACCAATACTCTTTCTAGGACTGAAGAACTCTGACTTCCTGATGAGGCCAGCAAGTACGACCTTACTAAATCCTAAAGGAGAGGACTCAGCTGATCCCTGGTAGAACCAGAGATTCATATTCTTGGTACAAACACCTTTCCTTAAGACCCAGGTATGAAAGGACCATTTAAATTTACCCAAATCAGGCAGGTCCTCTGATCTAAATTAAAAGTATAGATATTAAGGGTGCCAGGGTGGCTCATTCGGTTAAGCGTCTGAGTCTTGATCTCAGCTCAGGTCACGATCTCATGGCCTGTGGGGTCGAGCCCTGCATTGGGCTCTGTGCTGGCAGCGTGGAGCCTGCTTGGGATTCTTTGTCTCTCTTACTCTCTCTCTGCCCTTTCCCTGCTCAAGTTCTCTCTCCCTCTCTCAAAATAAATAGATATTTTAAAAAGTATAGATACTAGTTCATTTTCATACTTTGGCTTTTATGAATAATGTTGCAAAGAACATGGGAATGTAGATATCTCTTCAAAATCCTGTTTTCATTTCCTTTGGATGTATACCCCGAAGTGTGATTGCTACATCATGTGGTAGTTCTATTCTTAATTTTTTGAGGAACCTCCATACTGTTCTCCGTAGTGGCTGTACCAATTTACATTCCTACCAACAGTGCACAGGGGTTTCCTTTATTCCATATCCTTGCTAATGCTTGTTATCTCTTTTCTTTTTGATGACAGCTTCTCCAACAGGTGTGAGGTGATATCCCATTGTGGTTTTGATTTCTGTTTACCTGGTGACTAGAGATGTTGAGTACCTTTTCAGTACCTGCTGGACATTTGTCAGTCTCTAGAAAAATGCCTCTTCAGGACTCTGCCATTTTTTTTCTTCTCGGATTTTATTTAAATTCAAGTTAATTACATATAGTTTAGTATTGGTTAGTAGAATTTAGTGATTTATCACTTACATATAACACCCAGTGCTCATCCCAAGACATGCCCTCCTTAATCCCCATCATCCATTTAGCCCATCCCCCCACCCATCTTCCCTCCAGCAACCCTCGGTTTATGAGACTGAGAGCATCTTAAGCAGACTCCATGCTACACATAAGCCTGACAAGGAACTCAACCCCACAACTCTGAGACCAAGACGTGAGCCGAAACCAAGAGTTGGATACTTAGCTGACCTAGCCATCCAGGCGCTCCATTCTTTCTCAAGATTGTTATGGCTATTCAGGGTCTTCTGTGGTTCTATATACAAATTTTAGGATTGTTCATTCTATCTCTGAAAGATAACCTTAGGATTTTGAAAGTGATTGCATTGAAACAGTATATTGCTTTCAGTAATACGGATATTTTAACAACAGTAATTCTTCTAATCCATGAACACAGAGTATCTTTCCATTTATTTGTGTTTTCTTCACTTTCTTTCGTTAGTGTCTTAGAGTTAATGGAGCATAGTTCTTTCACCTCCTTGGTTAATTTATTCCTAGGTATTTTATTCTTCTTGATGTAGTTGTAAAGGTGGCTGTTTTCTTTTTTACAGTTTATTGCCAATTTGGTTTCCATGTAACAGCCAGTGCTCATCCCAACAAGTGTCCTCCTCCAGGCCCATCACCTATTTCCCCCTCTCCCTTACCCCCATCAACCCTTAGTTTGTTCTCAGTATTTAAGAGTCTCTTATGGTTTGCCTCCCTCCTTTTCCTTAACTATTTCCCCCTCCCCCTCCCCCATGGTCCTCTGTTAAGTTTCTCTTGTTCCACATATGAGTGAAATTATATGGTATCCGTCCTTCCCTGCCTGACTTATTTCACTTAGCATAACACCCTCGAGTTCTATCCATGTTGCTACAAATGGCCAGATTTCTTTCTTTCTCATTGAAGGTAGCTGTTTTCTTAATTTGTCTTTCTGATATAAAAAGTTAGTGTATGGAAACACAACTGAGTTCTGTATATTGATTTTGTGTCCTATGACTTTATGGAACTTGTTGATTAATTCTAACAGATTTTTGGTGGAATATTTAGGGCTTTCTATATATAATATGTCATCTACAAAGGGAAAGAGTTTTACTTCTTCCTTCCCAATATGAATGCCTTTCCCCACTCCCTTGATCTTGCCTAATTGCTCTGACTAGGACTTCCAGCACAATGTGAATAAAAGTGGCATAGTGGACATCCTTATCTTTTTCCTGATCTTGGAGAAAAAGCTTTTCATTTTTCACTATTGAATATAATGTTATCTGTGAGTTGTCATATGTGGCTTTTCTTGTGTTGAGGTATGTACCCTCTACATTGCAGTTTGCGAAAATTTTTATCATGAATGGATGTTGAATTTTACAGATGCTGTTTTTGCATATATTGAGATGATCATATGATTTTTATCCTTCATTTTGTCAATGTTGTGTATCACATTGATTGCTTTGCACATGTTGAATCAACCTTGCATTCCTGGAATAAATCACAGTTGATCATGTTGTATGAGACTTTTAATGCATTGTTAAATTTCATTTACTAGTAGTTTCGGGTGCTTGGGTGGCTCAGTCAGTTGAGCATCCAACTCTTGATTTTGGCTCACATCATGGTATCGAGCCTCATGTTGGGCTCTGTGCTGAGTGCTGAGTGTGGAGCCTGCTTAAGATTCTCTCCCTCCTACTGTGCCCCTTTCCCCTGCTCATGTTCTCTCTTTCTAAAATTAAAAAAAAATTGATTTACTGGCATTTTGTTGAGGATTTTTGCATTTGTGTTCATAAAGGATGTTGGCTATAATTTTATTTTCTTATAATTATTTTTCTTGTAATGTCTTTGTATACATTTCCTTAGTAGGGTAATAATGGCTTTATAAAATGAGTTTGGAAATGTTTTTAAAAACAGAATTCACCAGTGATGGTCTCTGGTTCTGGACTTTTATTTGTTATTGTTTTTGATTACTGAATCAATCTCCTAATTAGTAATTGGTCTGTTCAGATTTTCTGTTCCTTTGTGATTCATTCTTGTCAGCTGTATGTTTCTAGAAGTTTATTCATTTTTTTCTAGGTTTTCCAATTTGTTGACATACAATTATTTATATTAGTCTCATGATCTTTTGTATTTTTGTAGTATGAGGTGTAATGTTTCTTCCTTCATTCTAATTTTATTTGTTTGAGTCCTCACTCTTTTTTCTTCCTTTTTTTCTAACTAAAGGTCTATTTTGCATATCTTTTCAAGAAATTAGCTCTTGGTTTCACTGATCTTTTTACTTTCAGTCTCTATTTCATTTAGTTCCTCTCTGCTTTTTGTTATTTCCTTCTTTCTCCTAATTTTGGACTTAGTTTTTTGTTCTTCTTCTAGTTTTTTGGGGTGTAAAGTTAGTTAGTATATTTGGCCTGCTTGATGGTGTTAGGTCCCTTAAGCTACCTTAATCTTTTTCATTCTGTTTTCCTTTTGCTCCTCTTTTTTACTTTGGATGAATTTGAATGCCACATCTTTGAGTTCACAGATTCGTTTTTTTAAATGTTCATTTATTTATTTTGAGAGAGAGAGAGAAAAAGAGAGAGTGTGCGAGCACGTGTTTGGGGGAGAGGGCAGGCTCCGCACTCAGCACAGAGCCCCACGCAGAGCTTGATCTCACAAGCTGTGATTATGACCTGCTCCAAGATCAAGAGTAGGATGCTTTTTAAAAAAAAATTAAAATGTTTTTTATTTAATTTTGAGAGATAGAGAGACAGCATGAGCAGGGGAGGGTCAGAGAGAGAGGGAGACACAGAATCTGAAAATAGACTCCAGGTTCTGAGCTAGCTGTCAGCACAGAGCCTGATGCAGGGCTTGAACCCATGAACCTTGAGATCATGACCTGAGCTGAAGTCGGACACTTAACTGACTGAACCACCCAGGCACCCCAAGAGTGAGATGCTTGACTGACTGAGCCACCCAGGCACCATTTGAGTTCACTGACTCTTCTACTTCATCTAGTTTGGTGTTGACCCCTGTATTGAATTTTTCAGTTTAGTTACTGTATTTTTCAGCTTTGTGATAATGTGCTTAATACTTTCTTATATTTTCTAAGTTTTTTTTTGTTGAAATTCTCATTTTGTTCATGAATTATTTTTGGGACTTGGTGAGGATCTTTATGACCATATTATCAAATCTTTCTTGGATAGATCACTTACCTCTGTTTCATTAAACTTTTTTGGGGGAGTTTTATCTTATTCCTTCATTTGGAACATATTCCTTTTTCTTCACTTTCTGTGACTTTCTGTATTGGTTTGCAACATTTAATAAAACAACCCTCTTCCAGTCTTGATAGAGTGGTCTTGTGTAGGAAGTGAACCTTACCATTCAGCCTGGCCCAAGCTTTTGGTTGTCTCTCAAATCTATATGATTCTTCATTTCACCTTCTTTGTTTTTTATTGTTTGAAATAGTTGAAGGTGCCAAGACCTGTTCCCATGTGGGTATTTTCTTGTTTGCTTAATGTGTACTTGTCACTCAACTAGTTTTTGGATTTCCTTTGAAGTGCATTCCTTATATATAGTTGTAGATTCGCTGAGTCCTAGAAGTTGATGAGTTCATGATCCTCCTATCTTGCTGTCTTGGACCAGAAGCAAATTTCAATATAAAATTTAAAGTAAGGAAATCATCTACATGATACACAGTTGCTTTTAGCTTGCTTTTAGCTCTGTCTTGGTAATTTCTTCTATAGCACAGCTTTTTTATTTTGCGCGCGTGTGTGTCCATCAGTAGACATATGCACACACAATGGAATACTATTCAGTCATGAGAAATCAGGAAATCCTGCCATTTGCAACAATGTGGACCTTCACGGCATTATGCTATGTGAAATAAGCCAGACAAAGAAAGACCAATACTGCAGGGTACCACATATATGTGGAATAAAAAAACAACAACACCCAACTTCAGACTCATATAATGAATGACCAAGGCTTGCCAAGTGGGAGAAATAGAGGTGAACTTTCAGATAGAAGATGTATAATGCCTAAGATCTACCATAAAGCATCGTGAGCATGGTTAGTAACATTAAAAAAAAAAAAGTTGGAATATGTCAGAATGTCATTTTGTCAGTCTTGAGTTCTGTGACTTATTTTTGGGTAAATCATTTAACATGTTTGAGGCACAGTTTTTAATTTGTGAAATGGATATAAGACTAATGTAAGGACATAATAAGTCAGTTTATGTAAAAGAACTTCGTAGACTTCAAAGCTTACTACAGAGTTTACCTACTCTTTCACTAAATATGAAATTTGTGAATATTGGTATAAAATAATGAAAATAATTTCCCCATTTCTACCACAATTTATTGTTTATATTTTAAATTAACAGATCTATATGAATAAAAGTGAAGTTAGAATTTTAATATAATGTAGTATTTTTAAATTCAGAGCTAGGATTCCTGGATCCTCAACATTTCTATAACATGAATTAATTTCTTATTAAAAATGAGTTATCATTTGATTAGATATTCACCTGTGATCACTTTGGCCTTGATTCCCCAGGAAAAGAGAAGTGGACAATTGTAGGTACTTTGAAGTAAATAAACTATCAAAGGAATAAAAAGATTCTAAGTATTTTTTTGGTACAATATTTGTGTCAGTTAAGATAATTGCTAAATTCTTCACTTTTTCTATAAGCTAAGTTTTACTGAGTGAGTGATAAGTGTTAATTTTTTTAACTTTTTTTTTTTAATGTTTTATTTATTTCTAGGAGAGAGAGAGAGACAGCGTGAGCAGGGGAGGGTCAGAGAGAGAGGGAGTCACAGACTCTGAAATAGGCTCCAGGCTCTGAGCTGGCAGTCAGCACAGAGCCCGACGCGGGGCTCGAACCCACGAACTGCGAGATCATGACCTAAGCAAAAGTCGGACGCTTAACTGACTAAGCCACCCAGGCGCCCCATTTTTTTTTTTAATGTTTTATTTATTTCTAGGAGAGAGAGAGAGAGAGAGACAGCGTGAGCAGGGGATTTTTTTAAACTTCTTGATGTCTTCATCTTTCTTCTAGTGCATATGTATTGGCATTTGGTACTTTTCAGCATCATTTATTTTCCAGTAAACTTTGGTAAGCCTCCTACCTTTAATATAGGATTGCTTTAAGAAATTTTATTTCTTTTGTATTTCTCCAGCAGTAATAACAGTACATTTATCAACTGTTATTTGCATTATGTGAGAAGTAATTTTAATTATTACTAATACAGGCTAGCCAACATATATTCAAGACTATACATAGTATATATACACACATATGCACATACACATGAATACATACATATAATTTTCTTTTCCTTTATTACCCATATTCTATTTTGAGTAGTACTAAGCCAGAAATAATTGTCCTTCATGCTATTCATTTTTGTAAAGAGATAGAATTAGTTCTATCTTCACTCCTTAAATTCATAAAGTACAGAACATCAGAACTTCATACTACTGGAATATTCCTCTTGGGTATTTAGAGGATATAATTGTAAAACATTTATAAGTATTAATATCTCTTCTGTTTATTGATGAAGTATTGTCACATTTCCAGATGCTTGATTTTGTACTTGACATTTTTATTTTTGCCAAAGAATTATAAAAATCACAACTTTATTTTCTTTTAGACTAGGAATATTTAGAAGCTTTACTTTACAACAGGAGAGCACTATATTAATCTGGTGTTTTGGTTATGACCATCATTTACATTTTTCTCATTTAAACAATTTTCTTTGTTTTTGATGGAATATGAGAACTTATTTGTGTTCATCAAAATCTCCATGAACACATCTGGTGGAAATTCACTTAAGAATGGGCAGTGTTGACACATGAAACTATGCTCAGTATCCCTCCTCATCAGGGAAATACAAATTAAAACCACACAAAGATACNTAAACGGACTTGACAATAAACTAAGGAAGAAAAAGAATGGGCTTTGTTACTCTTGAAAATTTTCTTGAAGTTCATAGGATGAGATTCTGGTCCTAGATTAAATAATTCTAACTTAGATTTAGGCATTCTAAGCAGAATAAACTGATACATTTCTTCTTGTTGGATAAAAAGAATATAAATGCAATAGAATTATATTTTGTTTAGTCTTATTGAAATTTCAGTGATTAGTCTACTTGTTTAGGAACTTCCCTTTGGATATTATTGAATATGGTAAATATTTGAAAATGAGATTGTGGATTTGACAACTTTTTTTTAGTGAATTTGACATTACTTCTAGAGACAGAAAATATGGAAGTGTTCATTAAAAAAGTGGAGACTAACAAAAAAAATCCATATCCAATTTTAAACTATGCAGAAATGAACAACTAAAAACTAAAATTTTGAACACCTTGTATTTTTTGAGGATATACAAAGTGTTATATATATAATTTTAATATATTTAATGTATTTTATATTATAGTATATATTTTATATATATTTTTATATATTTCCCTGTTCATTTTAAAAAGAGAAACCCCATTTTTTCTGTGTGATTCACATGAGTTTAATAGGATCTCTGTATTACTATAAATAATAGTGAATGTGAATTTGTCTCTTAAAAACCCTATGATTCTTAAGACTAGATACAATAATGCTCAATTTTTCTTTCTATAAATAGAGAGGGTTTTTATAAACCTTATCTAGGAGAAATGTCAGTTTGTATGTAGTCATCACTGATGAATAATCTTGCGATTCTTAGTCTAGACTTCTTAAATGTTATTCTAATTTTTCAAATAGTGTATTGTATTTTAAGTGTTCTATTGAACAAAGTATTTAGTAGCAGTTGTTGTAGAGTACTTTTCTATAAAAAGATCATACATTTCTTGTAATCAAGTTGGATATTTTCCTTTATGTCTATCATTAAGAATTATCGGACAATGGCAACAGAAATGGGGCTCTAAGTTGCATGTCTAAACAGAAAACATTGTTTTAGAGGGTCTTCCTTTGAAAATTTTAATATACATTTATGTATACTTTCATATCGTTTAATGGGTCTGATAAGTAGGCTAACAAGTAAGTTATTACCAAAATATACAGTGTCAAAATAGAAATGAGTATCCTCTCAGCATCATAAAGTATGAGCAGTTTTTTTGAGTTTATTTTTATTTCCACATGTGAATATCAGCATGAGTGTATGCATTCAAATTTCTATTTTAATGACTTACATTGTGGACTTACCTAAATACATATGTACATATTTGGCCAAAGAGAGAAATTAATTTATTTCATTCAGTGAGTCTGTGATAGGAGTGATATGAGATGTAAATTTTCTGTTCCTGTTGATTTCAACTCCTTTATATGTGCTAGGCTGCGTGTGTTCCTAGGGTTTAAACACGTGTGTGTGTGTGTGTGTGTGTGTGTATGTGTGTGTGTGTGTGCACGCACGTACATGTACATGAATACACTTGTATTGATGAAGACATATGTATATATACACACATACATGTACATATACAGATATATATACGCATATATATGTTTAATACAATAAAAATGCAAGCCAGCTTGATTATCTGGTATTCAACTAAGGAAAATAGATAACTGGCTATAAGAGGAAGTATGTGTTCTTCAGTGTGCATTGTGCAAAAGGCTTTTGACCACTTGCAAACTTTTATGTGCTCACTTTAGATCCTAATCCCTTAGAAAAAGATCACTTAACTAGTGTTTTTTGCTTGTTTAATTTAAAAATTGTAATAGTTTTAATAGACCATTTTAATCTACTTTAAATCTATTTTAATAGATTCCTGCACCAGCCTGTACCATGATGATTTCACAGATACATATTGTAGGAGGCCTGAAGAAGCATGATGTGGGTTAAATTGTCAGCTTTGACATTGATCCCCATTAGGCCGAGGCCAATTTCTTTACTGCTAGTCCCCTATATTTTTGTGTGGATGTTTTGTTTTTGTTTTCATAGAGTACCCAAAGTACTTTCAACATGCATATCATTTAATCTTGCCTGTCATGTATTCACTAAATATACAAGGAGTAAATGAAAAACCGTGTCATATATATAATAGTTCCCATTTTAAGGATGAAGAAACTCAAGTAGAGATGATGGCAAATGTATTGTCTTAGAATGAAAAGAGCTGGGTTCATATTCCATTTCTGGAATTATGTGATCCCTGGAAAGTCCTTGTCTTTTTAGTCTCTTATGTCTCATCTCTAAAATGGGGTTTGGAGGGTTATTGGGAGATTGAATGAAATCATTTAAGTGAAAATGTTTTGAACTATAAGTTACCATACAAATACAAAGCCAAGATTACAGTATTCTATGTTATCAGTTGTGTTGTCATCAGTTTAGCAACATTGGAAAAGAACAGTTCAGTGATCTTTCTACTGTTTCCACACAATCTCACGTCTAGAGACACTAGGTCTGTTTATTACTAATTCTGTATCCCGTTACTAATGTTTATCATAAATGAAATTTTGCAGAACTCCTATTATCATGAGCCCAATTTTTAGAGGTCATTTTATGCCTGTAATATATTCTGGAAAGAAGAATATAAGCCTGCTTAGGTATGACATTTAAGTTTCATGGCATGAGTATATGAAATAAGTTATGTAATTATTATTGCCCAGCAACATTCTAAATCTATAAGAAAAATACCTACTTCATATTTCACCTTTCTTAAATTTATTTCCCTTTCTGATAAGAATTTTGAGGATATCCTGAAGTTACCTAGCTTTTTTCTTGTCTTACATATCTAATTCAGTGTACTTTGAAACAATGGGATTACACTCCAAAGCCTACAATTAACAAATAAGCTAACAAAAATTAAACCATTATGGGAGAAAATGTGAAATAGAAGTATGTAATAAAATAAATGTGAAAACCTTTAATCAAAGTTTTGAGAAGGATTGTAGAAGACTAACAGGAGATATCACTAGTGTATTTCTTACTTGGTAGTTGTTTTCTTTCAGGAAATATCTTATCAGCTGGAGAGCGTTGCTCTTTTCTTTGAAGTAAGCTCTGGTTTCTCTGAAATCAGATTTTGTATTCCCCAGGCTCCACTCTGCAATGCCAGTGCAAACATGCATTAGCAGCTGTACAACACTTTAAAGAGTTTGCGAGAAGGTATCAAGCAATTACTTATTCCATTTTAGGCCTTTAGAAGTTTAAAAAAAATTCTAGAGTATTAGGGAGAGGAAAAATAAGATGGTCTAAAAACACTTTAGGAAAAAAATAAAATAATCATGTAAATTAATTGAAAAGATTGTATTCTGTCAGTGAGAGATTCATGAAAATATTCCTATTATATATATATTTTATAAACAAACTACATAATGATATGTATTAACTCTGTAATTTAGTAAATCTGTTACCGGGGTGGTTTTTGGTTTTTTTTTTGTTGTTGTTGTTGTTGTTGTTTTTTCCTAGTTTGGTAGATAGGTGCTATTCTGGTGAATCTTTGGTTAACTAGTGTATTGTACAGTGAAACAATTCTTTTTTTTTTTTTTTAATGTTTTATTTCTAGGAGAGAGAGAGAGACAGCGTGAGCAGGGGAGGGGCAGAGAGTGTGGGAGTCACAGACTGAAACAGGCTCCAGGCTCTGAGCTGGCAGTCAGCACAGAGCCCGACACGGGGCTCGAACCCACGAACCGCAGGATCATGACCTAAGTGAAAGTCGGACGCTCAACCGACTAAGCCACCCAGGCGCCCCGCCCCGTACAGTGAAACAATTCTAAATAAAATAGTGAGATCTTTTTGATGATGTGAAGGGCTCAGGTTATTCTGTTCCAGTCTCTAAACTTCACAGAGTTTAATTCGTATCCATGCTGCTATATATTTCAAGTATCTCTAACTTTATATATCTGTTTGTGGTGCAGTGGAAAGATAAGAGTCAAAACATCTGAGTTACAGTCCTGGCTTTTCTACTTACTAGTTTTGTGTCTTTGACAGTTCATTTAACTTCTTTTGTCCTAGTCTCTTCATTTGTAAAATAGGGCTAATAACACTTGCCCATATAACTCATAGGGTTAATGTAGCTGAAGTGAAAATGTATGTGAAAATGCCTTGTAAATTTTAAAGTGCTGTTAGCTTTACTCCTTAATATATCTTCTTTAGGATGAGAAAGAGTATAAAGGAAAAAGTAAAAGTTAAGTTTATTTGTTATTCTGTTTACTAACATTTATATGAGAGATACCAATCATAATCTTATTCAGTAGGGTTGGAATACTTCAGAAAGGCCAACTACTTTGTTGTCAATAGAGGATTAGAGAGTTTAACATAGGACATAAATTTTACATCACGTGTATTCTTATATTTGAAATTGATTTCAACTCTAGAATCTTGTAATCTTACTTTTTGATCTTTTTGTTTACCTGTATACTATGTATGAAAATAATTTGAGTGTCTGTGTGTTTGTGTTTAGTGTATTTACATGTAATGCATATATACATTGTGTCTGGGCAAACCAAAGTACCAGAAAGGCATATGAATAGATAACTCCTTTTGAGGAATTCACTCATTCATTCATTTTTGTGCCATTATTTGTGCCAGGTACAAATTAATTGTCCTGGCTCTAGCATTTGACTACACTAATTATGAAAACTTGGCTATCAATTTGTTGTTGATTGTATAATTATTGTTTTCTGTTCATATTATATTCCCTTTCAGCAGATCTTCAAAATCTTCACTGGATGTAGATATTGTTAAGGATGCATTCTCTTTTCAGTCTATTATTTTAAATTTAAACATTAAAGAGGCAAAATTGATTCGCAGAAGGGATAAAAATGGTATATTTTTTAGATGCACAGCTGCAATTTGAGCAAGTTTTTCTGGTGTTATGTCTCTAATGAGTCACCTATTTATTGAGGCCCGATTTATATAACAGGAGAGATTTTCTAAAAGCGAAAGGAACAATTGGTATTTTGTTTTCACTATCTCCCATTTATTAACACATATTTATTGATCATTTACTCTAATTCAGACACTATGGTAGATGCTGAGAATAAATTAGGAGTAAATTACAATCTAGTGGAGAACATGGAATTAAATAATTTCAGAATTAAAACAGTTATAAATACTAAGGAGAGGTATGTGATTTTATGAGAACAGGCAACATTTGAGAGAAATAGAAAAAGTAATATGTTTATATATGAATGATAGAAACAAGTGAGCTATTACCCTATCTAATCAATAACAACATTATTACGTGTATCTTATGTATCACAGACTTCTAGTGGTAAGAGTTTTGATAAAATTATATAGATGGAAGTAATTTTCCACTAGCTAGATACACTTAATTTTGAGGTAATAAGGAGTTCTATAAAATAATTTATAAAAGTTATATTAAATATAAAACCTGGGCCATAAGAAAAAAAACCCCATGGTTTTATTTTATATGATTGAAATTGGTGGAGTAAATCCATATGATAAATTATTATATTTTTACACATGTCACTTTCTTGTACACAGTGTTCTCTTGCCTTAAACTGTAGGAAAATACAACTTTGGAAACTCTGAAGGTAGCCAAAAATTCTTTTCCTAAGATATTAATGTAAGCATTAAGAATTTATATTATTCTTTGTTGATGATTATACTTTTTTAAAGTTTAATTTTGTAAAGGGAACCCATTAATTTCACTCTATATTTGTCAGTTTTGCTATGTTACATGAACTATTCATACTGTTTGAATTCATAACATACAAGAAATTTAAGAAATCAAAAGATTCTTAGTTTTATAAAATATTTCCCTTATCTATTAAAAAAATTTTAAGTCTATTTATTTATTTTGAGAGGAAGAGAGAGGAGCAGGTGGAAGGGGCAGGGACAGAGGGAGAATGCCAAGCGGACTCCACACTGTGAGCACAGAGCCAGATGTGGGGCTCTATCCCACAAATGGAGATCATGACCCGAGAGGAAACCAGCAGTCCAGTGCTGAGCCGCCCAGGCACCCTCACCCTTCTGTTTATTTTTTAAATCACAGCTTAAATCTAAACTTAAAGTTCCTTAAAATTAATTATTTAGCCCTTTTGATTCATAGCTATACTGTTGTAAAATGTTAGATCTGCTTCCATAAGTATTTAATTAAATATGTCAGTCACAAGAATTTCCCAGCTAAAATATTTCTTTTGCCTAAATGGAATAAAAGGCATGTTTTAGTAACATTTAGGGTCTTAGTGAATGGCAGGTAATTTACAAATAATCTCAAATTTGTATGCTATTAGCCTTTCCTCAATTTGCAGGGAAACTGGCCAGACTTTATGACCGCAGCTCTTACTTCGTTACTTGTAGAACTCCCAAATAAATTTCATTTTTAAAGAGTACCAGAGGTAAAAATTCCTTGGCAAGTTGGAAGCTGGAGGAAGAAAAATGCATGTCTTTGAGTTGTTTATTCTAATCATGAGGATAGTGCCTTTAGGTTCATTCTCACACCCCTTCTTGTTTGGTAATTTTCAATTTAGATTTATCAAAAAGTAACAATTTTTTGCACATTCAGTATTTGGTGTAGAGTAATATTAGCTGTTACTAGAAGTACCAAACTGAAAATACTTTGTCTCTCTTCTCTTTTAATCCCTGGACTTAGAAGAAGGTGTTCTTTAAGTAGCCCTGTATTTAACAACCAGCAGTGTTATCTTGACTCTGAATATATGAGAATATGAAAGGAAGTTTGAGTGTTTCAAACTACATTGTAATTTGGTACTCAAATATATTGTAGTCGTATCTATTAACTCCTAGTTTATGGTGGTCTCTGTGAGGGTCAAATTTATAATTAGGATTAAGGAAGCATAAAATTCTTTTATCCGCCTTTGAGTAGGGGGCATTCTTTTCCCTAATTTTCAACCCTTGAACGCCAAACTTGAGTTTTCTCCTGTGTTAAAAAATACCTATGTCTAATATGAATACTGCCTCCCTGGCATCAAGTTTGTGAAGCTCATTTAAGGAGCATTTGTTAAGTTCTATATATATTTTATGATAGGTGATAAAAAGTAAGAGATAATTATCATCATTTTCTGCCTTTTGTACCACCATCCCAAATAACTCCAAAGCCTCACCATTTAATAATAGTCGTGTACAGCTTATAACAGATCATAAACAGTTAAACTTATCTCCTTTGCTCTGGACATTCCTGTTACATATTTTGTGATGTAAGTAAAAGTTGTGTGTGTGAATAGTGGAGACCCAATTCTTCCACATTCTTGGGATGCATGATAACATGGGTAGGTGACTGAATGAATTGAGATCCCTGTTTAATGTTACACATGTGAGTAGTTGTAATTGCCTTTCTTTCTTCATAGGATCTTCAATATTTTTATAAAATGAGGCATAAATATGCATTAGAATTATGCATACATTTTAAATTTTTTGGGGGTGCCTGGGTGGCTCAGTCTGTTAAGCATCCAATTCAGCTTTGGCTCAGGTCATGATCTCACCACCATTAGTGGGAGTGAGCTCCCTGCTGTGAGCACAGAGACTGCTTGGGCTTCTCTCTCTCCCTCTCTCTCTGGCCCCGCCTCTGCTTGCATGTACACTCTCTCTAAGAATAAATAAACTTAAAAGTTTAAAAGTTTTGAGAATTAAAGACATATGAGCATAGATGCAGTATATATGGAGAGTCACATAATCTGTTCAGGATCTTGGGATATCCACAAGAAAATCAACCTATTAGAGTTTCCAGCTTTGCAAAATGAGTTTCTTTGAGACCCATGGATCCCTGAGTAGCTGATCCTGTATTTACTCTTCTATTTTTCTGCCTATTGCACAGACACTGAGACAGCAGTAAGGGAATTTGGATTTCAGGTGTGCAGATTTTTGACACTTTCATATAAGGAGTTATTATTCTAAACAACTTATAGTACATATTTAAAAGAAGAAATGAAACTGGATTGAAAGTTCCCAATTTATAAAAATTGACAGTGAATGCAGAGACACTCTAAGGTCATCCTGTACAAATGAGTGAACTTGGTGAATAGAATACAGAAAGTTAATACAAACTGCCTGGACCCCTGATTCAGTGCTACTTTCACTATTTTATTTAATATATTTTAATGCTTCTTATTATAAGATAAACACATGGTTATTTTCATTTGGTATATTTAGAATCTAAGTAAAGTAAGACATTTTTGAAATTTCTTTGTTGGATCTTTGAAAATTAATTATAAAAATCACTTAGTAACTACACAAGTGTAATGTGTCATAACTTTTGCTCCATTGTTTGCTTTTCTCAATGTTATATATGTATTCACTGAGGCTATACTCAGGAGAGTTGATCACCTGGGTTTAGATCTCCAGGTGTGATAAATATTTAAACACTGTTTACTTTCAAAAAGTTACTTAAAAATTTAAATAAGTGGTATTTTGACATATTTGCTTTATATGTTTTTGTTGTTTTAAAGAAGTGAAAGATCACAGAGACTGTCAAATCCCTTCACATTCCATTCCCACCCATTTCACTTCTTCAGGAGTAACTGCTTCCTGAAGTTGGTATGTGTATTCTTCCTCCAAGTTTTTATATTGTGTGTTGTGTACGTATGTACCCATGAATTATATGGCCCTGCTCTGCCAAGTGGGATAGCCACCATCCACATCTGACTCTTTAAATTTAAATTTAAATTAATTACAATAAAATACATTCAGTTCCTCAGGAACATTAGCCACATTACAACTGTTTATTATCCACATGTAGCTTAGGCTACTGTTTTGGATGGTGCAGATACAGAACATTTTCATCATTGTGGAAAGTTCTCATATAAACCGTTGTTTGCATGTTTTTAAAATATATTTATTTTAATGTTTTTTATTTTATTTTGAAAGACAGAGCATGAGTGGGGGAGGGGCAGAGAGGGAGGGAGACAGAGAATCCAAAGCAGGTTCCAGGCTCCACACTGTCAGCACAGAGCCCCAAATGGGACTCAAACTTACACACGATGAGATCATGATCTGAGCTGAAGTCGGATGCTTAACCAACTGAGCCACCCAGGCGCCCTCATTGTTTGTATACTTTAAACTTCATACAAGTGATATTTATACTTTTCATATTCTGGAGCTTATTTTTTTCACTCAACGTTATGTTTTTGAGATATATCTGCAATGACACACTGGTTTATGGACATATAGGCTATTTCCAGTTTTTAATTGTTAAAATTAAATAAAAATAAATAAAATAAAGGTGCAATGAACACTTTTATGCATGTTTCTTTACACATATGTGTGAAGGCTGGCAAGCTGGCTTGTTTTCTTTCTTCCTTCCTCCCCTTCCTTTCCCTTCCCTTCCTTTCCTTTTTTTTCTTTCCTTTCTTTCATCTTTAGCTTATGCATCATTATCAACTTCACATAGTGAGGCCAAATCATTCCTTAAAGTAGCTATTTCAATTTATGCCTCAACCAGTACTATGTAAGATTTCCTTTTCTTCATATAGTTGCTGAAACTTAATGTAATTGGACTATAGTATCAAATGTCATTTTGTTTTAATTTGCATTTCCCTAACATTTAGTGAAGTCAAGCAACCTTTTACATGTTTTTTGACCATTTGGATTTCCTTTTCTGTGAAATACCTATTTACATTTCTTTTTTGTAATTGTTTCTTTCTTTTTGATTTAGAAGTTGTTTATAATAATTCGTTTTTGATTGTATGTATTATAAATTTGTCCCATTTGTGTCTTATTTTTTTTTACTTTGTTTATGGTGTTTGGTATATTATATAAGAGTTTTATTTACTGTGTAAGAAGATTTAGCTTTTCACTTTAATGCTTGTAATTTTTTGTATCTTATTTAAGCAAGTTTTCTTATTTGATTCCATATGGCTATTTTCCTGATTTTTTTTTTTCCTTAGAAGCATTATAATTTTGCTTTCTAGATTTAGGGTTTTAAAATCACCTGGGATTTATTTTGTGAGACAATCATCTAATTTTTCCCCATATATGTAACTAATTTTCTCAGGATTATTATTTTAAATACTTTTTCCTTTTCCTAGTGATTTGTATTGCCAACTTTTTCATTTACCAAATTGCCATATGTAGATGGATCTATTTCTGGGTTCTCTATTCTGTGTGGTTGATTTGTTTATCTTTGTGTCAGTGTCATGCCATCTGAATTATCAGAGCTTTATAGTAAGATGATGGCAGTTTAAGTAAGTCTTGCCACCTTGTCTGTCTTACTGAAAATTGTTCTGTTTTCAGGGTCTTCTCTCGCATGTGAATTATAGGGTCCTATTGTCAAGTACTGTTAACAACCCTCATAGGATTTCTACTGGAATTGAATAATTTAGTGAGAATAGACATTTTCATGAAACTTAGGCTTCCCATCTACCATTATGGTGTATCTTCCCATTCATTTGTGTTTCCATTTTTACCTGACAATGAAGTTTAATAATTTCCTTATAAATTATAAGAGGTCTTCCTCTGATTTTGTTAGATATACTCTTAGGTACATTATGATTTTGTTTCTGTTACTAATGAGATCTTCTATTATGTTTCTACTTAATTACTGTTTGTACATAGGAATACTACTAATTATTTGTATTTAGATCTGGTATTTATTAACCTTGTTGAACTGTATTATTAGTTTTGACACATTGTAAGATACTCTGGTATCTTTTATGTAATAATATTATCTGAAAATAATGACTACTTTTAAAATTAGTTAGGATTTCCTATACTTAGGAAAGGTTGAATACAGGCAGTATATAGTAATAAACATTCTCATCGTGTTTCTGACGTTAAAGTAAATTCTTTTAAAGTTTTCCCACTAAATATCGGGTTAAGGAAATTTCCTTGTATTCTTAACTTGCTAAGAGGATCTTAATAAAAGGTCATGTATTGTTGTTGAATTTTTTTTCCTGTATCTTGTTAAAAGTTCATATGAGTTTTCTTCTTTTACATATTGATGTGGCAAAGTACATTAATTAATCATTGAGTTTATGGGATTAAACTTACCTGATCATGATGGAGTCTGTGCAGATACATATATGTAGATAGATACATCTAGATATGTAGATGATGTATATAGATGCACTCCACATGATTAAGTTGATTAAGTTTGCTAATATTTTGTGTAGAATTTCTTTATGTTATTAAATTTGAATATCCTATTTTTTAAAAAAAATACAGTTTTCTCGTTTGGAGCATTAAGATTATACTAGCTTATTCCAATGGACTGAACAGCTTTCTCTATTATTCTGTTCTCTGAAATATTTTATTTAAAATAAGAGTTATCGGGTTTTTTTAAGATTTGGTAGTATTTGTCTATAAACAACAGCCTTGGTCTGGTGATTTCCTGTGGATAGATATTTGGCTGCTGATTTAATTTTTTTGATGTTTCTGAATATACTCAGGTTTTTGATATTCTACTTGAGTCACATTTAGGTTATTTATATAGGATGTCCCAAAAGTCTTACTGCAGTTTTAAATTTGAATGACCTGAAGAGTATTAATGCCGCTGACTTGTAGAATTATTTGGATGTTTACTTAAATTTCTTTTTAAGTTTTATGTTTTTTGAATCATAAATTGTTTTCAGTCATTGCTTGCTATATTTAGTCATAGGAATGGAAATGAAATATTACAATTCAACATTTATTACTAAATTTCTTTATAGATTTTCTACCTTTTGTTCTTATGCAATTTACTTATTGAACAGATCAATTTATTAATTTGTAAAGTTTCCCATTGTGTTGAGGATTCCAAAGACCACCTCCAAGTTTATTAATTCACTAGGGGGACTCATAGGATTCAGCATATAGTTGTACTCATGGCTATGATTTATTATAGCAAAAGGATACAGAGCAATATCAGTAGAGGCAAAAGGCAAATGGGGCAAAGTCTGATGAAAACCAGGCACAAGTCTCTAAGAGTATTTTCTTTGTGCAGTTACACAGGTTGTATTTAATTCCCTCAGGAATGAGTTGTGACAACATGTGTGGAATGTTTAAAAGGGAAGCTTACTAGAGACTCAGTGCCCAGGTTTTTATTGGAGGCTGGTTGTGTAGGCATCTTCTGCCTGGCATATACCAAAATTCTGGACTCGTAGGAGAACAGATGTCCAGCATAAACCACATTGTACAAACAGGCACATTGAGCGCTCTTATCAGTTCTGGGAATGGTGGGAACTCTACTGAAATACAAATTCTCAGACACCAGCTAAAGGCCAGTCTTGCAAACAGACTTTTCTAAGGATAGCAGTTTCAATCCTGCTGTATTAACTCTTTCCTGTACACCTACATTCAGGGTTTTGCTAATTGCATCTGAATTATTGTTAAATGTGTTACTCTGCTTCTATTCTCTGTCAACCAGTGTTTAGATCTACAGGCTTACATAGGCTTGATTTTTTTTTTTTTTTTGGCAAGACTATTTCATAGGTGGTGGTGTATATTCTCTTTTGCGTCACATCAAGAGGCTTAAGAGGTTTCTCTGTTTTGTGTGTGTGTGATGTTAAGATTGATTACTAGTTTCAGGTATTGTCAGAGCGATCTGTACGTTATAAAGTTCTCTATCTGCTATTTACTTAATGATTTTATTAGCACCTGTTGATGATCATTGCCGAGATTCATCCTGACATACAGAGTTGTAAAATCCAACTTTCTTTTTCATATATTAGCTAGAATATTCTAGACAGAAGAACTTGCTCTCATCAACTATTCAGTTTTTCTGAGGTACAGTTAATAAAGAAAAGGCCAGAAAAAAATGCATGATTTTTCCCTTTACTTACTAGTTTTCAAAATAGTAAGTTGGTTCCCTGGCATCCTCCAAAGGCAATTATGAATATTCATTTTTTTATTATTGCTGTGAACATATGGATTTTTAACACATTTGATATTTTAATCTGTTGACATTATTATCTTCTTCCTAAAATTGTCCTATCTTTTGCCATCTTTTCAAGTTAGCTACTGAGCCCTTTTGACATACCACAATCACCTTTTGATAACTCGTTTTCTGGTACAGTAAGGTATTTCAGGCTCATCTTGTCTCTTTTCTACCCCAGATCTGGGATCATTTGTTCTAAGTAACCCTATTTCTGTTTAGTGTAAAAATTATGTTTATAGACCACAGTTTAGATGTTGGGGGTGCTCAGTGCTCTGGACCTGTCATTGTTCCTAGACCTTTTTAGTGGAAATATGAACAGCTAGGAAATAATTTAAAAAAATACTTCATGAATTTATCCTGATATTTCCAATTCAAATTTGGGATTATAAGGATTTTTAACCTTTTTTTGGTTTTGTGTTTGTGGTTTTTTTTCTCTTCTGCTGAAAATGTTGGCTCCTAGTGATCTTAATACAAATAATTGCTCTTTATATAGTAATATCAGTTTGTCAACACCAATGCCATTACTAATAACATGGTTACTGAAATAGTTTAACACTTCTTTGCAGTTATTTGGTCCTTGTTGTATATCCCACTGATGATTTGTAATCATATTGCTGTGTTTTTAAGTCTCTTGATAGAATTGTTTGCTGTGTGTTTAAGCCATCGACTTGATACATGGCTTAGTTTGTGTCCGTTTACTTTCACATTTTGGGGAGCACTTTTTAAATTCTTGTTTCAACTTTGTTTTATAATTATATCAGATATTTGCAGTTTCATCATAAAATAAGATAAATTTGGAAAAGTCTGGCTTCTCTCCTTCTTCTTTCTACCCTCTTTCTTTCCTACAGATGAATAATTTAGTTAGCCTTTGGTTGATGTCTACCTTTTAAAATAAATGGAACCAAATATGTGTGTTTATGTATTGCCTTTCTTAGATAAACATATGCTTACTATTCACACTCTTCAACGTCCAGCTTTTTTTCATTTACTATGTCCTGGAGATCATACCATAATAGTATATAAGAATTCCTTATTAGGATCTGCTCTTTTATCTGGCAGGGATTACTGTACCATGCATGTAATGTAAATTCAGACCTCAAACCTGTCTTCAGGTTTTGTTCTTTCATCGGAAACCGTCTTCCTATGTAGAGCTTTTGGCAAGGAACCCTCTTCCTTGCTTCTCTTCTAGGCTTATGAGAAGAGATTTTGTTTTTATTTTTAACACTTTTTTTTTTTTTGAGTAAGCGGTCCTTATTATCTGAGCTTTTTACTTAGGTATCCCAGCTATTTCAGTTTAACTCTCCTACTTGTGTGGGTGTCAAACCATGTATTATGTCCCCACTTATGGACCTTAAAACCTCAGCTACTGGCTCTTACCCGTTTCTATTCTGTACTTCTCTAAGTTGTCATGCTGTCAGCTTTGACTCTTGTAACTCTGGCTTTGAGATTTCTCTTTGCTTTTGGAGCCTGGGTATTTCTAGGGTATGTATTAATTTTTCTGGTTGTATTTTATCTACCATTTCCTTGTGTTTGGAGCAGGAAAAATTCACTTTGTCATGTTCCTAGAAGGTGATCAACAGCATTTATTTTCTCTCACTCATGTCTGTCATCCTTTTTCTGTAATTAAGTGGCTGAAGGAATACATGCACACATTTCACAAATATGAAACAAGTTTTAAAGAAATACCTTATGACTAAAATTATGGCATTTCCTACCAAACAGTCCCCTCTTTCTTCTACTTGAAAAGATTATTGATCTTCTGTAATAGTTATTTTAGGTGGTTTTCAGTATGTTCTCTTCCTTTTTCTCTTCTCTGCCTTACTTATTTTCCTCTTTTTTTTTAATTCTTCCTCTAGATCAAAGAAAATTCTGTGTTGAGAATCCAGGTTAACTAATGTTAGTGCTTCTTTCAAAAGGGCAATAAATAAAATTACAAGGCTTTTACACATTATAGTGAATATAAATTGTTTTTAGTAAGATAGAAAAAATTACTTAAATATAATTTGTGGATACGAGTGCAGATTCTTGGTTCAGGGTATTTTTAAAGTCATCAAAAAGGCTTTATCTGATGACATTCATTCCTGTTTGATTTTATATCTTTGTTTCACTTGTGCTGCCCTCTAACTTGGGTGTTCCCTTTCTTCCTTTTATACTCTTCTATTTGCAGTGCAGGTGTTTCATTAAAACTGTATCTGGTATTGGCATACCACAGATGAACTTTTGTATTTCAGGCATTTCACCTAGATCTTTTGCTGTGCATTTTTGCAAGTTAAAATATGGAGGCAATATTAATACACAGTAAATATCCTGGAAATGTACAAATCATAGTTAAATCTTCAGATCCTTTAAAGAGATTTGTAGTTTTAGAAAAATTCTCTTTTGGGGATGATATATTTACTTGGAACTTTGACCAAAGGTGAGAATTTTGTGAAAGTATTGGAAAAATTGTTTCAACTGTTTTTGAGTTTCTTGATGATAAAAATAATAATTTTATTCTTATTTTTGTTAGCTTTTAACTCATATATAATGTTTTAACCAGTGAAAAACACTGAGAAAAAGACTATATTAAATCTTTCTTTAGACTACCTTAAGTGGCTCCAAAGAAAGTTAACTTTCAGGGTACCCCAAAAGATACTGTCATGACAGGGGTTTTTTGTTCTAAGATCTACTTGTAAAGACAGTTTGAAGCATAATACTTCTTTAGTTCTTTAAAAAAAAACACACTTAGAAAATCCAGTGCAAAAATGGCACACATTATTTAAATCTGAGCATTGATCAGCAAACTGAAAAGTGAAATGTTTTCTAACTGACCCTTGATTCAAGTTCTACATAATGATGCAGTGTATCCATTTACTGCCATGTTTTATTAAAATAGGAGTGTGAGATAGCTAATGAGAATTTTAACTTTTTTTTTTTATGTTTCAGACTATGGCATTTGCTTTCATTTTCTTCATACATTTATGATATCTTCTGCGTCAAAGTTTTATCAACTTAGATTATAAATATGTATTACATTTTTGTAATACTTGACTACATACTTGACTATAGTCTGTACATTTGAATATGAATTTGTGTGTGGATACAATAAAACACATATCACTTAATAAGTAAAAAGGGTTCAACAAGTTAACAGTCCAAGAGTCTGTAGTTGTCACTGTTCCACAGTGATGTGGAATTAAGAAAAAAAGTTCCATTTTTCATCTAATTGAATTTGCCAAAGCAATGTATCTCATCCACATGTTTAAAACCGGGATGTGTCTTTTCTCAGAATCTGTAAACCAACTAGTTGAAAGATTGACAGCTCAGTGAAGAGAACACAACCTTATATTTGGTTTCAGACAGCCAGACTTTTAATTACAGCTCTGGTGAGGAGGAGAATGGGAAGCTTTCACACAGCTACCTTAACAAACAGCATAATATCTCCATTGTTATCCATGTTATTTACTGTTTCAGCATCTTTCATATATGTCCTACATACTGCATTAATAGAAACTCAGCCAGAAACCTGAGCTTTGAGATACTTGGTGTCTATCAGTCTGTGGCAATGACTACTGAGAATCAGTGATGCATATGGAAGAATTAGATCTTTAAAAAAAAGTACTCTACTGAAGGGTGCCTGGCTGGCTCAGTTGATGAAGCATCTTATTTAGGCCCAAGTCATGATCTCATGGCTTGTGGGTCCAAGCCCCGCATTGGGCTCTGTGCTAACAGCTCAGAGTATGGAGCCTGCTTCGGATTCTGTGTCTCCTTTTTTCTCTGTGCCTTTTCCACTCCCTCTCTCTCCTTCTCAAAAATAAATAAAACATTAATTTTTAAAAAATATATAAAAAATAAAAGAGTACACTACTGAAAAGAATACACTACTGAATATTAAAAAAAAATTAAGAAAGGACTACATTTTAGAAGTACATTCATTTGGACAGACTATTTCAGAGTCATTGGGTTTCTTCTCATATAATTTTTTCTGTATGTAAATAAGCTATATTACTGAAAATTGGCACAATTTAATGAAGCTCTGTGTATTCACAGTAAAGACAAAGCTAACTAAAGGAAACACTTAGAAAGTGACCTATGCTCTTGCATATTGCATATCCTTCTTTTTTCTGGCAAGAAAGTGACTGTCTCTTTATCATGCATTGAGAGATTTTGGATCCTAAAAAGGGATCAGAATCAGGAGAAAAGTTGTTGTGCTTTGAGATACCTAAGATGAATATTCACTTAATACAAAAAGAGAAAAGTGTCACAAAAGTTGTGATATGTAAATTAAGAGTGCCTGGGAACAAATATTTTATATGGAAAGCCAGGAAGACATGAAAAACACCTTACATTTCTGTTTTCAACTCATAAACAAATAAATGTAGGATATGTTTATTTGTTTAAGAGTGCAAACAGTTTCCATAATGCATAAATAAAAGAAGATGTCTTACTATTTCTGAATACTCAAGTAGAGAGACATAGGAGAGAAAGAAGGGAATTGTAGCAGAAGTGCTTGAATAACAATTCTGACAAAAATGGGGCTTCTTCCAATAAAGACCAAGGCTTTCAGGTTCCCAATTCTGATTACTGATTGGATAGATTTCTTGCAAAAAATGTATTTTCCCTAGGCTCTAGAATTATAGGATGAGTTTAGCTAGTGTTAGCAACACAGCAGTTTCTTTTTTCATAGATAAGCCTGCTTGATCAAAGCAAGATATAAACAGCTAGAATGCTTCGCTAATATTTACATAAACACAAAATGAAATGTGGGTCTTGTGTTTATTTCATATTTCTGTGAATGAATAAAGGAATTCATAGTTTGTTTTTGTGTGTTTCACTTTGATGTTATTGACTTTTAGGGATACCTAATGATATTTGAAAAAGAGATACTTCATCTTGGAGAAATACATTTTTTTTTTTAACGATGGGGGTATTGAATTTCTTCTTTATGTTCAGATCATCGTCATGTTAGCAATAATATCATTTATCTTCTATGAGAATTTTGATAAATGTATAGTTTATTTGGTTTACAGTACCCCCAAAACATTCTTTAATTGTTTTTTTAAGGTTTTACTTAAATTCCAGTTAATTACAATACAGTATAATATTAGTTTCAGGTATACGATATAGTGATTCAACACTTCTATACATCACCCAGTGCTCATCTCAGTAAGTTCACTTCTTAATGTCCATATCCTATTTGACCAATTCCCCCACCCACCTCCCTTCTCATAACCATCAGTTCTCTACAGTTAAGAGTCTGTTTCTTGGTTTGCCTGTTCTCCTTTTTTTTCCTCCCTTCTTCTTGTTTTGTTTTTTAAATTCCACATATGAGTGAAATCATAGGACATTTGTCTTTCTCTGACTTCTTTTGCTCAGCATAATACACTCTAACTCCATCCACATTGTTGCAAATGGCAAGATTTCATTCTTTTTTTATGGCCGAGTTAATATTCAATTGTGTGTGTGTGCGCGCACGCGCGCACACGCACATGCTTGTACAGCTCATTTAAAAAAATTTTTATTTAACTTAGTTTTTAAATTTACATCCAAGTTAGATAGCATATAGTGCAACAATGATTTCAGGAGTAGATTCCTTAATGCCTCTTACCCATCTAGCCCATCCCCCCTGCCATAACCCCTTCAGTAACCCTGTTTGTTCTCCATATTTAAGAGTCTCTTAGGTTTTTGTTTTTAGATTATTTTTGCTTCCCTTCCCTTATGTTCATCTGTTTTGTATCTTAAAGTCCTCATGTGAGTGAAGTCATATGATATTTGTCTCTCTCTGACAGACTAATTTCGCTTAGCATCATACCCTCTGGTTCCAACCACATAGTTGCAAATGGGAAGATTTCATTCCTTTTGATTGCTGAGTAATACTCATTGTATATATATACCACATCTTCTTTATCCATTCATCCATTGAAGGACATTTGGGCTCTTTCCATACTTTGGCTGTTGTTCATAGTGCTGCTATAAACATCGTGGTACAGCATATCTTCTTTATTCATTCATCATTAGATGGACATCTGGGGCTATTTCCATAATTTGGCTATTATAGATAATGCTACTATAAACATTGGTGTGCATGTATTCCTTTCAGTTAGTGGTTTTACATTCTGTAGGTAGATACCTAGTAGTACAATTGCCAGATCATAGGGTAACTCTATTTATAATTTTCTGAGGAACCTAGATACTGTTTTCAAGAGTGGCTGCACCAGTTTGCATTCCCAGCAACAGTGCAAGAGGATTCCCCTTTCTCCATATCCTCACCAACACCTGTTGTTTCTTGTGTTGTTGATTTTAGCCATATGAGGTGGTATCTCATTGTAGTTCTTTACTTGGTTTTAAACTTGTAAAGCAAACTCAGAAAATTTGTTTCAGGAGAGCATTTCCAAAATAATTCATAGCTAGTAGAGTTAAGTAGTGGTTTGGAATAAACTTATTTTCTCTTAAAAATTAGATGTCCAGTAATAGCCATATTTGCATATACAAATATACCCTATTACAAAGTTTTATATAGTACATTTATAAATCAAAGATAAAAAAAACCTTTGGGAATACATTTTTCCCCAGATAGAATAACAATGTAGGTATTATGATTCTGAAATTACTTGTTACCTTACATGGCCTTGACCCAACCTAGGTTCTCCTGTCTCTTGGTGAAAAGTCTGTAAACATTTACATTTCATTGTAGAAACTGTGTACTTCTAAGGATCACATTTTAGAATTTTAGAGAGGTCCTCAGTCTGTGTGTATTCCTTATGCACTGGCTTTATTTTATTGCTTTAAAATAATTGTAATTTAATGGTAGATCTGAATGTATAGTTGTACTCTTCTTTTTATTAATGAGAAAGGCAAAAGTGAAGTATTTGACATTAAAACAGAAGAGACTAATACGGAGAAGATGAGAATCATATATGAAACTCTGTGGAGACTTTAGATTAAATCCATATAAATACAATATCACTACTTGAAAAATGCATGGTATTTGAATCAAAGAAATCACAGCAAATCTTACAAGCTGTTATTTAAGTAGACCATACAATATATGATCTTTTGTGTCTGTTTTCTTTCACTTAGTGTAGTGTTTTTGAGGTTCATCCAAGTTGTAGAATATATCAGTTCTTTGTTCCTTTTTATGGCTGAATACACACACACACACACACACACACACGTGCAATACATACATACTTCAATTTGTTTATCCATGTATCCACTTATGGGCATGTCGGCTGTTTCTATCTTTTGGTTATTATAAATAATGCTACTATATTACATTCATGTATAAGTTTTGGTGTGGATATGTGTTTTCATATCTCTTAGATATGTACCTAGGAGCAGATTTTTTGAATCATATGGTTATTTTGTGTTAGCTTTTTGAAGAATAGCCAAATTGTTTTCTATATCAGCTATACTATTTTATAGTCCCACCAGATATATATGTAAGGATTTCTGTTTCTCTGTATCCTTAACCAACACTTGTTATTTTTTTTTTTAAATATTTACTTATTTTTGAGACAGAGAAAGACAGTGTGCGCAGGGGAGGGGCAGAGAGAGAGAAGGGGACACAGAATCCGAAGCAGCTCCGGGCTCTCAGCTGTCAGCACAGAGCCTGATGCGGGGCTTGAACTCATGAACCATGAGATCATGACCTGAGCAGAAGTTGGACGCCTAACTGACTGAGCCACCCAGGTGACCCGCAACACTTGTTATTTTTATTAAGTTATTCTTTGATTAAAGCTATCTTAGTGGATATGAAGAGTTTTTTTGTTATGCATTTCTTTAATGACTAGAGATATTGAAAATGTTTTATGTGCTTGTTGGTTGTTTATCTTCTTTGGAGAGACTATGTACGTTTCTTGCCCATTTTTTATTTTGGTTTTTTGTGTGTTGAGTTGTAAGGGTTTTTTTTATGCTCATTTTTAATCCTTTATCAGATCTATGATTTGTGAAAAATTTCTCCATTCTTAAGGTTGTTCCTTGGCATTCTTGACAATGTTCTTTAATGTACAACAGATTTTAATTTTTATGAAGTCCAATTTGTCTTTCACTTTTACTGCTTATGCTTTTTGGTGCCAAATCTTAGAATCTTTTGCCAAATCTGAGGTTATGAAGATTAGCCCTCTTTTTTATTCTGATAATTTTATAGTTTTAGCTCTTATATTTAGGTCATTTTTTTGAGTTAATTTTTATATAAGAAGCGAGGTATGGGTCCAATTTCATTATTTGTATGTTGTTATCCATTTATCCCTGTACCATTTGTTGGAGACTGTTCTTTCCCTGTTGAATGATCTTGTGAAAAATCAGTTGGTTATGAATGATTTGGTTTATTTCTAGACTCTCATTCAATTCTATTCTGTTGATCTCTATACCTATCCTTATGTCAATGCCATACTTTTGATTAGTGTAGCTTTGTAGCAAATTCTGAAATTGGGAAGTGCAAGTCTTTGAACTGTATTTTACTTTTTAAATATTGTTTTAGCTATTCAGAATCCCTTGTAGTTCCATATAAACTTGACGAATTTAGTTCACTTTGTGGAGTATTGTCATCTTAACCATATTAAGTCTTCCAGTTCATGAATATGCGATATATTTCAATTTATTTAGAGTATTTTAATTTCTTTTGGCAATGTTTCATAGTTTTTGATGTGTAAGTTTTTCACCTTTTTTGTTAAATTTGTCCCTCAGCATTTTATACTTTTGAATGCTGTTGTAAATGGAATTATTTTCTTAATTTCCACATTGTTCATTGCTGCCATATAGAAACACAACTAATTGTTGTGTGTTGATCTTGTACTCTGCACCTTTACTGAATTCATTTATTAGCTCTAGTAGGGAGGTGTGTGTGTACTTGTGTGTATGGATTCTACAGGATTTTGTATATATAGAATCATGCCATTTGCAAATAAAATACTCTTACTTCTTTCTACTTCTAAAAGGCATTATCAATTTGGATGCATCTTACTTCCTTTTCTTGGGTAATTGCTCTGACTAGAACTTCCACTACAGTGTTGAATAGCAGTGGGCAAAACATGCATTTTAGTCTTGGTCTTGGGGGAAGGCTTTCATTCTTTTGCTACTAAGTGTGATATTAACTATGCGTTTTGCATAAATTCCCCTTATCATGTTGAGGGAGTTCCCTTATATTGTAGTTTTTGGGCATTTATATCATGAGAGGGTGTAGAATTTTGTCAAATGTTTTTGTTTTTGTTCGGTTTTTCTTTTTTTTGGGCAGGTATAGAGGTGATCATGTAGTTTTGGTTTTTAATATCTATTAGTGCGGTGTGCATTATGTTGATTGATTTTCATGTGTTGACCCACCATTGCATAGTTGAGTTATATGCTACTTGGTGATGGTATGTAATTTTTTAAATGTTGTCTTGGACTTGGTTTGCTAGTACTTCGGTGAGGAATTTTGTATATATTCATAAGAGATACTGATCTGTAGTTTTCATATGGTATTTTTATCTGGCTTTGGTGTCAAGTTAATGTAGACCTCATGAAATGCGTTAGAGTTCCCTCTTTATTTGGAAGAGTTTGAGAAGGAATCTTGTTAATTCTTTTACTGATTAATAGACTTCACTAATGAAGATTTTTGGTACTGACTTTCTTTCTGTTGGGATATTTCTATTAACTGATTCAGTCTATTTGTTCCTGGTGTCTTAAGATTTTTTTACTTCTTGAGTTAGGGTTGCTAATTTGTATTTTCCTGGAAATTCATCCAATTTCATATAGATTACCTAACTTATTGATATGAAGTTGTTCATGGTATTTTCTTATAGCCCTTTTAATTTCTGTAAAACTGAACCACTTTCCCTCAAATTTATATGCAACTGCAAGAGACTTCAAGTAGTCAAAATAGTATTGAAAAAGTAAATGTAGTAATGTCCCTACTCTTATTTCAGTTATTTACATTTTCATTTCTTTTTCTTAGTCTAGCTGAAGGTTTCTCATTTTTGTTGGATTTTTTCAAAGAACCAATCATTGGTTTTATTGATTCTCTTTACTACTTTTCTCTATTTTGTTTCTCTTGGTTATAATCTTTATTATTTCTTTCCTTTTCTTTGGCTTCGGATTTAGTGTGTTCTTCTATTTCTAGTTCCTTAAGGTGTGAAGTTAGTTTGTTGACTTGAGATCTTCATTTTTAAATGTAGGTGTTTACAGCCATGAATCTCCCTTAGAACACTTCTTTTGCTGCTCCCGGTATGTTCTGGTAAATTGTGTTTTTATTTGTATTTATCTCAAAGTATTTTTTCGTGCCTAGTGATTTCTTATTTGATCTACTGGTTGCTTATGAGTATGTTGTTTAATTTCCATGTATTTCAGTTTTCCAATTTTTCTTCCAGTATTGATTTCTGGCTTCATACCATTGTGGTCAGAGAAGATACTATGAATGATTTCAATATATATATTTTTAACTTGAAAATTGTTTTATGTCCTAACGTATGGTTTGTTTTAGAGAATGTTCCAGTGTAGTTGAGAAGAATAGATACTCTGCCATTTTGGGGTGGAGTGTTCTGTATATGTCTCTTAGGTCTAGTTGGTTTACAGTATTATTCAAGTCCTTTATTTTCTTATTGATTTTCTTTCTACCTGTTCTATCCATTATTGAAATAGGCTGTTGAAGTTTCCACCTATTACTGTAGACTATTTCTCCCTTCAATTCTGTCACTGTGTTTGCCTCATATATTTTGAGGCTTTGTTGTTTGATGTGTATATGTTTATAATGTTTTTGAAAAATTTATTTTTTTAAAAGTATAATTAACATAGTGTTATATTAGTTTCAGGTGTACAGTATAATGATTCAACAATTCTGTACATTACCCAGTGTTTATCATGATAAGCATACTCTTAATACCCTTTATCTCTTTTGCCAATCCCCCATCTATCTTCTGGCAGCCACCAGTTTGTTATACGTATTTAAGAATCATTTATTGTCTTTTTTTTCTTTGCTTTGTTATTTAAATTCCACTGTAAGTGAAATCATATGGTATTTGTATTTGTCTATCTGACTTATTTCACTTAGCATTGTACTCTTAGATCCATCCATGTTGTTGCAAATGGCAAGATCTCATTCTTTTTCATGGCTGAATATGTCAGTGTATATATACATATATACATACACGTACATACATGCATACCACCTCATCTTTATCCATTCACTTATCTCTGGACTTGAGTTGCTTCTGTATCTTGGCTATTGTAAATAATGTTGCAGTAAACATAGGAGTGCATATATCTTTTTGAATTAGTGTTTTTGTATCCTTTGGGTACACTACGAGTAGTGGGAATTATGAGATCATATGTTAATTTTACTTTTAATTTTTGAGTAGCCTTCATACTCTTTTCCACAGTAGCTGCATTAGATTGCATTCTCAAGAACAGTGAAGGAGAGTTCCCTTTTTCTCCACACCCTTGCCATTTATGCTTATAATTCTTGTATCTTTGTGATGATCCTTTAATCACTATAAAATGTGTTTCTCTGTCTCTTGCAACAGTTTTTTTTTTTTATGTTTACTTAATTTTGAGAGAGAGAAAGAGACAGACTGGGAGCAGGGGAGAGCCAGAAAGGGAGACACAGAATCCAAATCAGGCTCCAGGCTCTGAACTGTCAGTGTAGAGCCCGATCCTTTCACTTTCAACATGTGTGTTTGTGTGTAAAATGAGTCTCTTATAAGCAATTTATTGCTGTATCATTTAAATTTTTTTTAATGTTTTTATTTATTTCTGACACACACACACACACACACACACACACACACACACACACACACAAGGCATGAGTAGGGGTGGGTCAGAGAGGAAGGGAGGTACAGAATCTGAAGAGGCTCCAGGCTCTGAGCCAGCTGTCAGCACAGAGCCTGACACGGGGCTTGAACCCACAAACCGTGAGATCATGACCTGAGCCGAAGTCAAGTGCTTAACCAACTGAGCCACCCAGGTGCCCCTGTTGTATTATTTTTTTTTTAAATTCATTCTGACAGGCAGAGAAGGACAAATATCATATGTTTGCATGTATAGGAGGATTAGGAGGAACTTAACTGAGGAACAAGGGGGAGAAGAAGGGGGGGAATGGTGGGGGAAAGGGAGAGAGGCAAACCATGAGAGACTCTTGAATGTTGACAAAAACTGAGGACTGATGGATGTAGGGGGGAGGGGGCATGGGCGTAGAGGAGGACACTTGTGGGGATGAGCACTGGGTGTTATGTGGAAACTAATTTGACAAACTATTTGTAAAAAAAAAGAAATAAATAAAACATTAAAATAAATGAATAAAACAATTGCAAAAAAAATAAAATTCATTCTGACAATAGCAGGTTTTTAATTGCTGAGTTTAACCCATTTATTTTTATAGTGATTATTGATTATGTGATTATAAAAGTATTATTTCTGCCATTGTTCTATTTGTTTTCTCTTGGCCTTTTTTTGGTGGGGTGGTTCTTCACTTCCTTACATGCTGCCTTCTTTTATGTATATTTTTTAGTTATTTTCTTAGGGGTTACCATGGGGATTACAGTTAACATCCTAAATTTGTAAAAACCTTGTTTAAGGGTTTGTGGGTGGTTCAGTCAGTTAAGCATCTGCGTCTTGATTTCAACTCAGGTCATGATCTCACGCTTCATGGGTTCAAGTCCCATGTTGGGCTCTGCACTGACAGCATCGAGCCTGCTTGGGATTCTCTCTCTTTCCTCTCTCTCTGCCTCTCCCTCACTTAAGTGCATGCACTCTGTCTCAAAGTAAATAAATAAACATTAAAAAAAACTTGGTTGAATTGATACTAGTTTAGCTTCGGTTGAGCTTCATTAGCTTCATTAAGTCTACTCCTTTTAGCTTTATCCTCTCCTTTATATTGTTATCGTCACATATTGCATCTTTATGCATTGTGTGCCTGTTAAAATAGATCTATAATTATTTTTTGTGCATACCTGTTAAATAATACAGGAAATAAAAAGAGTTATATACCAAAAATTCAATAATACTAGGTTTTATACTTACCTATGTAGTTACCTTTACCAGTGATCTTTATTTCTTTGTATGACTTTGAATAACTGTGTAATATCCTTTCATTTCAACCTGAAGGACTTCTTTTAGCATTAGTTATAGAGAAGATCTACTTGGTAGTGATTCCCTTAGTTTTTGTTTTTTCTGGGACTCTCGTAATTTCTTTTTCACTTTTGAAGCATTGTTTTGCTGAATACAGAATTCTTGGTTGAGATTTTTTTCCTTTCAGTTTTTAAAAATATATTGTCCTCCTGTCATGTGGCCTTTAGAATTACTGATAACAAATAGGCTGTTAATCTTTTTTCAGGATGCTTTGTGTATTATGAATTGCTTCTCTGTCTCTCTTTTTAAAAAATTTTAAATTATTTATTTTGAGAGAGACAGAGTGAGTACAAGCAGGGGAGGAGCCGAGAGAGAGAGAATCCCAAGCAGGCTCTGTCACAGTCATTGCGTAAAGCCCAGTGCAGGGCTTGAACCCACAAAACTGTCGTGACCTGACCTGACGTCAAATGCTTAACTGACTGAGCCACCCAGGTGCCCTTGAATTGCTTTTCTCTTGCTGCTTTCAAGATTCTTTGTCTTTCACAGTTTGATAATAATGTATTATGGATTTCATTGTCCTCTGTAGAGTTTGTTGAGATTCTTGGGTGTGTATATTCATGTCTTTCACGAAATTTGGAAAGCAATATTCAATAATATTTTTTCTGCTCTTTTTCTTTTCCTGTGACTCCCATAATGTGAACATTGATATGTTTGATGATGTCCCATAGGTCTCTTAGGCCCCTGTTTATTTTGCTTTATATGTGTTTATTCTTTTCCTCAGACTGTGCAGTTATAGTTGCTGTGTTTTCAAATGTGATGATTCTTTCTTTTGCTTGTGCATATTTGCTGTTGAATGGCTTTCATGAATTTTTTTATTTTTTGTCTAGCTCCATAATTTCTACTTTTTTTATCATTTTAATAATTTCTCTTTTTTGGTATTCTTAATTTGTTCATATGTAGTTTTCCTAATTTCCCTTGATTCTTTGTCCATGGTTTTCTTCATCTCATCAAACATATCTAAGGAGGTAAATTAAAGATTTTGCCTACTAAGTTCAGTATCTAGGCTTTTAAAGGATGGTTTCTGTCACTTCCTTTTTTTCCTATGAATGAATAATATTTTCCTCTTTGTGTGCTTTATAATTTTCTTGTTGAGATCTGGAAATTTTGAATATTGTAATGTAATTCTGGAAATCAAATTCTTCCCTCTATACCAAGGAGTGCTATTGTTACTTGATGAAGGCTGCAGTGGCTCATTTGTTTAGTGACTTTTCTACTGTGGATTTTGAAAAGACTATTTCTTGTCATGTATGGTCACTGAAGTCTATATTCTATCTCTTTGGTCAGCTAGTGACCCGACAGAGATTTCCTTAAATATCTGGATCCAAAGAGAGACAAAAAGAATTTTTAAGAATACTATGTCTCTGTGACTTTCTCCAGTGATGCCAGTGAAGCATTCTGATGGGTTGAACCAATGGCTGTGTCTCTCTGCTAGCCCCCCAGTGAACTGCTATATAGATCAAAACACAGAACTTTGATTTTTGGAGGAGAAACTCTCTATTGCCCACCCTGATGCCAAAAAGCTGCATTAGGAATTTAGGCCATTGTCCCCACAGTTACTTTCAACAAGGCTTGTGGATTATAGCTGTCATGTGTAATGCTGAAATTCACTAAAACTTACTACTCTCTTTCTTTATCAAGTGCTCTTTTGGATGCTACCAGCGTTCAAGTAGACACCAGAGTTCTGAAATAGTTGATTCTAAGAGCTTTTTTTTTTTTTTTTTTTTTTTTTAAATTTACCAGCTTGGTAGTTGTTTTGGTGGAGGGACTGATTCTAGAGCTTCCTACTCTGCCATCTTCCATGACACCACTCCCTGCCATGTCCATTCTTAGAAGTGTTCCAGTTTGGAAAATAAGTTTTATGATCACCCATTGGTAAGTAAATGACAAGAGCAAGAGAGAGCGATGAAAAGAAACCATAAACCATGAGGATCATCAATAAATATTTACTGACTACAAAGAAGATAAGCTGTTCGATGAATGCTATAGAGTTTTCCTAGTTCCTAGTTTTAGTTCCATTTAGTTTATGCCTGTTGGGAGATTTTCATACCATGGTAACATGGGTGCAGTGAATGCTTTTGTTGGAGGGTTGACAAATCACATTCATTTGTATCCTGAGTTTACATAAGGGGTATTATAACATGTAAACTAAGAGATGGAATGAATCTGTGAAACAGCTATATCTCTTGTTGCTGACTTGGATGCCATATTGTCTGTCTTTCTACTTGTTCCGCCTTCTCAAATCTGTAGGTGGGTCATGAACAATTGCTTCATGGCTGTATGTAGTCGGCAGGCCTTATGTTGTGTAGGCCTGCTATAGACAATGCTCTTTAATTGGGCAGAAAAGTTGCTGCATTGGCTTCCCTCCCATTTCAAAAAGCTGAGTACATGCTGTTACTGCAGCAGTTTATCTATGCCAACTCAAGGAACAAGATCCTGGGATTGAAAATCAGACTAGGGGCTCCACATGGTGATAAGGACCATTGCATTTTGACTATCAAGTCGGATTACAGTTATAATCATAGGGAGGTGCTTTTTTGAACATGGGGTAATGTGCATTTACTCATTTTGGAAATTCACTAGACTTTAGGTGCTTTTACAGTTCCCCACTAAAGTTTTGGTAACTACTCAGAAAAAAAATAATAAAGTAACTTTGGGAAAAATGCTTTCAATGAGAGATCTTGCATTGACTGGCTGGCTAACTCTCCATCACTCTCGCACATACTCAGAATGCTACAAGTGATAGAAGTTTAATGTTTTCAAAACATAAATGAATAAAAGTAGAAAAGTGAAAATGATTGTTTCCTTTTTTTGTTCCATGTTAAACATTCATTATTAATTTTGGTAAAATGAAATAAAATAATTTTCTATTGCTATAAGTAGCCACATTTTATGGTTAAATTTAAACTTTAGAAAGGAGGTTGTGATGAAACACCCATCAGAATATCTGCTGTATCATATGAAAGGACTGCATATAGTATCTTGGTAGTATAAAGACTTCTTTAACATATTTTTAATTATAATGTATACATTATAATCGATGAAAGAAAATAGTTTAATCTTTCCCATAGTTCTCTGTGTGATTTTAACGCTCTGTATGTTTAGTATTAGTGCTTAAGCTTAATATTACTTTCTTTAGCATTAAAATTGTTAACACTGTAGCTTTGGTAATGCATGTTTGAATATTTAATTATGTTGCTATAAACAGCTTCACTAATGCTATATTTTCAGTGAATATGATGGGCCTTCTGTTAGTGCTGGCATTTGAGCAATTTTGCTTTCTATTTTTCTGTTGTATATACAATGCAAAGTATTCCCACCTGAGATTTCAACAAAATTTCACTTGGGAAACAGAACAAATTTGAAAGATGTTTTCTGTATGTTTCTCAAATCAAGCTTTGCTTTGAATCAAGCCAAATGATGAAAACATAGTCCAGCCTCCTTTCCAGCAGAATGCAATTACCTCTAAGGCCTATAGTAAAAAGACCAACTAATTGAGAACACTTGTCTTTGTTTTCAGTTAGCAAAACTTATTAAGAATGTCCATTTTCTGAATTCAAAAAGGTGGGTTTATTTTTAATGAATTAAAAATTGGGAGCTCTGAAAATTAAAGCATATGCAGGTTACTCTCTTCCTCAAGGGGACATATACTACTGCTGTGCTCGTGTGAAGTAATAATGAGATACCATAAGCAAACAGTAGATGATTCATGTCAGATGGTTCTTCAATAACGTTAGGGGGGAAAAAGCAGCTGATGTATGGGATATTGAAGGCAGATTAAGTTGTTAATGTATATTAGTATATTCTTAATTTCCTTTTAATTGAAAAAGACATATTGACTTTAATTAGAACCATTTCACAGGAACTGTCAATTAGCACATGTCAAACTAGTTAATTCAGAACAGAATTCTTTTAATTAGGGTCTGCTTTCCTTTAACTATGGGGCCAATGAAATCAGCCTTTCCTTATCTAGATTTTAAATGTCTCTAAGACATATAATACAAATGTAGACTCTTATCTATTATTAGAAGCCCATATGGATAACATTAAAATGATGTTGCTGGCATTGTTCATGCAGCACAAATCAGAGTCCCTTTATGACTGTTAGAAAAAAATGGCTTTGAACAAAGACTATTTTAAATACCAGATTTATCCTACTTTAAAGAGACTACAAAATTTATGACATGCATGTTCACATTTAAAGTATTATTTAATACGTCTGCTCAAATAAATGGGCCTATTCAAACGTTTTGTGTGTTCTATCAGCCGAAGACACATAAAACATTGTCAAGCCATACAGCAACATTTTTTCCTTAAATGAACTGTAATCAAAAAGGGAAAACAGACTGATTTTTTTTTTGCACAACATAAAAATAGCATTGTTAACTTTCATTGCATCCAAAGATTTAATACGAATAGTTGATACAGTGACTAAACCACTGGTATGAGCTAATGTGATCTTAGTAATCAAACAGTGTAAAATCTGAAACTTGGCTTTTTCTTAATGTAATGTTGTGTAATTGCAGCATTTTAGTTACAGTTGGCATGAGAATGAGCACATACAGTGAGTTTGGTGGGGCAGGGCTATATGGTGTTCACCTACGAAATAGTTATCCTCAGTATTAAAGGGAGATTTAAAGTGGTGTATAAAAGAAAATTAATGTGAAATCTAGCTTACTTTATCATGTAAGATTTAGCTGCTGTTTTACTGAGTGAGACTAAGCAAGGATTACAGAAATCAATAAAAAAGAATATTTAATAAGCCAGTCCGGATTCCAAAGAGAATTATCTAGTATATATCCTCATATTTGTTCATTTGTGATAGGTACATTTAATGATAACCATACTGTTCCTTACTGAAGTGTGATGTAGTGTAGACATGTCAGTAGCTGAATTTTGTGACAGTTGAATGGAAATATTTTAGTACACTTCTAATTTTGATTAACAGGCAAAACACAAGGGGAGTACACAGAAAGATGAAAAAAACAACCCAAAAAACCCTTTTTCCTTCCAGAGTTGACCTCATTCTTCTGAACTGTTCTTAGAGCTACCTCTGCTCTTTACTGTGGGTTTGAGAGACACAACTTTGATTTAGTATGCCCATATTTTATTTCAGTCTATAGCTTTTAATTCTCTTGGTGCCATATAGTTACTTGAGTCTGTGATAAAAGATATTAATCCTCTTCCCGGAAAAATGTACATAGGCAGACATGCACTAAATGTTTAGGGTGGGAAATCTTTATGAAAAATAATTTGGTATAGCCTGCTGAAAGATGTAACCTCAGTTTGATATAATTGACTACTTGTAGTGTTGCAGACACTATGCCTGGTCTGGGAATATAACAATGAGCAAGATGAGCAACCTTAACATCTGAGTAACTGTGACAAATTATTAACACATTTTCAGAAATTACTGTGTGATTCTTTTTTTTTTTTCTGTCTATTTTACTTTTTGGACTGGTTAAAATTTGACCTATATTTATTAATCTTCATCAAATTTTAAATCTGACAAGATTGACAATTTTATATAAAAATTGCCTGAAAATGTAAGTATTGAAACAGTAGATGGGACTAATTTTATAAGTTTAATTCAACAGATTTTATTAATCATTTCCCTCTTAATTATAATTCTATTTTGGTTAATAATCTTAGGTGATATTAATTAATGATATAATTTTGATCCATCTTTTTCTGTTTATTCACTTAAATTATATAATTTATAATAATTTATGAAGAAGACATAAGGCGTACTAATACAGTTTTTATGAATTAGCCTTAAACTCTAAACTGTGTGAATGATCTTGGGTGGGGTGCTAATTAATTTCTTGATTATCTTTGAGTCACTTATTTATGCTGTGCCAGGGTTTAAACTTGAACACATTTTTGAGTAATACATGCATGAAATCTGTTACTCCAGAGATAGTATTAATTCCTTTGTAACTTCAGAGGGGTCATTTTGGATGTGTGTGTGCACATGTGCATGTTTAATCTTTGAGTATGCTATAGTACTGTTATGTATGTATAAAACATACTTGCATACTTAATGTGCTTTTAGTCCCACTTTTCTCCTTGGTTGTACATAGCAGTTTAAACCACCTTGTCTGTTCCAGGGGCACCCTAGGGTGGCTCAGTTGGTTAAGCGTCCTACTTTCATGCATGTCATGATCTCATGGTTCCTGAGTTCGAGCCCCACATTGGGCTCTGTGCTGACAGCTCAGAGCCTGGAGCCTGCTTCACATTCTGTGTCTTCCTCTCTGTTTGCCCTTCCCTGCCCGCTCTCTGCCTCTGTCTCTCTCAAAAAGAAAAATAAATTAAACAAAAATTTTAAAAATGCCTTGTCTGTTCCACCTTTTGTAAAATTGACTTTGGTGTATGTCAGCCACAAAAATTTTGATCTTTGAAAATTTACAGGATCCATGAGCCTTAACTTGGTTTAATCATCTTAATGGTATAGATGGTATAGGTTATATATGTTGGTAAAAATAGGCAAAAATTACTCAGAGCATATGTTTTTGAATCAAAACCATAGCCATTTTATTTATTTATTTACTTATTTTTAGAGAGATAGAGGGTGCACGAGAGCGAGGGGTAGAGTGAGAGTGAGAGAAAGAGAGAGAGAGAAGCGAGGCTCACTTGGAGCTCCTGTTTTTACTTGAAGCAGTTTGTGCTCATCTGAAGTGGGGCTTGAGCTCACCTGAAGTAGGGCATGAGCTTACCTGATGGGGGTGCTCATGCTCACCTGATGGGGGGTTCGAGCTCATTTCAACTGGGGCTCGTGCTCACCTGATGTGGGACTTGAACTCACTAACTGTGAGATCATGACCTGAGCTGAAGTCAGTTGCTTAATGACTGAGACACTCAGGTGCCCCAAACCATACCCATTTAACCGACTTGATTAGCAGCATTTTAACAGATTATTTAAATTATTAGGAGCTATGATTTCTTTTTTTTTCTTTTCTTTTTTTTTTAAATAGTTTATTGTCAAGTTGGTTTCCATGTAACACCCAGTGCTCATCCCCACAAGTGCCCTCCTCCATGCCCATCAACCCCCTTCTCCTCACCCCCATACCTATCAGTCCTCGGTTTGTTCTCAACATTCAAGAGTCTCTCATGGTTTGCCTCCCTTCCTCTCTTCCCCCATTGCCCCCCTTCTTCTCCCCCACAGTCCTCCATTAAGTTCCTCCTAATCCTCCTATATGTGCAAACATATGGTAGCTGTCCTTCTCTGCCTGACTTATTTTGCTCAGCATAACACCCTCAAGGTCCATCCATGTTGCTACACATGGCCAGATTTCATTCTTTCTCATTGCCATGTAGTATTCCATCGTCTAGATAAACCACATCTTCTTGATCCATCCGTCCGTTGATGGACACTTAGGCTCTTTCCATGTTTTGGCTATTGTTGAGAGTACTGCTATGAACATTGGGGTACATGTGCCCCTATGCATCAGCACTCCTGTATCCCTTGGATAAATTGCTAGCAGTGCAATTGCTGAGTCATAGGGGAGTTCTGTGGTTAATTTTTTGAGGAACCTCCACACTGTTTTCCAGAGGGGCTGCACCAGTTTTCATTTCTACCAACAGAGTAGGAGGGTGCCTGTTTCTCCACATCCTCACCAGCATCTAGAGTTCTCAGATTTGCTCATTTTAGCCATTACGAGCTATGATTTCAAATAGCCTTATCCAAATAAGAAAACTATTGAAATCACTGGAATATTTTATGTAAAGGGAAGTAACTTTCAGATTAAAAATTTAATTATTGGATTTTAAGAGTTAATTGGAAATTTTCTTAATTTTTTCATCAACTTCTTTATCCTTAATCAACATCATATTGATTTTAATAGGGACTAAACGTGCCACCCTGAATGAGAAATTTCTTTACTCCATTTTTATGTAACTATCCCTACTCCTACAACCTCTGACATGCACTTTTTTCTACCTATTGATCAGTTGTTTAAACATATTAATTATATATTATAATCTAGTAAATTTAATTTTTTATATCTTGAGAGTATGTTCATGTATCTTTTGGAAAGTGACAGAGAGATATTGTATTTGTTTATATGGTCAGCCAGGCTCAGGTTAGTTTGGTTCAGTACCACAAGTATTTTTTAGGGACTCCTGGGTGCCTCAGTCAGTTAGGCATCTGACTCTTGATTTCGGCTCACGTCATGATCTCATGGTTTATGAGTTTGAGCCCGCAGTGGAAGTGCAGAGCCTGTGTAGGATTCTTTCTCTCTGCCCCTTCCTTGCTCATCCTATCTTTCTCTTAAAATAAATAAACTTAAAAAAATTAAAAAACATAGAAAAAAAAGTGTGTATAAAAACCTCTTATTCAGAAACCGTTAATGTTTGGCACCGTCTGGTTGAACATTAGTTAAAATGTTTATTTGCCTTTCCCTTGACTATGCAGAATCTCATTAAAAACTAGTAATTTTTAGTAAATTATCAGTTCCCTTTTCAAAATTATTTAATGCTTTATAGTTGAAATGTTTTTTTTAAGTGTATATACTTACTTTGAGAGAGAGTGAGTAAGCAAGAATGAGGGTGGAGTATAGAGAGAGGGAGAGAGAATACCAAACAGGCTCTGCACTGTCAACATGGGACTTAATCAATCCCATGACCCTGAAATCATGACCTGAGCTGAAATCAAGAGTCAGACACTTGACTGCCTGAGCCACCCAGGCGCTCCTATAGTTGAAATATTTTCAATACTGTTTTCTAACGCAAGGTGAATAATCCCATCGTTACAGTTATTAGCTTAATTTCCTTCTCTGCTATCATTAGGGGTTCTGCCATATAGAAAAGCTGGGTTCACATTCCAGTATCACTATTTACTAGCTTTATAAACTTAGATAAATTGCTAACTTCTGAGATTCAGTTCCCTCCTCTGAAAAATGGGGATAATGATACCTACTTTATAGTGTTGTATGGATTGAATGGAATCTGTAAAGGGTTTAGCATCTTGTCTTTTACATACTCACTAAATACTTGTTCCCAGCCCTTTTTCAGTTTTGTTGTATTAACTGCCTCTTCTACTGAGAAATTTATTGTTAAATAGATTCACTTCTGTATGGAAATACAAATTGTTAGCATGAATGCTCTACTAGTTTGATAGTTAATAGATATTAACATGGGAAGGTACTTGGGTGCCTTTGGTCTTTGGTGCTTCAGAAGAATCTAGCTGATGACAGTCACCTACTTATGACCAGCAGTCCTTTATTCACTGTTTGTGTGAAATATATTTTATGAGTGTCACTTAGTAAAATGCTTTTGACAAACACCGTTTGTTTATAATAGTTCAATTGTAGAATATTAAAAAACATTTTTTATTAGCTCTCTGACCAGTGTGGGAATTTAACTCATGACCCCAAGATTAAGAGTCTCATGCTGTACCAAATGGGCCAGTCAGGTGCTCCCAAATATTCTTGAATAGCAATATTAGCGACTAAAAATGTGAAAAAAGATGTATAAAAAATAACCTATAATTGTACCAACTAAAGGAAATCACTGTAAATATTTTGGTGTGTTTTATGTGTATGTGCTGGGAATTTTATTAGGTCATTACATTTTATTCATGATTGTGATTTAAATGGCTCTACAGTATTCATTTTTTAAACTAAGTTCTTTTAAAAAATTTTAAGAAATATTTTATATATATTTGAGAGGGAGACAGAGTGCAAGTGGGGAAGGGGCAGAGAGAGGGAGACACAGAATCTGAAGGAGGCTCCAGGCTCTGAGCTGTCAGCACAGAGCCTGATGCGGGGCTCGAACCCCTGGACTGTGATATCATGACCTGAGCCAAAGTCAGATGCCTAACTGACTGAACCACCCAGATGCTCCTAAACTAAGTTCTTTTTAAAGTTTGTGTTTTTTACTTGCTCCACTAAGTTAGTATGAATATCTTTATATATATAAAGTTTATGTGCATTTCTTAGTATTTCTTTAGGATAATTCTTATGAGTAGAATTACTGATCAAAGAGAATTAACATTAACATTTGATATATATTAACCCAAGTTGCTTTCCAAAAAAGTGTCAATTAATACTCCCACTAGCCCCAAATATGACCTCTGACAAAAGAATGAATTGCTTTTTGAATATACAGTTTGGCAAGTTGTTAAGTCGGTTGATTAATATATAGTTTTTGGCTAATTGATTCTTTCCTAATTGATTCAGTTTGGCACTAATTTAGGAAGAGGTCAAATAACATTATAATGATCCATGTGATCTTTCCTGGGATTTTCTAAAGATAGCTTTTGATTTGAAAGTAATGTTTAAAGTAACATTTTGTGTAAGTGGTAGCTGGTATGCTAATTTGACTTAGTCATATCTTGATTTTTATTTGTGTTTTGAGGTTTCTTTGGGCTAATTTCTATAGCAATTTTTAGAGGAAAATGAGATTCTTCTAATGTGCAATTAAAGTATTTGCATTATTGGCAATATATGGAGAGAAACTTAAGGGTAAAAATCAGCTCATTTTATTCTGTAGTAAAATCAGAAATAGGAAAAAATATGCTAACATGATAATATCTAATGAGGGAAATATTCCATGCAGATGTCTTTTTTTATGTGGGTAACATCACGATACAAACATGTTACTAGGAATATACAGCCGCTTACAAAAAAGATATACAATATGAGTTTAGAATTTTAATAAATTCTCTTTTAAAGGTGATTTAAATCTTTAGATAATGTAAGACTTGAGATTTCAACTAAGATGTAATGTCTCCATATGCTACTTCTGAGACTTATTTAGATATTTTTTTCTTGCTTAGCTGCATTTATTGCAGCTTCTAATATAGGGAATTGCGAACTGGGTCCTGTATGATAGATCTTTTATGGGACACAGAAATATAATTTTATTTAGTTATATTTGAAGCTTCTATCTAGATACATTGCAACCAATATTATTCTTACTATCATAAATAGATAACAAAGTCACAAGCTCTCAAGTTAACAAAAAGGTCATGTGAAAGGAAAAGAGACACTATTCTTGTTTTTGCTGTTGTCAGTAAGAATTTTTACATTTTCTTTGTACATGGGCACCTTTTCATGTTTATTATACTACATTGATAGCGCTGTCACATTTCATTAAGTTAACGCCAACTTAGTGAGAATGGGAAAAAGAATATTTTGTTGCTACTACTATGACCCTAGATTTTTATCTTGTAAATACATAATGTTTTATATAAGTTATGAGTTATTTGACAATAAGAATGCTTTCAGGACTTGTATTTTGTTTTAATCTAGATTAGGCTGCTAAATAAGCTAAATTTGGACCTCTCCCTTCGTGGTCGGTAAATATGTTGTATCAATACAGACAAGACAAGCATTTCTTATATTTTGCACTTGTCATTTTTTTGTACTGAATATATGTCAGTGAAGGCACAACTTTGGTAAGGAATGGGGAGATATGTATATATATATGACCACCTTTTTGCATTGGTAATAGCATCCTTGGTCTGGAAACTAAGAAAAGCAGGTAATAAAGCCACACTGGTAGCTACTCATAGTTTATGTAAACCCTATCCGATCTGATCGTATCCTATACTTGAATGTGCAATGACAGAGACAGGGAGTGTGGGTGTGGGGAATTGAAAAGATGAAACAAGGAAAGGTGTAGAGAATAATGTTCTAGGCTTTTGATTTTTAATTTGTAGAATTAACTTTTTTTCTCTTCAGTCTTGAAATTATGGTTATAATTGGAGTTAATTTAATCATAGTTACCAAAGTAATGGAATAAATCATTTAAGACTTGGTATCTTTTTGTTATTAAGTATATTCATTAGCTGTAAGTAGGTCATCATGTAGTTTATAAATTTTAATGCCTTGTCATTTGTAAATATACCTGATGTTAAAAAATAAGCCCAGTTCTTCTTATTTGGATTTTCTTTACTCTCTAGGATTAATGGGCAAAACATGAACTTCACTATGAATTTCTCCTGAAATTCTGATTTAAACTTTACTTTTTCAGGACTCATTTTGAATTACGGAGATCATGTTCTACCTGTAACCTCTTGTGGGAGGATTTCCAAAAGAGTAAGTTGACTTTTTGGGATATGATATTTTGGGAAACATTTGGCTGAAATAATAGATGCTATTATGTTGGCTCCTGCTCATGTGTTAGAGATTATTCTTCAAAGAGTCCAGTTTGAATGCCATTGTCATTTGGTGAGGGGTGGGGATACACAATCATTTATAAGCCTGATGGTACTGTTTGTCAGTTTTCATTGTTTTTAAACTTTAATAGGCATCAGGATCCATTTAATAAAAAAAGGTAATGTCTGGCTTAGGATTTTAGCAAATATATTTTGGTGGATATATCATGAATTTTTTAATGGAGTGTGAGGATAAAAATCAAAGATATTTTTTTTTGTAACCTGGTGGCTATAGTTAACAATATGATATTTGTACTTTAAAATATGTTAAGAGGATAGATCTCCTGTTAAGTGTTCTTAGGACATAAAAACAAAGACACAAGAGAACACTAGGAAAGTTTTGGAGATAATAGATATGTTTATAGTATTTTTTATTTTCAAATTTTTCTTTTTTAAAAAATGGTTTATAAAATTTTATTTCTGAGAGAAAGACAGCATGAGCAGGGGAGGGTCAGAAAGAGAGGGAGATACAGAATTTGAAACAGGCTCCAGGCTCTGAGCTAGAGCTGACACGGCTCTGAGCTGTCAGAGCCTGACACGGGGCTTGAAGCCATGAACCATGAGGTCATGAACTGAGCCGAAGTCGGACGCTTAACTGACTGAGCCATCCAGGCGCCCCTGTTTATAGTATCTTGATAGTGGTGATAGTATCAGGTGTGTATACATATGTCCAAACTTATCACAATGTATATGTTAAATATTTACAATTTTTATATGTCAATTATACTTCAATAAAGATAAAATGAATGTTGATTGTATTTTAAAGACATATTCTGGAGAAGGAAGACAAAAATATTAAACAGATGAAGTCATAAAGCATTCAGTTCTTGATGTATGAGTTTGTGAAAAGGAATGGCTTCATGATTCTTTGTCTCATTCTGTTGCCTTCATGATGAGTACTTGATACTACTAATAATGATGTTGGTGTACTCCTTGGCATTTAAAGGAGTATAAAATGTATTCCTTACAGTTTCTCATTAGAGAACTTTTCTTCTGCTGAGGCTACTGATTCACAGGGGAAAAAAAAAACCTCTTTGGGTATAATCTACAAATGATTATGCCCAAAACAACCTCTTTGGATGTAATCTACAAAATAGTTTATGACAGAGGAAGCAAAAGTGGAGGAGGTAGAGATGGTGAAGAGATGGCAAAAGTGGGTAGACACTGAGAGAGGAAATGTTAGAAGAAGGAAGATGAGAGAGAATGGGTGAGATTAAAAAAAGAGATTTTTCTCCTTTTGGCTTAGGCCTCAACCAACTGTGGCCTGGCTTTCTTCCTTTTGCATCCATCCTGATGATCATCCTCCAGCTAGTAAAAATCTCTCTAATTCTAGTGCTAATCCAGTTCCTCCAGACTTTTACCTTCGGCATCTGTAGGTATTCTAAGTTTATATAGATATATATATATATAGATATTGTATAGATATAGATATAGCTATCACTGGTCTTTGTATTCCTCATTCCATTGTCATTTGTAAGAAAGCCTTCTTTATTTTTTAAAAAAAATTTTTAATGTTTATTTTTAAGGGAAGGAGAGAGAGTACAAGCAGAGGAGGGGCAGAGAAAGAGGGAGACACAGAATCTGAAGCAGGCTCCAGGCTTTAAGCTGTCAGCACAGAGCCTGATGCAGGACCTGAACCCATGAACTGTAAGATCATTACCTGAGCTGAAGTTGGAGGATTAACCAACTGAACCACCCAGGTGCCCCTAGGAAGCTGTCTTGAATATTGAAATAATCCCACTTAGTTAATGAACAGATTCACTGTGAATAATAATAATGTGTCACTTTATGCCAGGAAGTGTTCTAGGCTCTGGATATACAAAAGTTAATGAGATGAAGTCTCAATTCCCATTGAGCTTATGTCACAACAGATGAATAAGTATATATTTGAATTGCTATGGGGAGGAAAAAAAGCAAATTAAGGGGATAGAGAATAACAGAACATGCTACTTTAGAAAGGGTAGTTAAGGAAATTTTGTCTGTGGAGGTGATATTTAAACAGAAATCTGAATGATGTGAGGGAGCAAGCTGTATGGGTTTCAGGGCAGTATGTACTTATTGAGACAAGTGCATAGGCTTATATTTGATGTCTTCAAGGGTCAGCAAGAAATGCAATGGATGGATGGGGAGAGTTGTAGGAAACAATGTTAAGAGTTAGGCAGAGGCAAATAATGAAAAGCCTGATAGACCACAGTAAAGTTCTTGGATATTATTTTAAGAGTGATGGTAAGTCATTAACACCTAGAGGGTTGACATCAAGGAGGCAAAGTGGACTCACTTCATGCTAGGAATATTTTTTTCAAATGAGAGAAGAACTGCAATGTATCAGAATTCTTATGTATTTACCAGATTGCATTTATTAATACAAATACTGCAGTAAAAATGGGAAATGGTTCAGGGACAGCTTACACTGAGTGACATTACTGAAGGTCTGTTTTACCTTCAGAAGAGTACTACAGTACCATAATGAGATAGGTGACTATTCTCCTGGGAAGGTTTCATTGATAAGTTCTTCTAAAGGCCAGAAGAAGTGAAGTCAGTGGTAGCTAATATAGCAAATATTTTTGTGGGCTTATTAATTATCAGACACTGTGCTGGTTGTTTTTGCAAATGTTAGGCTGTGCAGCAATTTGTCCCCATTTTATGGATCAGAATATGAAAGTGCAGAGGTCCTATTGTGCCACAATTGCTGTAACTATTTGGTTGAGTTTTTGAATATTCACCCTAAAGTAAGGTCCTTGCCTGAATTGCTGGGATTAATTGCAACTGTGTAGATCTGGGTATTAGTACATGTTTAATCAGACAATGTGCTGTTAAATTTCTAAGAATATATTAAAGAGGTAATTAAGAGTCTTGTATTTACTTTAAAACATATACTTTCTAATTTTCTGAAAATTAGAGGACTAGGTATGTGGTCATTTTATAAAAATTAGAAATATTTGTTTTACTATAAATAATAACCAATTATGGAAATAGCCCAAATGTCCATCAACTGATGAATGGTTAAACAAAATGTGCAATGGAAGATTACTAGACAATGAAAAAGAATTTAATCTTGTCATTTGCCGCAATATGGACGGAACTAGAGTATATTAAGCTAAGCAAAATAAGTCAATCAGAGAAAGACAAATACATGCTTTCACTCATGTGGAATTTAAGAAATAAAACAGATGAACATAGGGAAAGGGAAGGAAAAATAAGATAAAAACAGAGAGAGAGGCAAACTATAAGAAAATCTTAACTATCGACAACAAACTGAGGGTTGATGGAAGGGAGGTGGGTGAGGGGGATGGGCTAAATGGGTGATGAGCATTAAGGAGAACACTTGCTGGGATGAGCAGTGTGTGTTATATGTAAGAAATGAATCATTAAATTCTATACTTGAAACCAGAACTACATTATATGTTAACTAAATTGAATCTAAAAAAGAAATACAATTTTTAAAATGCACACACATTTATACACACACTGTGACAATATCTGCTTCCACCTTGTTAATACCTCAGATTAACACTTTTCTCAGTGTGAAAAATGAATTCTGGTGGTACTCTTACTGTATTTATTTAAATAGTTGCAGAATGAGTAAATTTTACTCATTTTGTTTAGTGTTACCAATTGTTTGGGCTTGCCCTAAGATAGTTTATTACCTGCAGATCAGCTTGAGAAACTTAATAAATGTGTTTGATAATTCAGTTTATTAGTGATATTGTTACAGAAGTCCTCTGAAGAGCTTGGTCTATCGTCTCTTGAATAGTAGTGATTTGAAGTCTTATACTCTGGTAGCCTATCTGTAGGGCATATTATCAAATCCAACATTTATTCGGTATAATTCATCTAAAGAAAGAACATAAAATGCTTCCCCCTTCCCATGATAACCTCCCTGCTTACAGCAGACTATAGAAGACCATCTCAGTCTACAATGTCTCCTGTTCAAGGGATATACTTTTTGCTCTTTTATACTTTGAAACTCACTTTTTCTGTCTTGAGCTTCTATTTTGTCCAGGTGACTGAAATTTTAATCTTAGGGGTTTCTTTCTTTTTCCTTTTATCTTACCTCTGCTAATTCTTGGATGGGGGTAGTGGCTTGTACTAGACATCTTCATCGTTCCACGATGGTGGCATTTGCAGAGATGTTCATCCTTCATTTTGATTTTGAAGTTAGTTGGTCATCATAGGTTGCTGCACATTCATCATTTGCATCCACAAGGTATTAGCTGGTAAAACAACTCTTCTTATAATTTCCATGCTAATGACAAAACTGTAATCTTTCTGTGGTCCCCAAACTTCATGAAGATATGGAGAATTCTGTGAGACTTCCCCTTGTCTGAGCTTTGCTGGGCCTGAATAGGGCTTGGAAAATTCTGAGGATAATATCTCACTTGCCCCTTACATTATCCAAACAGTTCTGTGGGATCTTCCTACCTCCCTGAGTCTGTACCCCGGAAGTGGGATGCAGATTGCCTGTGTTCTCTTATAAAAACAATGTCTAAATCCATCATTCCTTTGACTCTTCTTTTCCCCATTCAAGGATTTTCAAGTCTAGAGGGTGAGGAAACCTTTTGTCTTTGCTCATTTTGTTTTCAAGGTGTTCTTTTTTTAAAAAAATTTATTTACTTATTAATTTATATCCAAGTTAGCATATAGTGCAACGATGATTTCAAGAGTAGATTCCTTAAAATGCCCTCACCCATTTAGCCCACCCCCCCCAACAATCCCTCTAGTAACCCTCTGTTCTCCATATTTAAGAGTCTCTTATATTTTTGTTCCCCTCCCTGTTTTTATATTATTTTTGCTTCCCTTCCTTTATGTTCATCTGTTTTTTACCTTAAAGTCCTCATATGAGTGAAATCATATGATATTTGTCTTTCTCTGACTAATTTAGCTTACCATAATACCCTCTAGTTCCATGTAGTTGTAAATGGCAGGATTTCATTCTTTTTGATTGCCGTTGTGTGTGTGTGTGTGTGTGTGTATACATATATATATATGTATATGTATATATACACATATTTACATCTTCTTTATCCATTCCTCCATTGATGGACATTTGGGCTCTTTCCATACTTTGGCTATTGTGGATAGTTCTGCTATAAACATTGGGGTGCATGTATCCCTTCGAAACAGCACACCTGTATCCCTTGGATAAATACCTAGTAGTGCAATTGCTGGGTCACAGGGTAGTTCTGTTTTTAATTTTTTGAGAAACCTCCACACTGTTTTCCAGAGTGGCTGCACCAGTTTGCATTCCCACCAGTAGTGCAAAAGTGATCCTATTTCTCTGCATCCTTGCCAACATCTGTTGTTGCCTGAGTTGTTAATGTTAGCCATTCTGAAAGGTTTTTTCAAGGTGTTTTAAATCTGTTTTCTGTGCTAGATGTTGCACATACATAGGCTGAATTTGACCCACAGAAGTTCATTTTACTTGGGTAATATTTAAAGAATAGGGAAAATTCACATAAAAATCTGAATTTCCAAATTTTTTTCCTGTGGGGGAAGAATGATCTGGCAACATGGGACCCATATTTCTATATGATAAAAATCATTTGGAGCTGGATAGTGGCTCCTTACAGGGTTTGCTCATTCCAATCCCATTTCCTTTTTTGTTTTGTATTACTCATCTGCCTGACTTGGTAAGCGTGCTTTGAATCCTTCCCGTTATTCTGAAGGCCCAGGATTTTGGAATTCATAGGTTAGGAAAAAGACTCCTTATTTCTACTTTCTGTTGTCACTGTTTTCCCTGAGGCAAGATAAGCTTATCTACTGCTTGAATAGAGGAAGAATCTAAGAATAAGGGAAAAAAATTGGCGAGTATTTAAAAAATGTTAAACTACTACAGGATTTTTTAAGAGTTTTAATTATTTTAAAAATTTTTATTTATTTTGAGAGAGAGAAAAAGAGAAAGTTGGGGGTGGGGGGTGGAGAGAATCCCAAGCAGGCTCTACACTAACAGCATAGAGCTCAATGACAGGCTCAAATTCATGAGCCATGAGATCATGACCTGAGCCAAAATCAAGAGTTAGTGCTTAGGGGCACTTGGGTGGTTAAGTCAGTTAACCATCGGACTTCAGCTCAGGGCCTCCCTCCTTCTCCCTCTGCTGCCTGGGTTCGTCCTTTCTCTCTCTCTCTCTCTCTCTCTCTCTCAAAAATAAATAAACTTTTATTAAACAATTAAAAAAAAAGAGTCAACACTTAACTGACTCAGCCAACCAGGCACCTCTTATTTAATAAAAATGTTTTGGAGCATTTCAGTGGCTCATTTGGTTGAGCATAGGGACTCTTGATTTTATGTCATGTCATGATCTTGAGGTTTGTGAGATTCAGCCTTGACAGCACAGAGCCTGCTTGGGATTTTCTGTCTCTCCCTCTCTCTCTGTCCCTTTCCCACCTCTCTGGAAGTAAATAAATAAACTTAAAAAAATGTTTTGTCAAGTTGATTTTTAAAATTCAGCTTTATTCAGATACAAGTTATATGAAGTTCACCACTTGTAAAGATGTAGTTCAAACTGTTTTCCAAAGTGGTTGTATCATTTTACATTCCCACTAGTGATGTATGAAGGTTCACCTGCTCCAGTCTTGTTACCATTTAGTGTTATCAGTGTTTTAATTTTAGTCAACATATCTAGTAGATATGTTGTATTTGGTTACATCTCATCATAGTTTTGTTTGCATTTTCCTAGTAATTAGTGATGTTGAACATCTTTTCATCTGCTTATTTTCCATTTGTCCATATTTTTTGATAACTGTTTAAATGTTATATTTTTAAAAATATTGAGTTGTGATTCTTGAGTGATAAGAACTCTTCAGTATTATGGATTAAAATCCTTTATCCATTTCATCTTTTGTTAAGTATTTTCCCTCATTTGCTTTTCTTAATGGTCTTTTGGAAAGCCGGTTTGCTCATTTTCTTTTTTTTATTGTTTTTTAATGTCTTTATGTCCTATCATAAGAATTTAACTGAGGGTCACAAGATTTTCTCATATGTTTTCTTCAAGATTTTTATAGTTTTTGCTCTAACTTTTATGTCTACAATCCATTTGGGGTTAATTTTTTATATAGTGTGAGGTAAGGGTAGAGTTTTATTTTTTTACATGTGACTGTATGGCTCTCTTTGTTAAAAGAGACCACTTTTTCCTCATTGCATTAATTTGATGCATTGAAAATTAGTTTATCATAGATATATTCCTTTTTGTTATTAACATTTTTTCAATGTTTATTTTTGAGAGAGAGAGAGAGCACAAGTGGGGGAAAGGGCAGAGAGAGAGAGATGGGGAGCACAGAATCTGAAGCAGACTCCGGGCTCCGCGCTGTCAGCACAGAGCCCTATGCGGGGCTCGAACTGACAAACTGCAAGATCATGACCTGAGCTGAAGTCAGATGCTCAACTGACTGAGCCACCTAGGCGCCCCTATCATAGATATATTCTGACTTATATTCTGTATCATTGACCTATATGTCTTTCTTTTAGTTGGTATTAGACCATCTTGGTTATGATAGCTTTAATGTAAATGTTGAAATAGTGTAAGACCTAGTGTTTTTCCTTTTTCAAGATTCCTTTAGGTGTAGTATATAAATTTTCATATAAATTTTAATTAAAATATTATTTAGTAATTTCTGTCCTCAACCTGAGGCTTGAATGCACAACCCCAAGATCGAGAGTGGCATACTCTACTGACTGAGTCAGCCAGGTGCCTCTTTTCATATAAATTTTAGAATAAGCATGCTAATTATTATATTTACCAGGATTTAAAAAAATATATAATTTATTGTCAAGTTAGCTAACATGCATTGTATACAGTGTACTCTTGGCTTCGGGAATAGATTCCCTTGATTCATTTTTTACATACAGCTCCCAGTGCTCATCCCAACAAGTGCCTTCTTCAGTGCCCATCACCCATTTCCCTTCCCCTGCCCCATCACTCCTCAGTTTGTTCTCTGTATTTAGGTGTCTCTTATGGTTTGCCTCCCTCTCTGTTTGTAACTATATTTTTTCCCCTTCCCTATCTCCATGGTCTTCTGTTAAGTTTCTCAAATTCCACATAAGAGATTTGTCTTTCTCTGACTAATTTCACTTAGCATAATACCCTCCAGCTCAATCCATGTTGTTGCAAATGGTAAGATTTCATTCTTTTTCATTGCTAAGTAGTATTCCATCGTGTGTGTATATATATATATATATATATATATATATGTGTGTGTGTGTGTGTGTGTGTGTGTATATGTGTATATATATATGTATATATATACACATATATATACCATATCTTCTTTATCCATTCATCAGTCGATGGACATTTGGACTCTTTCTACAATTTGCCTATTGTTGATAGTGCTGCTGTAAACATTGGGGTACATGTGCCCTTATGAGTCAGCACTCCTGTATCTTTTGGATAATTTCCTAGCAGTGCAATTGCTGGGTCATAGGGGAGTTCTCTTATTAATTTTTTGAGCAACCTCCACACTGTTTTTCAGAGCAGCTGCACCAGTTTGCATTCCCACCAATAGTGTAAGAGGGTACCAATTTCTCCGCATCCTTGCCACCATCTATAGTCTGCTGATTTGTCCATTTTAGCCACTCTGACTGGTATGAGGTGGTATCTCACTGTGGTTCTGATTTGTATTTCCCTGATGATGAGTGACGTTGAGCATCGTTTCATGTGTCTGTTGGCCATCTGGATGTCTTCTTTGGAAAAGTGTCTATTCATGTCTTCTGCCCATTTCTTCACTGGATTTGTTTTTTGGATATGGAATTTGGTGAGTTCCTTATAGATTTTGGATACTAGCCCTTTATCTGATATGTTATTTGCAACTATCTTTTCCTATTCTGTCAGTTGCCTATTAGTTTTGTTGATTGTTTCCTTTGCTGTGCAGAAGCTTTTTATCTTGATGAGGTCCCAATAATTCATTTTTGCTTTTGGTTCCCTTGCTTTTGGAGATGTGTCCAGTAAGAAATTTCTGCAGTTGAGGTCAAAGAGGCTGTTTCCAGTTTTCTCCTCTAGGGTTTTGATGGTTTCTTGTCTAACTATCAGGTCCTTCATCCATTTTGAGTTATTTTTGTGTAGGGTGTAAGAAAATTGTCTAGTTTCATTTTGCTGCATGTTGCTGTCCAGTGCTTCCAGCACCATGTGTTAAAGAGGCTGTCTTTTTTCCATTGGATACTCTTTTCTGCTTTGTCGAAGATTAGTTGGCCATATATTTGTGGGTCCAATTCTGGGTTCTCTATTCTATTCCATTGATCAGTGGGTCTGCTTTTGTGCCAGTACCATACTGTTGGTATGATTACAGCTTTTTAACATCTGGGATTGTGATGTCTACAGCTTTGGCTTTCTTTGTCAATGTTACTTTGGCTAGTAGGTGTCTTTTGTGGTTCCATATAAATTTTCGGATTGTTTGTTCTAGCTCTGAGAAGAATGCCAATGCCATTTTGATTGGGATTGCTTTGAATGTGTAGATTGCTTTGGGTAGTGTCAGTATTTTAACAGTATTTGTTCTTCTAATCCATGAGCATCGAATGTTTTTCCATTTCTTTGTGTCTTCTTCAACTTCTTTCATAAGTTTCCTATAGTTTTCAGCATACAGATCTTTTACCTCATCAGTGAGCTTTATTCTGTGGTTTTTTATGGTTCTTGGTACAGTCGTAAATAGGATCGATTCCTTGATTTCTCTTTATGTTGCTTCATTATTGGTGTATACAAATGCAACTAATTTCTGTACATTAATTTTTTATCGTGTGACTTTGCAGAATTAATGTATCAGTTTTAGCACTTTCTGGTGGAGTCTTTTGTGGTCTCCACGTAGAGTATCACGTCATCTGCGAAAAGTGAAAGTTTGTCTTCTTTGTCAGCTTGGATGCCTTGTATTTCATTTCGTTGTCTAATTGCTGATGCTAGGACTTCCAACACTATGTTAAGCAATAGTGGTGAGAGTGAACATACTTGTTGTGTTTCTGATCTCATGGAAAGAGCTCTTAGTTTTTCCCCATTGAGGATGATATTAGCTGTGGGCCTTTCATATATGGCTTTTATGATGTTAAGGTATGTTCCTTCTATCCCAACTTTCTTGAGGGTTTTTATTAAGAAGAGATGCTGTATTTTATCAAATGCCTTTTTTTTTTTTTTTGCATCTATTGACAGGATCATATGGTTCTTATTCTTTCTTCTGTTAATGTGATCTATCACATTGATTAATTTGTGAATATTGAACCAGCCCTGCAGCCCAGGAATGAATCCTACTTGATCATGGTGAATAATTCTTTTAATATACTGTTGAATTCAATTTGCTAATATCTTATTGAGAGTTTTTGCATTCATGTTCATCAGGGGTATTGGCCTGTAATTCTCTTTTTTAGTGGGGTCTCTGTCTGGTTTGGGAATCAAGGTAATGCTGGTTTTGTAGAGTAAGTCTATATGTTTTCCTTCCATTTCTATTTTTTGAAACAATTTGGGAAGAATAGGTATTAATTCTTCTTTAAATGTTTTGTAGAATTTCCTGGAAGCCATCTAGCCCAGGACACTTATTTGTTGGGAGATTTTTGATAACTGTTTGAAGTTCTTTGCTGGTTCTGAGTCTGTTCAAATTTTGTATTTCTTCCCGTTTGGGTTTTGGTAGTATGTGAGTGTCTAGGAATTTGTCCATTTCTTCCAGATTGTCCAGTTTGTTGGCATGTAATTTTTCATAGTATTCTCTAATAATTGTTTGTATATCTGTGTTGTTGGTTGTGATCTGTCCTCTTTCATTTGTTATTATATCTTTTTTCTTTTTGAGAAGTCTGGCTAGGGGTTTATCACTTTTTGTTTATTCTTTCAAAAGACCAGCTCTTGGATTCATTGATCTGTTCTACTGGGTTTTTAAAAAAATATAATAATATTGTTTTTAATAAACAATATAGTTTATGTCTGCTCTAGTGTTTATTATTTCTCTACTTCCGCTGGATTTGGGGTTTCTTTGCTGCTCTGCTTCTAGTTTGTTTAGGTATGAAGTTAGGTTTTTATATTTGAGATTTTTCTTGCTTCTTGAGATAGGCCTGGGTTGCAATGTATTTTCCTTTTTAAGACTGACTTTACTGCATCTCAAAGGTTGGGACTTTTGTGTTTTCATTTTTGTTTGCTTCCATATATTTTTAAATTTCTTCTTTAATTACCTGGTTGACCCATTCATTCTTCAGTAGGATGTTCTTTAACCTTCATGCCTTTAGAATCTTTCTAATTTTTTTCTTACGGTTGATTTCAAGCTTCATAGCATTGTGATCTGAAATATACATGGTAAAATCTCAGTCCCTTTATATTTATTGAGGGCTGTTTTGGTACCCAGTATGTTATCTTTTTTGCAACATTGTTCCATGGCACTCAAGAAGAATGTGTATTCTGCTGCTTATGTATGAAAATTCCTGAGTATATCAGTCAAGTCCATCTAGGCCAGTGTATCATTCAAGGCTATTGTTTCTTTATTGATTTTCTGCTTAGATGATCTGTTCATTGCTATAAGTGGAGTATTAAAGTCACCTACAATTACAGTATTACTATCAATAAGATTGCTTATGTTTGTGATATATATTTACATATATATAAATTTGTGAGGTATATAGATATATATTCGTGTTACTCCAAGTTGAGGGCATAAACATTGTTAGCCTTTCTTGATGGATAGACCCCTTAATTATGATAAAATGCCCTTCTTCATCTCTTGTTACAGTCTTTAGTTTAAAATATAATTTGTCTGATATAAGTATGGCTACTCCAGTTTTCTTTTGACTTCCAATAGCATGATAGATCATTCTCCATCCCCTCACTTTAATATGTAGGTGTCCTCAGGTCTAGAACGAGTCTTTGTAGACAGCATATAGATGGATCTTGTTGTTGTTGTTGTTGTTGTTTTAAATCCATTCTAATGCCCTTTGTCTTTTGATTGGGAGAGTTAGTCTGTTTACGTTCAGAGTGATTATTGAAAGATAAGGATTTAGTGTATTGTGTTATCTGTAGATTTTGTGCTTATGGTGATGTCTCTGGTCCTTTGTGGTGCTTATGGTGATGTCTCTGGTCCTTTGTGGTCTTTGCTGCTTTCCCCCTTAGGATATCCTGCAGGGCTGCTTTAGTGGTCATGAACTCCTTTAGTGTTTGTTTGTCTGGGAAAGCCTTTATCTCTCCTTCTATATAATGGATTGTTGGCTGCATATTTTTCCTATTCAGCACAGTGAATATTTATTGCCACTCCCTTCTGGCCTCCCAAGTTTCAGTGGACAAGTCTGCTACTACCCTTATGTGTCTACCCTTGTTAGTTAAGGGCTGTTTGTCCCTTGTGCTTTCAGAATTCTCTCTTTACCTTTGTATTTACCAGTTTCACTATGATAGGTTCTGGTGAAGACCTATTCTTGTTGAATCTAAAGGGAATTCTCTGTGCCTCCTGGACTTGAATCTTTTCCTTACTCCCCAGATTAGGGAAGTTCTCAGCTATAATTTGTTCAAATAAACCTTCTACCCCTTTCTCTCTCTCTTCTTTTTCTGGAACTCCTATGATAGGGATATTATGTTTCATTACATCTCTTAGGTCTCTAATTCTCCCCTTGTGGTCTGGTATTTTCCTATCTCTCTTTTTCTCAGCTTCATCATTTTCCATAATTTTATCTTCTATTTCACTTATTCTCCCTATGCTTTCCCCATCCTTGCTGTTGCTACATCGGGTTTACTTTGCACCTCATTTATAGCATTTCTTAATTCATTGTGATTATTTCTTAGGTCCTTGATCTCTGCAGCAATAGATTCTCTGCTGTTTTCCATGCTCTTTTCAAGCCTAATTATTAGTCTTATGTCTATTATTCTAAATTCTTGTTCAGATATATTGTTTATATCTGTCTTGAGCAATTCTCTGGCTGTCATTTCTTCCTAGAATTTCTTCTGCAGAGAATTCTTTTGTTTTGACATTTTGGCTAGTTTCCTGTCTTTTACATGTTTTAATAGCTTGTTATGTGTCCTGTACCTGTGAGTAGTGCCATATTAAAAAGGGATCATACACTGTCCAGGGACTGGCTCTTCAGAAGATATTTTTGGAGTGTGTTGCATGCTCTCTGTTATTGTATCTCCACTTGCTTTATCTCCCTATTCATAGTGTTGGTTTGGACCTTCCGCCAGGTGTGTTTTGATTTGTTCATTGTAGTAATGCTCTAAGCTGTCTCCATGGGACCATGGATATGTTTCTCTCACTCTGTAGCCCAGATTCCTGGAATCCCAAGTATTTTGGCCTCAATACTGCTGTGTTTGAGGGACAAGGGAACCTTGCACACACACACACACACACACACACACACACACACCCGCAACTTCTCTGTCATGTTGATTCCTCCTACTAGGATTTTCGTTAGGGAATTATACCAAATCTATAGATTAGTTTGGGGAGAATTGGATCTTCTGCTCCATAAACATGGTATATCTCTTAATGTATGTAGATCTTTAATTTTTATCAGCAGTATTTTGTCATTTTCAGTGTACAGATCTTGCACACATTTTGTTAATTTTATTCCCAATTATTTCTAATTTTTTGTTGTTATTAAACAGTATTGCTTAGTGTATTTCAGTTTCCAATTGTAGTATGTAGAAATATAATAGATTTTTGCACATTGACTTTAAAATCCATGACCTTACTAAATTCATTTATTAGCTCTGATAGTTTTTGCTGTTATTGTTTATGTTTTGTAGGTTCCTTACATAGGAGTAATAATACATAATCACATACCATTTATCAAAAAGACAGTATTACTTTTACCTTCTAATTTATCTGTCTGCTATTATTATTTTTCCCTAGGAACTCCAGCACAGTGTTGACTAGAAGTGGTTAGAGCATGCATTCTTGCTTTGTTCCCAATCTTGGGGAAAAAAAATTCGGTCATTTTCTTATTTGTATGACTTTTTCCCCTAGATTTCCACTATCAGTTTGAGGAAACTCCTTTTTATTTCTAGTTTGCTGAGAATTTATTATAAATGAGTGTTGTATTTTGCCAGATGTTTTTTCTTCATGTAATGAGATGATCATATATGTATTGTCAACATGGTGAGTTACACTGCTTTTTCAAAAGTTAAATTTTACATTTGTGAAATGCTTTTTCTCTGAGATTGTTTTTTTTATGTATGTGGGTTTTTTTTGGTTAATATGATTGATGAATTACATTGATGTTGAATGTTAAACCAACCTTGCTTTTGTGTGGGATAAGTTCCACTTGATCATTATGTATTACCCTTTTTGTATATTGTGGAAATCACTTTGCTAAAATTGTGTTAAGGAGTTTTGCATTTCTTATTCATGATGGATATTGGTTTGTGGTTTTCTTGCATTATCATCAGTTGGCTTTTTAGAATGAGTTGGGAAGTGTTTCCTTTGCTTCAATTTTCTGGAAGAGTTTGTGAAGAATTGATAATATTTCTACATTAAATATTTGATAGAACTCACCATTGAAGACACATGGATGTGGGTATTCTTTCTGGTAAGGTTTTAAAAGATGTAGGACTACTAAGCTATGGTAATTTGTATCTTCCAGGAAATCTGTCGACTTCATCTAAAGATGTCAAACTTACTGCCATAAAATAATTCATGATTTTCTCTTACTATTGTTTTAGTGTCTATAATATCTATGGTGATTTTCCCTTTTCTATTTCTGTTATTGGTAATTTGTATCTTCTCTCTTTTTCTTGACTAGTTTATCATTTTTATCAATCTTTTCAAAGACCCAGCTTTTTATTTTGTGTTTTCTTTATTGTTAACCTTTCTTTTATTTTACTGCTTTCTACTTTTTATTATTTTCTTCCATCTGCTAATTTTGGATTTAATTTGCTCTTTTTTTTTCCTTTTTATTAAAGGGGAGGGTGTTAAACAAATATTTTATTGTTATTGATTTGTAGTTTTAATTCTGTTGAGGGCAGAGAACTTACTATGCATAATAATTCTTCTAAATTTATTGAAACCTTTTTTATGACCTGATATATGAGATATTTTCATAGTTCATATATACTTTAAAATAATGTCTATTTTGCTGTTTTTAGTTGTAGTGTTGTTGGTTTTATACATTGTCAGTTAAGTCAAGTTGGTTGATAGTAATGATATACTTAGTGATTTTTTTGTGTATGCTATTCAGTTACTGTGAGGAGCATTGAAATCTCTTGCTAAAATTGCTAAGTTGTCTAATTTTTTCAAATATTTTAATATTTGCTTTAATATTTAAATGCTTAGTTATTAGGTACATACACATTTGAAATAGTCTTGTGTTCTTGATGTAGCAATCCTTTATCATTATGAAGTGTTTATTTTTATCCCTGGTCATATTCTTGATCTGAAGTCTACCCTATCTAATATTAATACAGATTCTCCAGCTTCCTTTTGATTAGTGTTTTTATGGCTTATCTATTGCACTTTGTACTTAAGAACTATGTGTGTCTTTATATTTAAAGTATATTTTCTTTTTTTCCTTCCTTTAAACCCATTCTAGTGAACTCTAATTTAATTATTGTTATGGTTAGTGTAAATATATCATCTTCCTAATTTTTTCTGTTTGTCTCCTCTTCTTTGATTTATTAGCTATCTACCTTTTTGGTTTTAATTCTAGTGATTACTGTGGGTTTAATATATATGTCTTTAACTCATAGCAGTCTACCTCCTATAAGTAATATTATACCACCTCACATATAGGGTAAGAACTTCACAAAGGTGCTGTTGTCATATGTGTACTTCTTTGTATTTTATAAATCCTATAATACATTGTAATTGTTTTGGCTTCAATAATCAGTTATCTTTGAAGGAGGAAAATGTGAAAAAGTGTCTATTAATTTTACTTAAATATTTACATTTCTGATACTTTCCACCCCTTTGTGTAAAATTACATTCCCTCTGGTATCATTTCTTCAGGATGAAGAGGTTACTTTAGCATTTCTTATAAAGGCAGTTTGCTAGCATTGATTTCAGGCAGTATTAGCCTGTCTAGAAAGGATTTTTATTTTGCCCTCATTTTTTGAAGATATTTTTTCTGGGTATAGAACATTTTTGGATTTGTTTTATTTTCAGTGCTTTAAAGTTGTCACTCCAGTGTCTTGTGGCTTGCTTAGTTTCTGATGAGAAGTTCTCTGTCATTCTTGTCTTTATTCTCTTGCACATAGTGTCTTTTTTCTCTCCCTGTCTCTTCTTCCTTCTCTCTCTCTCTCTCTCTCTCTCTCTCGCTGCTTTTAAGACTTTCTCTTGTTTCTGGAAGCTTGATTATGTTGTGGTTTGTGATGATCACTTGTAGTTTTCTTTAGGTTTATTCTGTTCAGGATTTCTTAAGCCCTCTGTATCTATGGATTGATATGTTTCACCAAATTTAGAAAATTTATGGTGATTATTTAAAAAATATTTTTCTCTTCTCTCATTTTCTTCTGAGACTCCAGTTACACGTATATTAGTCAGCATCATATTTTCCTACAGGTACCTGAAGCTGCATTTATTTTTCAGGGCCTTTTTCTATTTGTGCTTCATTTGTGATAGTTTTGCTGTCTTCAAGTTCACTGGGGTGTTTTTTTAATTTATTTGGTTTTGTATTTTGATGATCTTTATTTTGTGATTTATCCCACCTAGTGTCATTTTCATTTCAGATTTTATAACTCTCAGTTCTAGAATTTGAGCTCTTAAAAAAATCTTATATCTATTTTCTTCAATATGTTTTATGTTTTTTACTACATTCATTAACATATGGAACATATGATAGTTGGGTCTAAAAAAATCTTTATACATTTTTTAAATGTTTTATTTATTTCTGAGAGAGAAAGAGACAGTGTGAGCAGGGGAGGGTCAGAGAGAGAGGGAGATACAGAATCTGAAACAGGCTCCAGCCTCTGAGCTGGCTGTCAGCACAGAGCCTGATGTTGGGCTTGAACTCAAGAATTGAGATCATGACCTGAGCCAAAATCAAGAGTTAGATACTTAACTGACTGAGCCACCAAGGTGCCCATTTCTAACTTTTTAAAAAATGGACTTGTTGGTGATTCTGCCTTAACAAGGAATACTTTTTTGTTTGTACTTGTATCTCTTTTGGTAATATTTTAAGGTTTTATTTCAATTCAATTCCAGTTAGTTAACAAAATGTTATATTAGTTTCAGGTGTACAATGTAGTGATTCATTACTTCCTTACATCTCCCTGTGCTCATCACTACAAGTACATCACCTATTTAACCCACTCTCCCACCCACTTTTCCTCTGGTGATCATCAATTTTCTATAATAAAGTATTTTTCTTGATTTCTCTCTCTCTCTCTCATTTTTCCCCTGTGCTTGTTTTGTTTCTTGAAGTCCACATATGAGTGAAATCACATGGTATTTGCCCTTCTCTGACTTATAGTATAACTCTCTAGCTCTGTCCATGTCATTGCAAATGCCAAGATTACATTCTTTTTTGTGGCTGAATAATATTCCAGTGTCTGTGTGTCTGTCTGTCTGTGTGTGTGTGTGTATGCACACATATACATACCACACTTTTATCTGTTCATAGATTGATAGGCACTTGGGCTGCTTCCCTAACTTGGTTATGTAAATAATGCTGCAATATATAAGATACATGTATCCGTTTGAATTAGTATTCTTGTACTGCATGGGTAAATACCCAGTAATGCAATTGCTGGATCATAAGGTAGTTCTATTTTTAACTTTTTGAGGAACTTCTTTTCCACAGGGGGTGCACCAGTTTGCCTTCTTACCAACAGTGCACAGGTGTTCCTTTTTCACCACATCCTTGCCAGCACCTGTTGTTTCTTGTGTTGTTGAGTTTAGCCATTCTGACATTTGGGAGGTGATATCTTATTGTGGTTTTGACTTACATTCCCTAGTAATAATGAGCATCTTTTCATGTGTCTGTTGGCCAACTAGGAATATTTTTTTAAACTACTGGACTATCCTCTTACTGAAAATATTTGCTAGGTTATTACATTGACTAGTGACAGATACAGGTAGAAAATAAAAAATGCAGTCACTTCCTTAGTATCAGAGAACACAAAGGTCAGATTTACAAATTGTTTTACAAAACACTAATGTCCTACAAGATGTTAAGTTTGTTTAAAAAGAGTTCCATTTGCTTCCTGTATTTATCTCTTAAATATTTGTTATACACATAAAAGTTCTAGAAAATCTTATGTAAAGAAACCTTTTTGATTTGGTTTAAGTAAACATTTCCACAGTTACTTGACTACCATTCTTAATCACCTTCTATATCACTTGAGACATTAGTGTTCCAGAGAGCACAATTTTGGGAGTGCTGCCTCCGTGATGATGATACATCTCATTTAGTTACATTGTATTTGTATCTGGACCTGTAGAGTTATAAAAAAAATGTTAAAGAAAAGTTGGTTGAGAGTTTGGAAATACTTTGCCAATTGTGGACTTTGTTTATTTTGATTAGTAATTTGTAATTTTGAAATACAAGCTATCACATTAGTAATTATCCATTCTGGATTAGTAATTTTGAAATACAAGTCTTCTGAGAAACTTTCTGTCTTCAAAATAAGAGTGTTTCAAAGTGTTATAAAACCAAACCTCATAAGGCATCTTAGAGGAGAACCAACTCTTATAAAAAATAAACTTTGGATAAGCAAAGGATAAATGTGTTAGAAACATATGAAATCAATTGATCTTGAAATATACCTAGAGCATATAAGTTTTGTGAAATGGCTTAAAATAAACTGACCAAATGTGTTTTGAGTTTTGCTAAATTCATACATTAAAAAGTTTAGGATGTGCATGATCTTCATGCAGTCATGCATTCCTAACTTAAAGTCCCAGAAAAGCATTGTAAAATGAACATTTGTATTTAGAATATGCTTTGTAGATCTTGATATACTGCAAAGCAAGTTTTTTTGACATTATTAGTGTACTCAAAACATTTTTAACATATCTATCAGAACTATCTGTTGAAATTTCAGGTTGGACCACTAGTCTCCCAGAAATATAGATATGATATTTTGTCTTTTATTTATTTTTGATCATGAACAGAGGTACGGCAAAGGGCCTTTAAATAGTTGTTTCCTTTGGATGCCTCCCACTCTAGCAGTTTGATATTTGGTTTTAGTACACAGCTCTAATAGGTATCTCCTTGTTTATTTAAAACAATAATCAGTGATGCCAGCAGGCCTCTGGAAATAGAACTTCTTAGCTTGTGTTTACTCTGCTGGATTCAAAGCAGTAGAGCAGAAAATACTGTAATTCTGTAGAAACACTTTCTCTTGCTCTTTATAATGTGTAAGATTTACAATAAAATTGTTTTATAAAGAGGTGAGATTTATAATAAATTGTTATTGAACAGTTTCATTAATCACAGTACCTTATCATTATTTATTAAGTACAGGTGAAGAAATGTTAGGGTTTTTTTTTTAATTTTTAATGTTTATTTATTTTTGAGAGAGAGATAGAGTATGAGCAGGGAAGGGGCAGAGGGAGAGAGAGACACACACACAGAATCTGAAGCAGGCTCTAGGCTCTGGGTATGTATGAGGGTTTATTATGGATGATATTAACATTTGAATTGATAGACTGGGTAAAAAAGTTAAAAGATCAACAAAATTGTTAAACTGTTAGCCATACTCATCAAAAAAAGAAGAGAGGACTCAAGTTACTGAAATCAGGAATAAAGGAGGAAATATAACAACTGACACTGCAGAAAAATACAAAGGATTATTAGAGAATACTGTGAAGCATTTTTTGCTGACAAATTGGACAATACAGAAGAAGTGTATAAATTCCTAGAAATGTTACCTTCCAAAACTGAATCAGGAAGAAATAGAAAATTTGAACACACTGATTACTTGTAGTGAAATTTTATCAGTAATCAAAAAACAGCCAGCAAACAAAAGTCCAGGATCAAATGGCTACATAGATGAATTCATTCAAACATTTCTTCTCCAAGTTCTACCAAAAGTGAAAAAAGGGAAGCTTCTGAATTTCTTCTACAAGGCCAGCATTACCCTAATACCAAAACCAGGTAAAGACACTATGAAAATGAAAACAAAGCTACAGGCTAATATCTGATGCAAGACCCTTCAATGAAATATTAGCAAACCAAATACAACAATGTATTAAAACATCATTCACCACAGTCACAGAGAATTTATTCCGGAGGTAGAGGCATGATTCGATATTCACAAATCAATCAGTGTGATAAATTACATTAATAAGAGAAAGGATAAAAACTCTGTGATCATATTAACAGATGCAGAAAAAAGTACTTGACAAAGTACGAGATTGATTCATGATAATTATTCTTAACAAAGTAGGTTTAGAGGGAAAATATATCAATGTAATAAAGGCTATATATGTAAAACTCTTAGTTAATATCCCACTCAATGATGAAAAACTAAGAACTTTTCCTCTAAGGTCAGGAACAAAATAAGCATGTCCACTCTCACTGCTTTTATTCAACAAAGTATTAGAAGTCCAAACCACGGCAATCAGACAAGAAAAAGAAATAAAAGGCATATAGATTGGTAAGAAGTAAAACTGTCACTATTTGCAGATGACATGATACTATATAAGAAAACCCTAACAAACTCCACCAAAAAAATACTAAAAAATAAATGAATTGAGCCAAGTAGTAGAATACAAATTAATATATATAAATCTTTTTCATTTCTATACACTAAAATGAATTAGCAGAAAGGAAAATTAAGAAAATTATCCCAGTTGGGATGTCTGGGTGGCTCAGTCTGTTAAGTGTCCAATTTTAGCTCAGGTCATGATCTTGTGGTTTGTGGTTTTGGGCCCCACATAGGCTTCTGTGCTGACAGCTCAGAGCGTGGAGCCTGCTTCATATTCTAAGTCTTCCTCTCTCTGCCCTTCCTCTGCTCGTGCTGTATCTCTCTCTCAAAAGTAAAATAAACATTTTTAAAAATAAAAGAATCCCAGTTATAATTACGCCAAAACAATAAACTATCTAGGAACAAAGTAACCAAAGAAATGAAAGATATATACTCTGAAAACTATAAATATCGATGAAAGGAATTGAGGATGACACAAACAAATGGAAAGATATTACATTTACATAGATTAGAAGAAGCAGTATCTTTTAAATGTCTGTTTTACCCAAAACAATCTGCAGAGTTAATGTAATCCTTATAAAAATATCAACATTTTTCACAGAACTAAATCAAATAATCCTAAAATTTGTGTGCAATGACAAAAGACCTCAAATAGCTAAAGCAGTCTTGAGAAGAAGAACAAAGCTGGAGGGACCACAATTCCAGATTTCAAGATATACTGCAAAGTTGTAGTAATTGAAACAGTATGGCATTGGCACAAAAATAGACTCATAGATCAATGGAACAGAATTGAGGCCAGAAACAGACTCATGATTATATGATCAATTAATCTATGACAAAGGAGGCAAGAATATGTAGTGGAAAAAAGTCTCTTTAACCAATGGCGTTGAGAAAACTAGACAGCTACATGCAAAAGAAAGTGGATCACTTTCTTACACCATACACAAAAATAAACTCTAAAGGGATTAAAAACCTAAATATAAGCCCAGAAACCATAATATCCTAGAAGAGAGCACAGGAAGTAATTTCTCTGACATTGATCTTAGTAACATTTTTCTAGATATGTTTCCTGAGGTAAGAGAAACAAAAGCAAAAATAAACAAAATGGCTAATCTCATTATCTCTATAATCTCTATAATTATCTATATTATCTATAGATTATCTCTATAATCTTATGATGGCTAATCTGTCAAAAGCCTCTGCACAGCAGAGGAAACCATCAATAAAACTTAAAGACAGCTACTGAATGGGAGAAGATATTTGTAAATGAAATATCCAGTAAAGGGTTAGTATCCAAAATATTTAAAGAGCTTACACAACTCAGCACCCCCCAAAAAATAACCAATTAAAAATAGGCAGAAAATATGAACAGACATTTCTCCAAAGAAGACACACAGATGCCCAACAGACATGTGGAAAGATGCTCAACGTCACTACTCATCAGGGAAATTCAAGTCAAAACCAGAATGAGAGCTCTCCTTACACCTGTCAGAAAGGCTAAATTCAGAAACACGAAAGACAACAAGTGTTGATGAGGGTGCAAAAAAAAAGGAATCCTTGTGCACTGTTGGTAGGAATACAAACTGGTACAGCTACTGTGGAAAACAGTATCGAGATTCCTCAAAAAATGAAAGATAGAATTACCATATGATCCAGTAATTCTACTACTGATATTTACTCAAAGAATGTAAAAACACTAACTTGAAAAGACATATACACCTCTATGTTTATTGCAGCATTAATCACAATAACTGATATAGAGCAGCAACCCAAGTATATATTGATAGATGAATGTGTAAAGAAGGCGTGATATATGTGTGTGTGTGTGTATAATTGAATTTTAGCCATAAAAAAGTGAAATCTTGCCATTTGCAACAACATTGATGGATCTAGAGGGTATAAAGCTAAATAAAATAAGTCAAAGAAAGACAAATACCATATGATTTCACTTATGTGGAACTTAAGAAACAAAACAAAGGAAGAAACAAATGAAAAGGAACAAAAAAATAAATACTCCAGACTCCTAAATGCAGAGGACAAACATGGTTGTCAGAGGGGAGATGGATGGGGAGTATGGATGAAATGGAGGAAGTAGATTAAGAATACACTTGATGAACACTGAGAAATGTATAGAATTGTAGAATCACTATAATGTACACCTGAACCTAGTATGATACTGTATGTTATTTATACTTGAATAAAAAATGCTCTCCCTAATTTGTGTGGGCCTCATCAAGTCATTTGAAGGTATGAATAGAACAAAAATGCTGAGTAAGAATGTGCTCCTACTGCCTGACTGCTTAAGCTGGCACATAGATCTTTTCCTTTTGAGACTGAATATGAGAAATTGACTCTCTTTTCTTGGGTCTCAAACCTGCTGGCTTTCAGACTAGAACTTCTACCACTGGCTCTCCTGGTTCTCAAGCCTTTGGAGTTAGACTGGAACACTGTTGGTTCTCTTGAGTCTACAGCTTGCTGACTACAGATCTTGGGACCTTTCACCTTCCACAATCATATGAGCCAATCCACTATATTAAATCTTTTCTCTTTCATTTATTGGTTCTACTTTTTGGAAAACCTAGACTAATACATCTGCCTTCCTGTCTATTTGATTAAGCTTAGAAGAGAGCTATACAGTAGCATACTTAAGTTCTCAGGTTGTTATGAAGAGTTGAATTTTGCATATTATTTTCCTTAGACATCCCTATCATTATTTTTAGCTATGTCTAGTCACTGTGGAGGATAGATGAAGAGAAAGGACCATGAGATTAGCCATTTTGTTTATAAGACTTAATATACGGCATTTAATAACAGTTTTAAGCATATTGAAAAGGCTTCCTGGAAGAGAAAAAAAATCGAAGTCATGAAGAAATGGAGATTTAAGCCAGACAAAAAGCCATGATGAAGCTCATCTGAATTTTCAGCCCAATCAACATAGTTTACCTGAACTAAGTGTGTTTAACATCTGGCATTTAAAAAGAAAAGAGGTTTGTTTATTGAGTGCCATGAATCAAAAAGAAAAGATAGATGTGAGACCAATTACCCATCCCAAGCCTAATCACAAGAAGGCGATATTTGCTTGCAGCCTGAACATGTCTTCATCAGAATAAATGTGGTTGGCAACCAGTAATAATGAGAAATAACAAAAGTGGGGTAATTTGTATATAAGACATGAAAGAATGTTGTTTCAAAACTTCCACAGTATATTAGAAAGTGTAAGGGGTAGTTATAGCATAGAGAGCAGATAAAGAATGAAAATAAACTTCATTAAAAGTTTAATAATGGAGGGGCGCCTGGGTGGCTCAGTCGGTTAAGCTCCCGACTTCGGCTCAGGTCATGATCTCATGGTTCGTGGGTTCGAGCCCCGCGTCGGGCTCTGTGCTAACAGCTCAGAGCCTGGAGCCTGTTTCGGATTCTGTGTCTCCCTCTCTCTCTGACCCTCCCCTGCTCACGCTGTCTCTCTCTCTCTCTGTCACTCACTCAAAAATAAATAAAACAAAACAAAACAAAAAGTTTAATAATAGATACATCAAAATGAAGACGAAGAGCAGTAATGCTTAAAATGTACAAATGATTGTATGTACAAAAGCTGTGGTTTTTGGGCAATTTGGAAAATACTAAAATGACTTCTTATGGACAAAGGAGATACAGGAGTAAAAAACACAATTGTTACAAAAATGACCCTTTCTTAGAGATTACGAAAAGTCTAAGTAAAAAAAAAAAAAAAAAAAGATGTTAAATGGAAAGCGATCTGTTAATTTTATTCTTTGTGGGCCTGGCCTGAGAATTGGTACAACTAACTTGAGGAGGAAAGCGTGTTGACAAAAGGAACTATGTAGGTGATGTATAAACAGGGTGCTTCCTAAAGTTCTGTCCCAGAAAGGGAGCGAAACATCAGTGGTGGTGGAAACAGAGCAGGAGGAGAATATATAATTGAAAGACCACTTCTAACAGTCATTACTCTCTGAGGTAGGATAAGAAGAGCAGCAGATCTAGTGCTCCACCGCACAGGGTGGTTGGCTAAGAGTCAGGAACAAGTGTTAATCTAGTTGGTGTGGCCTTACTTAGCTGTGCAGGGACCCTCTGTTCCAGGTATTATCTATTGGTGTCTGCAGAATTCAGACGTGGAAGGGCCAGTGGTGTGCTGGCCTTTAGAACGTTCTGTATTTTTATTCTCATTATAAATGCTTGGAAAATATGCAGCACATTCAGACATGTTGGTATTTAGGTAGAGTAAAGGATTACATCTGCCTTTTGATTGGTGTTTCATTTAAATCTTGGGGCCTAGTGATGATTTCCCAGTCACATATTTTATTAAAAGGGGTGACTGTATCTGTCATTTTTGATTCTTCCAATGAACTGGATTTTAAACACTGGAACCACAGTTCTGCCCAATGAAAAGCACAGGTGTTCTGACAAGTAATAACAAATAAGGTATAGTATTTTTATTTTGTAAAGTAGTATGCATGCATATAGTACATGCATGGATCTGAAATATAAGGCCAATTTGACAGCAATCAAATTTTAGTAGAATTTACTTGATTGCTATACCTTCCTTTTCAGCTGGATATCGTATCTTAAAGATCAGACAAATTACTCATTCTGGGAACAAAGACTTTTGAAAGCTGTCAGCTAACCGGCAGTTATGATGAGCATTTATTTCATGCTTATAAAACATATTAATCAAACTTGTTCACAGCACGGTGGTCCAAAGAGGGTTATTTTCTTTTTGAGAGATACTTTAAATAGCTGAAGAGCACTGGTAACATGAATACAGAGCTATGTGATTTTTTTTGTTCTTCAAAACGACTTAATACTTTTCTCAGGCTTAAAGAATGAAGCATTATACTGCAGGAATATGTTTATTACAAGACTATTTGCAAAAGACCTATGCACCATTCACTGAACCTTGAAAAACACTTGAAAATATGGGTTGCATTTGCAAACTTCAGTGTATGACATGGAAAGCTGGCAAGCTGCCTAGCTTCTACTTAAAGGATTGTCATTCTGGGAAAAATAAATTTCTCTAACTAGACAAAAGTCAATGTTTTCATGTTTTACTGCAATCAAACTGATAGAGCTGACAATTTAATGTCTCAACACTTAAAATATCTGTGGATAATCAGTTACCTCAATCAATCATAAACACAAATCCTTCTATTTTTGAAGCTTGTGTGTCTGTGACTGAGATGTAAAACAGTTTGGTGAGCCCCTTCCCCCACAACACTTCATCATCTATCCCCCACCATCTTCCCAATATTCCTGATTTGTCTTTAGCCATGCAGATATTTATACATATTATGCATCTGGAAATAACTTTTAACAACTCAAGTGTGATCAAATTTAGAAACTTTTCTTTCACTGTCCTCTTTTATTTAATTTTTATGGGTAGTTTATAGCCTGTCAGAAAAATGAGGAAGTGTGCTGGCATTCCAGTTGAAGACATCATTACGAGTGAAAAAAGTGCTCAAGGCTTTTCGAAAGTGGGTGCTGAAACATACATTTCCTTTCTCTGACTCCAGGGGATGCTGGTAGCTCCCCCAAACAGACAGGTATCTTGGGGTCAAATGGTGTTATGCTGGCCCCTTAGGATTTCCTGGCAAGCACACTGAATGGCTCACTTCTGGAAACTAATCATAATGATGATGATGATAAAGCAAGGGAGGCACTGACAACAACATGAAAAGCTGCCTGAGGAATTGGATTCCAGGTCGCTCTATACTTGGCAGAGCTGACAGGTTCAGTTCCCTAAGCTTTGGTATTGATAATGACGGGAAACTTCAGACAGTTTTAGAAATCTGCTTCTATTAAGATATGCCATGGTGTTCCTGCAACTTAAGAACAAGTTTACTACTGGGACATACTATTCTTTCAACATTCATGTGAGTGATTTTACATTCCTCACAGATAATTACTCTGAGTGCTCTATAAGCCAAATTCCTTGTTTAAAGTATTCTTTTTATGATTTTTTTTGTGTATGGTGTATATGTGGGTATATGCATATATAGACATATACATTCACCACCACTGCCTCCTTTTTGTTTCTTTGATTACTGGGGGTTTTGCAGTCAAACTAAGCAGAATTTTAGGACCCTTGGGGCAGCATCTTTTGGTTCCGCGTCAGGCTACATTGCAAAACAATCAATCTTGCTCTTGCACTCACTTGGCGGAAGTGCCACGACACGAATTGTGCAGTGCTTTGCTCTTGCCATGAAGCCTGGGTGACAAAAGTTTTTACAAGAAGCTGACTGTATTTGGGGTTATGAATATGCAATGACTCTCATTAGTATTGAAGCTCCAGAGCAGGGGCTGACATCCCCCGCCACTTTGAGTTGCTGCAGAATCGGCTAATGAATTGTCTTGCTCTTTCACACACACAGTCTGCTGTTGTGGCTCCTAAGTTCCAAGGGGAGTTGCCCAGTTTGTGAAATTGACTGCAGAAATTAATTGTCAAGAACTACTCTTGATTTTGTGAAATAATGTTTAGACAGTGCTTAGATTGTCACAACAGAAAAGTGCTGAACTTTGCATACGATAATACCATGAATAGGAAAATTTAGAAAGGGATATGAGAATGTATACATGTTCTTATATACACCACTGTGTATAGATACGTTTCCTTCCTGGATCATTGTACAGTAAGTGTATCTATATATAGGTGAAATCAAATCCATAGAAAGCTGACATTCTTTTGGTTTGTCTGTTATCCTTCCAAATAGAACAAACAGATGATAGAAAATTTCCAAAATGAATAGGGTTGAAATACAAAGCTATTCCATCAACTCTTTACCATATTCTTTCTTTCTTTTTTATTCCTGGGCCTCTGCCAAACATTTTGCAGCTCATACACATACCATCTTTCATGAATAAGTTACTGATAAGGATATGTTTCTAGCCACTGATTAAGATATCTGAGTTGATTTGTGGTGTGTAAGAAGATGCAAAAGTGCGCAGAAACCATTTAGAACGGGTCCTTTTCAATAGCATAAATTAAATGTTTTTCCACACCCCTCCTCCCTCGAAATTTCCTTTCAAGTAACAGGGAATTTCTGTGGCTTGCCACAGATTGTAAAGAATGGATTGAATTGAAATGGATAATATATGCTAAAAGGTAAGGGATATGTTGTAAGCTGTGCAAATAAGGCGACAAAGAGTAAGTCCTTACATTAGGTGCTTGCTCTACAGTCACTTATTTGATCTGCATTGCAGATCCTTTGCAAGGAAGTAGGTATGTTATTTTTTGTAGAGCTTTTAGAAGGTAGTATTATTATAATGTTTGTTTGACATATTGTTGGAAACAAGAAAAAACTAAAGCCCAAGAACATACATGTAGAAGAGTACCAAGTATGAGTATAGCTTAAAATAAATGCAGTCTGACAAAAGTGGCTCAAGTATCATACATCAAACACTTGTTACCTCTCTGGCCTTAGTGACTGCACATGACTAAGAACAAATCAGTGATAAAATCTCAAGAAAGATGAAACCAGGCTGGACCTTTGCAAAGACCATCAGTCATTCTACAAAGCTGTAATATTATTTGTTCAAGTAATCCTTGGCTTTCCATTTACTGGATGTAAAATATACCCTTTATCTAGACCAAAGCTATCACGGGACATTTTTTTCTTTTTCTTTTTTTAATTGGATACATCTTAGAACCAATGAGATCTGATTATATAAGAATGAACTGAATTATTCAGTTGCATTCATAAATGTGCATTCTCGTACTTCACGATCAGCATAGGTCTTAAAAACTTCGTGTTTAAATTTTTTTAATGTTTATTTTTGAGAGAGAGAGTGAGAGAGCACACACGTGTGTGCATGAGTTGGGGACGGGCAGAGAGAGCACCGAGCTGTCTCTGTCAGCATAGAACCTGACCTGGGGCTCGAACTCATGAACCGCAAGATCATGACCTGAGCTGAAGTCGGATGCTTCAGTCGGACTGAGCCACCGAGGTACCCCCAAAAACTTTGTGTTTTAAGGTATCTGTATAATCAGAAGTAAAAGACTTTTATAATCACAAGAATTTTATTATTTAGGCCATTTTCCTAGGTATCCAAACACTTTTCATCACAAGGCAAGGTTTACCTTGGTACATTAAAATAATCAAATTCTACATCCAACTCATACAGAATATGCTAAGATTTTAAAATATAAAAGTGGAAACAGATCAGCTGAAATAATTATATCTAAGCATAAAGTATTCAAATTTAATGGAAATATTGACCAATATCTGTTACTTTGAATATGAGAATCATAAGTGAAATAGTTTTAATTGCATCTATGGTGGTTTTGATTTGGCTCTATAATTAACATCTGCATTCTAGACTTTGTGATGCTGTGAACACATTATTTATGGAAGGTTTGTCCAAATATAATCTGGTGCTTGTTGCTTTTATCAAATGTTGAATGAAATAAAATGCAAAAACTTGTGCTTCTGAGAGTTGTGCTGACAATCATTTATTGTACCTCCTTTTATAAACACAACCACAGTACAATTGTAGCAGCAGGCAAAGCAGTGTATTAGGTAGTTTCGATTCATGCCTGCAGTAGGATTTGAGTCATCGTTAAGAATGAAATCTTGCCATTTGCAATGACATGGATGGAGCTAGAGTGTATTATGCTAAGTGAAATAAGTCAGTCAGAGAAAGACAAATACCATGTTTTCACTCATATGTGGAGTTTAAGAAACAAAACAGATGAACATGGGGAAGGGGAAAAAAGAGGTGGAACAAACCATAAGAGACTCTTAACTATAGAGAACAAACTGAGGGTTGATGGAGGTGAGTGTGGGCTAATTGGGTGATGGGCATTAAGGAGGGCACTTGTGGTGAACACTGGGTGTAACATATATAAGTGATGAATCACTAAATTCTACTTCTAAAACCAATTATTACCCTCTATGTTAACTAGAGTTTAAATAGAAACTTGAAACAAACCCACAAGAGAACAGCAAAAATACATAAGAATTTAGGCAATCATTTGATTCATAGTTTTGTGAATTGCACCAAGAATTGGAGTATTCTATATCAGACCAAGCACCAGGAAATTAAAGATGCATGCTTCCTCCAGCTTATCCTCCCCATACCTTCCTCCCTCCCACACATATATTCACTTCACAGTGGGGAGGGGGGAGAATGAGAGAGGTGTTCAGCCTTTGATGAGCTTCCCTAAAATTTTGCCTGCAGAAGCTATTTTAATTTGAACATTTATGTAATTTTGAACATATATGTAAGCTTTGTGCTTTGTGGTTTCATATTACTTTATTTTTGATTTACATGTGGATGAGGGCACCACAGTTTTTCAGTCTCAAAGGTTTCTAGAGGTCTTGATCTGAAACTGGATGTACCAGTGAATTTATCATCAGCAAATACTTATACATTTTCTTGCCAGTTATAAATGAACATTTGTTGAGTCCAGTCAGGGTGCTGGGAGTGGGGAGAAGTGGATTAAGAAAACACAGAAAGTAGAATCCTGGGTGCCAGGAAGTTTATGGTATAGCTGATATGAAAGATTTCAGGGAAAATGATGGAGATTCTTTTACAGGGCTAGGTATCAATGAATGTAGATTGATTTAGTGAACAGTAACTATATAAGTGTTTCAGAGCTGCCTTTGAGATGTGAGAACATCCTCAGGAGGGTTAACTGTAGAGACATCTTACAAGAGTCAAGTTTCTACTTGGATTTTGGAAGTTTAAAGATTTTATTAGAATATATTAAATTTGCCTTTACTTTGAAAGAGGACTTCAGTGTATCTAAAACTCACTTTATATTGGTTTCAATGGTACCATTTCCTTTAGAAGTGATATAATTTGAAGTTTAGAATCCTGTGTTTGTAATTTGCTTTTCATTTTTCTCACTTAAAAAATTGTATCCTTGGGGGGAAACTTGTTTACCATAACTACTCCTTTTAAATGTAAAAACTAAAAGAGTCCTTTAATATGCATTAAAGGATTAGGATAACATCATTTTGAACAACCTCTTTTCTTCCTTTGCTTTTCCCCCAGTAGTATTACATAAGTAAATGTATAAAGGTTGATTCCATATTGATGCCCAGCAAAAAAGATATTCCTAAGTCCTGTATCACCAGAGATAGTTATTGCATTCCTTGGGGAGGGGGAGCTTTTATTCCCTGATTGGGTACCCTGCAAAGTGATATAATGAATTACTAGCCATAGTTCTGGCTCTCAGTAACATTGTGAAATTATTTACTTAATACCCCTTATTTACTTTCACACTCCTCTTACCTTAACTCTCCCACTCTCCTTAGATGTTAATGAAAAAGTCTAGAGGCTACCCCCTCCCACGTGATTTGCTTTTCTTATAGGAGACCCTGGGGTTTGATGTGTGCTAGGTGTATGGCAGGCACTGTGCTAGATGCTTTACATAATTTATTGCAGTACAGATAACTCTGGATATAAAAAAGTGGTGCAGAGAAATGTAATAAATAGGATATACAAGTGGCTAGATTTTCAGTCCTAGTGTTTCAGACTCCAAAGCCTATGTTGTTTGCACTATAGCAGAACATTTTAAGACCTAGAATAATCTATGCTGAAAGTTCAGGTTTTGTGCTGGTCACAAAGGAAAAGTGCCTCTGGCTGGGAGCATTGCCCTGGTGCCCTTCAAATTAGATGAGGTGGATCTAATTAGTCCTACTAACTTGTAAGTTCAGTTTTATATAGTTGCACCTTAAGTTGTTTAGATGTAGGCTTATTTGAGGGAGATCTTAATCTTTGTTTTGATTTTATTCAATTAAATTCAATTTAGTGAACACTTATTGAATGCCTGTTCTTTGCCAGTCACTATGCTAGATGCTGGTGGTACAAAGACTATTTAGGGAGACATTATACCATTATAATACAATTTGTCAAATGCTATAATAGAGGCATATGCAAGGGATCATGGGAGCATAGGAGGGAATAATTAATTTGAGGAAAGATATCCATAAATGGTGTATTTGACCAGAGCCTTCAAGGTCAAGAAATAAAAATTTACCAAAAGGACAGAAAGAGGTTGATAATTTATTTCAGGTGATGGGAACAGCCTGTGCACATGTGTGAATATGCCAGATATGCTTGGGGTATGACAAGAGTGGTAGATTGAATGATGGCCACGAATTCTTCCCTTTCCTGCATCTGACTCCTGGCAAAATGATATTGAAGATTCTTCCATTAAGAAGTAGAGTATGTTTCCCCATTACCGAATTTGGTTGACCATGTGACTTGCCTTGGTCAATGGATGTTAGCAAATATGAAAACATGTCGAGACTTAAGAAGTGCTTATGCATAGGGATACTGTGATTGGAATCTGGAGACCATACTGTGATTGAGCCCAGGTTATCTTGCTAGAGGATAAAGTGGCCACCTGAAGGAAACAGTCTCTGGCTGACAGTCTGCTAACCACTAGAGATGTGAGTGAGATCATCTTGGACCATCTAGCTGATCCACCATTTGACCACAGCCACATGGGAGAGTCCAGGGGAAATCTCTTGTCAGCCCAGACAGAATGACCCAGCTTATTTGCACAATTATGAACTAAATAAAATATTGTATTAGCAACTAGGTTTGGAGTGTTTTGGTGTGCAGCAAAGCTGATACACAGAGGGTCTGAATAGAGTTCAGAGAATGTGGGAAGAGACAGTGACTGATGATGAAGAGGACCTGTAACATCTGTAACATCATGTTGAGAAGTTTAGATCTATTTTATAGGACCACACTTCCTAAACTTCACTGATTAATGTACCACTTTTATGTATTTAAAAATATCTATCTACTACCTAAACTAGGTTTTCATTTAAGTTTTTTAAGTTTATTTATTTTTTAAGTTTATTTCTTTTGAGAGAGAGAGAAACTCTCTTGCAGGTGGGGGAGGGGCAGAGAGCAAGGTAGACACAGAATCCCAAGCAGGCTGCGCCACTGTCCCTGCAGCCCTGCAGTGCCTCCCTCACAGACTGTGAGATCATGACCTGAGCTGAGCTCAAGAGTCAGATGTTTAACCAAATGAGCCACCAAAGTGCCCCAAATTGTCTGATTTTTATACCAAAATTATTTTAAAAGCAAAATTAATATTAAAACCGCAGTTTGATATGTTACTTCTACTTTCCTAAAACTTTAAATATTTAAAATGTCTGTGTGCCATCAAAAATCATCTTCTGTATTGTGAGCACTGCATTCTAGGATTTCCTGCTTTAGTCAGTATGAATCAGGAGCGTGTGGAGAATAATTTGAAGTAGGGAGGCTGTGTTTGGGAGGAGTGGGGAGGCTACTGCAGAGGTCCAGGTAGGATATGGTACATGGTTAGACAGACGTAAGATGTGTTCTGAAAGTGAAAGGACTTGGTGACAGATTTGATGTATGTGGGGTGAGAATGGGGATTGTAAGTTATCCACTGAATGTATACTATTCAGAAAGGGAAGAGAGATAAGAAGGAAATAGATATGATGTTGCACAAAGTCTGAGTTAGTAAATCATTAGAAAACAGAGGTCCATGAGGCATTTGTATATGTGGGTCTGAACTTAAAAAGTTACTTTTGAAATCGTCAGCATGTAAGTGATAGGTAGTTGAAGTCACAGAAGTAGATGAGATCAAGAGGAAGAGTTTAGTACAGAAATCTTCAGCCTTTTTTAAATTCCTAAATTCTTAAGGCATATGATTTATCCCAGAAATAGTGAGTTCACTAGAAACCATTCACTAGAAGTAGTGAGTGGTTCGTATGGGTAAAGATTCTCAAATAGGGGTAGAAAATATCGTGTAGCTGGAAAAAAATGAAAAACAATCTCCAGGTGATTTTGATCCACTACCCTTTGCCCCTTGTTGATTTAGAGTAAAAGGAGGATGCTGCTGAGGAAGAAGACAGAATGGTCTGAGAGATAAACCTTTTCAAGAGGGACAGGACTTTTATTGAGGGAACTTTAAGATGAAGGGCTAAGCCATGGTACTAAATTCAGCAGAGAAATCCAGTAGTACGCGGATTATTTTTTAATCAGAACTGGCTCACCAAAGTAAAGTACTTGGGATATAAAAGGAGGATAGTAAATGTTTAGTGAATGATTTATATAGAGCTGTTTTATGTTTGAAACACTCCATGAGCCTTAAATAGTCAAGTCAGACAGGATTTGTAATTATACTGTTTTGGGCTCTAAAGTCAGTGTGGATTTAAATTTTGTTTCTCTGTCCATGGTCATCATCTTAGAAGAGTTCTCACTTGGGCACCATAGTCCTGATCTTAGTACAAAGCAATATCTGAGCCTGTTTTCAGGAGATAATGAGAGTCAACATCTTTGTTATGGCCGCTTCACGCATAGGCCTCCTAACCTTTGCCACACATGTTTCCCAGGAGTAAGTTATTTGCCTTATGATGATTTGAGTTGATGGGATGAATATCTGTGACTGCCAAAACTAGAATGTCATTAGCCTATGTGGTTCTCAGGTAGTTTTCAGAGTCATAGCAACTTTTAAAATTATTGTTATTATTTTTTAAATGACATACATTTCTGCCAGGCTTTCCCTGCCCCTCAGGAAAGGCCCCAGATCAGGGCAGTTTCCTCAGACTGTGGTTTGGTGCCTGTGCATCCTGCTTAGAGCATGCTCAGCAGCACACACTGGTTTGACATCTGGCAGTCACGACTCCTGTGAGATTGGCTTCCCCGCAAACGTGCCCTGAAAGCATCCCTGCTGTGCCCCTTCTGTCCAAGTGTAAACACATCACAGGAAATGAACAAATAAAGGCCCAACTTTTCTGGAAGGAATCAGGATCTCCTTACCCAGCTGGAACCCTGGGGCTTGGTGTCCAGCTTCAGGAAATTTGACCGGCCATTTGGGTAGAGGCTGTTGTCATGTGGCATCTTTGTCCCTTTCTCCTTCTGAATTCCCATGTGCTGTCCATACCCTCTGTTCTAAGTCTTTCAGCTGAGGAAGATTGCTTCAGGACCTTTAAAATGGGAAATAAGGGTTGTCTTTCATTGTAGATTCATTAGTGCAGCTGGATTTAGTTATTTACAGTTGTAAATTTGGCATTGCATTTGGTGAGGTAGGGGACTCATTTAAAATTAATTGAAGCACTCTAAAGCTAAATCTACAAATAATTAAATATTCACTTCCACTTATTTTCATATGAAGATAAAAATATGAAAATGATTAAAGTAGGTACATAACAAGGAAGTTAAGATATCAGTTTAAAGGAAGAAAGCCTTTTCACTTTTCCCTTGCTGTCTTCCCTGTTTTATTCTTTCGCTCCAGCCTCATGAATGCATTTTAAGGGAAAATACACACACTCTCTGTGCTTTCTATCTGCCAACGACCACAAATATCAGCTCAGCTCCTCTTTCAGAACCACTTCAAGGAAACACAGACTTGAAAACTCTCCGCCATGGTTTTGTCTGAACTGGCTGCCATTCTGCAGCACACACTGGATCCAGTTGCTGGAGTGGGGGAACCTGAGACGTGAGCGAGCTAGCAAGAGTGAACACTGCACTGAGGGAGTCAAGTGGGCCTGCGTGAAAGGATGTAGGTGAGCCAGAAGCTAATAGGGAAAATAGGGGTCGTCACTAATTTTGACACAGGGAAATCTTCTGCGTGCCAGGGTATTTGAATATTTGGCAAACAGCTGGCTGGGTCTGGGAGAGTGCCTCTTGATTTGCCTCGTCAGATGTTCAAAGATAAAATGAGGCAGCCGGCGCGCCAGCACATAGCTCATAGCCTTGCAGTCAGTTTTGAATTTAGATTTGAATTGTGATATCAATGTCATGGTGGCACATGCTTAGAGTAAGTACTTACATAGAATAATTGAAAGATTCAGTGTGAAGCTTCTGAAAGCCATAATTTAAAGTCCCAGAAGCCTCCATATTACTTTCACCATTAAAATTTAAAGTGACAGAAGCCCAATTATGTATGGTTATTTTCTTAAATAAAATCATATTTCTAACCCAAGTGAAAGATTCATTGCTGCCCACTAATCTCTGTCAGGAGAACCAATCTCAGTTGCATTCAGTATCGGCAGCAAAGATGGTTCCCTTTATCCTAGGGACCATGAAGTGACACCAGAGAAGCAGAACTGGAAGCCGTCTGTGGAGGAGCTGGATTTGAGGAGGCTGATATGCACTATGATCACCCTTATGGATCCTTTCAGATGCCAGCTTCCATACTTAATGCAGTATAACTTTAATAGCAGTTAAGAAACCCAAGTAGGAGCTGTAGCACACAGTTTGCAAAACCTGAATGACGTCAAAAACTGTTAAGAGGGGGCAGCTGGTTGTAAAGCTAAATCTCATAGAGGAATGGAGACCTGGAGTATAACTTTAAAACCTGGTAAAGAATATAACTTTGGGGGCTATTGAAAGATATGAAGTTTTCCCCTCTTTTATGAATTCACAGAAATCGATTTACCAGAAGCCTGTTTACCCAAAGACTCAGTTTGCCAGAAAGATATCTATGGCCATCCACACCATGGCATGAAAATAGATCAGTAGGAATATAGCAATATTTCCAGTGCAGAGATTTTAGTTTCTATCAGTTACAAGTATGGAGCCAGACTTTTAGACTATGAATCTTTCCACCAATTTCTTTGGCTTGTTTGATTTTACTTTATACTGTGTTGTGATTTGGGGAATATGGTTGTAATGGTAGCCAGAATTGTGATGAAAAATTGCACAAAGATAGTCAAGCTTAAACCACTGTTATTTATGAGAAACTTTATTCCTTAGGGTTCCCAGGGACAAAGGAGCATGTGAATCAACTAATATTATGATGCACAATGTTGAATGATATCATGAATATATGTACATCAATACTAATCTAAGCAATGTCTTATAAATAATACATCACAGTATCTCAAAAGTTTCACAGTATGATAAAACATTTACAAGCACGTCTTGATTCTGCTAAGTTTTGTTACGACTTTAGCACAACCAGCCCTGTGGCAGTTTGCAAGTTCAATTTTTGTTGCCTGGTGTTAGCTTTAGATTCTTTCTACCCATGTACAGAACTGGTACCATGCTGTGAACTCAACTTCCCTTCCTTCATCTCTGCCTCAAAATCACTGTGGCTTTTCCTGTTCCTTCCCTTTTATTCATGTCTCAGTAAGAGGCATTCACCTTCACTTGTGTCCATGATTCTGTCACTGTGCTTAGACTCTTATACCTTTCCACATTTGACATTTTGTTGGCCTCTTCCTTCAAAACAAAACAAAAAATCCTTCCCTAGATTCCCTACTCTGTTTTCTTTCTTTATTCTTGACTTCTTTCTTGCCTTTGCTTTCTCGCCGTTCACTCTTTAACCTGTTGTAGTCTAGATTTAGCCACCATAGGTACTACTCTCTCAAAGACTACTGTCCCTCTAAGGCACAGTGACTTACCTAATTGGTAAAGTTGGAGTGAATAACAGGTCCAGCTTAGCCTCTTGCCACTCTCCTTCTACTTGAGAAGGGCCTGCTTCCCAGGAGCCTACATTCTCCCAGAGGATGGGAGCCTACCCCAGCCCAGCACTGTGGAGATGGATTAATTCTGTAGTTAAGACAACTAGGCTTTGCTTTGGATTCTGTGTCTTCCTCTTTCTCTGCCCTCCCCTGCTCATGCGCTCTCTGTCTCTCTCAAAAATAAACATTAAAATTAAAAAAAAAAAAAAAAAAGACAACTGGGCTTATTTGGCCTTTATCTCCTCTACCCTGGTCTGAGTTTGTAACAATGGTTATATTCTCATCTATTTTATTTTTGTGTTACTTCTTAACTTGTTCACAACCCGTGAGAAGAAGGGAGTCTCAATTTGGGGGAGGGAATTGCTTAGAAACCTAAATAAATGAAATAGTATGTAGAAGTAGGAAGTTTGTTTTCTTTCCCAGTCTCATTTTCCAGAACCTTGGCTTCTCTGTCTCTCTGTCTCTCTCTGAACCTTTGAGGACAGCAAAAATGTTGCTGTCTGTAAGCCAAGAAGCAGACCCTTACCAAGGACTGATTCTGTTGGCACCTTGATCTTGGACTTCCCAGCTTTTACATTTGTGAGAAATATGTCTGTTGTTTCAGTCACCCAGTCCATCATAGTTTGTTATAGCAGCCCCACCTGAGAAGTTCTTCCTGATTTTTCTATGCATGTGCAAATGTTTGTATAAGTTTATAATAGAAGTATTTTTACCTGAATATCACATAACAGAAATATACATAGCCATATGTTTATACTTGTATCTCTCTAAAACATATATTTCTATTTCATGTAATCTCTTTACATATACATTTATTTATATACATACACAGTTGCATTTTTTCCAATTTTGTTCTACACCTTCCTCTTTTTGCTAACACATTTTTATATCAGTAAATAGAGACCTGTATTATTATTTTTAGTGGCTACACAGTGTTCTGTGGTTTAAATGGCCTTTAATAAACCATTCTTCAACTGCTGGCCATTTAAATCCTTTCATACTTTTGAGATTATAAATAGTACTTCAGTGAACATGGTACTGTTTTTATTTTTGTGAACTCGTGCTATTATTTCTGTAGGAAATATTTCTAGAGATAGAATTCCTGGGTATTTCATAAGATTTAACTGATTAGTAATGATCAGACACTCAAGTTGGGAAGAATTCTGAGAGAACTTGGAGTTTATCCCACACTTCCAGGAAGGATTTTTTTTCTCACTCTGACTTTGAAAAGTACAGAGAATGAGACTCCATATTCTTTCCAATAATGCCTTTCAGGGACTTGAAATTGAAATTGAAATAGACTGTCAAAGAAATAATGCTAATTTAGCCAAGAGAGTAGAAAGTGAAAGACTGAATCCTAAGGTAGTACTTTGGTAAGCCTGTTTTGATAGAGGATTATCAGAACCATGGCAGTCTCAGATATTTGGATTAATTTACATTCATATGGTAGGAAGTTTGTACTTTTATGCTTCCTGTAGTGTAGCAATGGGACGTTAAATCACTCTTGGTGTTCAAGACTGCACACGTATCCCTCAAGATCGCTCAGCACACTGGTCTGCTTTAGCCTTGACTATCACCAGTAAGCACATGGACCTGTTGAGTCCAACCAAACTACAAATGATCTTAAATCTGATTCCACTACCTACCTCACAATGCATCAGGCTTTAAAGAATAGTTGGGCTGTCTTTCATCTGAATTGCTTTGCTTCTGTCCCAAGGCTATTTCTTTTGCACAGAGGCATGTGACAGCTCATTTACAAACTGACCTAAAGAAAAGGAAACAAACAAACAAAACCAGATTCAACTGGAGAGAGTTGTGGATTCTGCCTGCTTCAGGTACCCCCCTCCAAAGCGGATAGATTTGTTGGGAATCTTTGCAATACTGTGATGACCCTAAGGAGGAAAATTCTGTATATTAAGGACTTGGCTGTCAGAGCAGACATATGCTTGACTGTCACAACTTGTACATTTTTTTTCCCATTAAGGGTGCACATGGGGGCGCCTGGGTGGCTTAGTCGGTTAAGTGTCCGGCTTTCGCTTAGGTCATGATCTCGCGGTTCGTGGGTTCGAGCCCCGCGTCGGGCTCTGTGCTGACTGCCAGCTCAGAGCCTGGAGCCTGTTTCAGTCTGTGACTCCCTCTCTGGCCCTCCCCTGCTCACGCTGTCTCTCTCTCTCCTAGAAATAAATAAAAAACATTAAAAAAAAAAAAAAACTTAAAAAAAAAAGGGTGCACATGGACGCATGTTTTCATTAGAAACATGTGCAGTGTGGGTAGCAAAGATGACCATGCTAAACACCCAGGAATTTTCACATAATGTGCACATTTATACAACACTACAGAAAGATTAGGGCAGCCTGGCTGTGTTAGATCATTTCCCTGCTCACCAAAGATGTTTGAAATGGACTTTTAATTATTATTGCCGATTTGCTATAGCTGTATTCCTTAATATGAACACTGATTAGGATTAATTTTCTTTAATTGATGAATAGAGCATTTAAAATTGAGTTGAACGTGTTGTTACATGTTGGCATATGTATGTACTGTACTGTTATACTGGCATATGAGGTATGACTTTTTGCTGTAATAAAAATTACAGACACTTATCTATTTTAGTTTTAAGGTCGCTGTTCTTTCTTCACCTTTGTGTGGCTTTTTACATTTGTTAATGGAGATAGAGCAGGGCTAAGTGACTATTAAACTCTTTTCTATATACAGTAAAACCCATTAACTCAGACCTCACTAAATCTGGAATTTATGATAATGAGAGAGGACTGGGTTAAAGTTTACTTTTGCATTGTCTCTGAACAAATCTTTGCTGAGCTAATAAATAGTATAATACAATTAAAGGGGGAATGGGACTATTGTTTTATAAAGCAACCTTTTCAGGCACTCTAAAGAAGTAATACAAGAGGTAATGAGGTAGTGTGGTAAAAAGGCATAGTGCAGTAGAAGCCACTTTCTATCCATGTGACTTTGGGCAAATTACTTAGGTTCTCTGAGTACCTTTTCCCTCACCAGTAAAATGGAGATAGTTTACCTAACTTATGGGGCTGTTGTGAGGGTTAGATTTAATGTATATAGGAAGTGTCTGGTGTGAAGTACATACTTCATAAATTGCAGGTAATTACTACCTACCTGAAATAATTGGTGAGCTAGTTTTAAACACTTCTCATTTTTTCACTGAAGCAGCATTCCACACGTTAGAGTTTTGTTATCTTGAAATACTGCTTTACCATTATTACTGATGGAAGGAAATCCCCAGCAGTTTGATGTGGTGGTAAAGAACATGAGCTTTGGAGCCAGACAAACTTAGGTTTGAAAGTACTTCTGTAACTCATTAGCTTCATGGCTTTAGGCAAGTTACTTAATATCTCTCTGGTTTTATTTTCTAATTTGTAAAAATGGGATGATAGTACCTGCTCCAGGACTTTTATGAGGACTCAATGAGATAGTGCATGTAAAGTGTTCAGCCTACTGAGTTTCACGTAGTAAACTCTCAAAACATCAGCTGTTGCTATTATCATGATCTTTTTGACAACCATCCATTCTTTTGACTTTTTATTAATTCAGGCTCATTTTCTTCAATTAACCTAATTAATGAATTTCACTTTTGATACAATCTCCATTCTAAATGTGGATTTTAAATATAAAAGTAAAAAATTATAGAGAGGCAAAATGGCTATAAATAGGGTGAAGGAGGAAAGAATAATATTTTAGAAGTGGAAGCTTAGACTTAAATTATGGAATAGTCAATTTTGTGCATAATCTTTGTGTCCTTTTTGAAAGGTCTTTATATTAGAAAGAAGTAGGACTCTGTGTGTGTGTGTATATGTGCAGTAGAGAGTATGGACTGGTCACCAGCTCCTGTCATTCATTGGAGACAGAAGCAGTTAAGTCCATGTTCAGTTTAATTTTCATCTTGCTTTCCTTGTATGTTTCATAGGTTGTATGGATGAGAAATGTAAGTACTATAATGTCCTGCATAGAGACTGTAATCTATCCTCCCCTTAATGACAGGCTTACGCAGTTTATCAGAATCCATCACCTCAACAGATCAGACTGAATTACTTCGATGACTGGCAAATGGGTGGCACTCATGGTGAAATGAAAGCAGCTAGGTGTGTGTGTGTTTATTAAGTGCTCTTCAATAGGAAAAAAAAAAGTGTTTTACTGAAAACTCTCTTGTCCATGCTATTTTTGCAGAAGCGAGAAGTGCCCATCTTTCTTTGGGAAAACAGAAGAATGCTTTTTCTTCAGATTCTGAAATACTGAAATACAAATTCACAACCATAAACATGTTATAAAAATCAGGTTCCCCCCCCCCCCACATCATATACATGCACAGTGGAACCTTATAATAAAAATTAGAATCAATAATGCTAGGGCTCTGTGCCTTTGAATTTCCAGGAATGCCCAATTTAAGCAGATAATTTTTAAAAGTAAAGCCAGTTCATTAAGTTGACAACCAATGGTTTAACATATAAGAACTTTCATAAAAGTAAATTCAGAAGTCAGAAAAAACCTTCTGTAAGACCATGTTTATTAAGATTTGGGTCAGAAAAAGTGATCACTCTAATGTACACCATGTTGATTAGTTCCATTATTCAGATCTTTATTGGAAGTACCTAATGGTTCATTGTTAAGGTATGGCATTATGTGTCTAGATTTGGCATATCAATAAGAACAGCAATAATAATTAATTTTTATTGGATTCTTACTATTTGCAGACACAGTGCTAGAAACTGGAGCTATAATGGGAAGCTAAGAAAAAAAAAAAAGACACAGTCTCATGTTGTTAACAACCTGTGAAGTAGGTATAGACACAAACAAGTTCATAAGATGTAAATTATTTGTCCATGTTTTGATAGTGGCAGAGCTAGAATTACAGTGCTGTATTTGCTACAGCAGCCTAACTTATGCTTTGGTTGAGAGACTCCAGAATACAGTGGCTTAAACAAGCTAGAAAGAGCTCTCTGACATGGCAGAGATGCCATATCAGCTTTGGACTCCTTATAATGTCAAATAAGGGAGAAATAAACTTCTATCTTACTACTCATTATCCCTGGGTGTTGGCTTCATTCACATGTCTGAAAATGCATGATAATTCTTTAAAAATTTTTTAAGTTTATTTATTTTGAGAGAGACAGAGAGAGCGAGCGAGGAAGAGGCAGAGAGAGTTGGGGAGAGAGCCTGATGTGGGGTTTGAACTCATGAATGATATCATGACCTGAGCTGAAACCAACGGTTGGACATTTAGCCAACTAAGCCACCCAGGTGCTCCATAATCATTCTTTTTAAAGGCATTTCCTAGATGTTGCACTTCTAACTTCTACTCACATCCTATTAGTTATACTTATCTGTCAGTAAGGTCTGAAAATATATTTTGTGGCCATGTACTTCTCAAAATTCAGGGATTCTAGTAATGAATGTAAAAGGAAAGAATGGATATTAGAGGACAGTTGACATTCTCTGCCTCATATGCTACTTACAGACATTGTTTCAAAATGAAATTTTTACCACAGACTTAGACGAGTAACAAATGATCTCATGACTTTGGGATATCCATTATCCATTTCTTTTCAAGTAGTATATCAAAGTTATGTGTGTGTGTGTGTGTGTGTGTGTGTGTGTGTGTGTGTGTGTGTGCATGATACGGTGCATGTATGATATACTTAAATATATTATGTGAGACATTTTGAATATTACATGATTTTTACAGTGGACTCTGGTCATCTGCGATTACTAATTCAAAATTTCACAAGAGTCCCTCCAACCCGCCCAATTCCCAAACCTAATGTGGTCTCTGATGAACTCACTGTCCGTATGGAGCTGCTTGGAAATATTGTGTCTTACACACAGAGAGAACTCCATGGTCCTTTCTCCTGGGTCCAACTCCTTAGGTCCTACTTTACCAGTGGCTAAGAGAAAAACAAAAAATGAAAGATAAAAATTAAGTTAGAGCTGGTCCAATTAGTCTCCCTAGGCCTTATCTGGAGGAAGTGCTACTGGGGAGCATCTCCCAAGTGAAAGGCAGTTCTAGACCCGTTTTGCCTCATTGGCCATGTGGAAGTAGAGGGAAGCAATCTGAAGAGAGTGAGAATCCCAAGAGATGAACTCCAGAGAGGCCACAGCCTACAGAAGTTGCAACTTCAACTTTTTTCTGCTTATACCTAAAGCTTCACCCCCTACTACGAGGCTTGCTTGAGTCCAGTAATTTGATTCAGTCCCTTGCCTCTTTTCCTCCATGGGGATGAGGCTGGGGAGTGGAGTAAGGGTGGAGAAAGGGTGGAAGTGGAACTTTGCTTTCCTTCTAGAGGTCAACATCAAGTACTTTGAGGGCACCATAACAAATATAGGACATGGCCTTTATCCTACTTTTCAAAGAATTAATTGTATGGGAGCTAATGGATATAAAAAATTTAGTGAAAACCAAGTACTTGAACTGTGTGGTATTGATTATTCCAGAAGAATCCAGATAAGGGATAAGTCAGTGTGGATTGTTTCTTGGGGAAGGCTTTTTAGATCATGTCACAAGTGAGATGCCAAAGGATGAAAGGAACTAATTAAGAAGGGAGAAAAGATGGGGTTAACAAAGATACATAATGAGCTTAGAGGTCACTGAACCTGTGTGCCTGCAGCAGAGACTTCATTTTGGAGACCAGGGAACGAAGTAGAATATTAAAGTAAGATGCTTCAAAATTCAGACGGGTTAAGCTATAGGTGGTCAGGTAAGATTTGTTTTTAAACTAAGTTAATGTTAACCCCTTTTAAGTTTTTATGGAAAGAAGGGAGGATAAATTAGTAAATTACTGATTAATTGAATGAATCAATAAATATAAAGACATTGTAGATATTATGAAAACTAGCCTCTTAAATAGAATTTGTGTACACTGAGAAGACAGGGTTCCTATTCAGGATCTCAGCAACTTAGGTTACCAGGAAACAAGAGAAGTCAAGAGTAGGTTTATCAGGGACTGAAGCCTTGCTACATTAGGGTTAGCCAGCAGTCCAGTCCTCATGAACAAGAGTAAATGATGATCTTGGAGCTGGTTCAGGAAAGAAACCGAGGAGATTCGATTCAGCAGGATACTTTGTTAACTAGAATGTAGACAGCAGGTGAGATTGAGTCAGGAATGGTGGTGTCATGGCAGTGGGCAATCTAATCGAAACTGGATCCCAGCTAGCAGTGGGAGTTCTGGAATAAAATCTGGGTAAGTGTAGTATCATGGTCCTAGTCAAGTAGATTTAAATTCAGGGCAGGGCACAAAGTATGGAAGGAAAAAGGTAAGCTAGTCAGGGCAAAAGCCATCTCCGAAGATTAGGCCAACATGTCTGGAGTTAGCAGGGAAATGGACAAATGATGAAGCCATGTAGAGTAAGCTCAGTGCAATTCAGTGCACTTGTGGCCAAGGATGGAATACTGTTCCTGCTATCTGGTGGGCTGAGGTTGCTTCTCTTTTTCCTTCATGATGAGGATGGGTTGAAGGTCACAGCTGGGCTGAGCCTCTTTAATAGAGACTTCAGGGGACTTAGCTGAGACAGATCGTGGAGCGAATGGCTGCAGTGGAGGCTCAGTGGAGGTCACGTCACTTGGAAGGAATTGAGACTGCAGCAGAGGAGATGGAGGCAGAGCTAGGAGCCTGTCATATTCCAGGCTGAGGAGAAGAGGTCTTGACAAGGGTAGGGTGAATTTAGACTTCAGAAGAAAAGGGCACTGCAAAAGACACATCAAATTAAGAAGAGGTTTCAGTGACAAGTTTAATATAATGGATAGAGAAGGAAAAACCTAACATGATTCCAGGCTGATTTTAAATGGTCATGTAGTATGACACTTTTGTTCACGAGCTGAAGGATATTTTAAGTACACCACTTTTGGCCTGTTTTTAAAAAACCCCAGTGAAGTAAATTAGTGAATAAATGTGTTAAGACTAAGCTTACTTGTGTGTTTGTTGGCTCTATGTCTCAACTTCAGTGGGTCTGCTGTGGAACATCTCAGAGAGAAATGGCCCTTGAGTGTGTGAAAATAAATAGGAATGTTTCTTGCAAAGATGGTTTTCTTTCCTGTTCTAAGAGAGTGTTAGTAACATACATGTGCCTGGGTATGACTGAAAAGTCTATGGTGGGGTTCACCTGTGTCTGTCTGTGTTGCTCTCATGGGGCCTTGGCTGCTGGAGGTGATGTTTGAAGTGTTTATACTTACCTCTTTTACTTACCTGGTTAATGCAGAGCCTTTGCTGAATAGAGTGTTCCTTCTCAGGCAGGTTGCTTCACAGCAGGGCGCTGTCTGCAGCTGTTGTTTCCCAGCCATCTGCTTTGGTGCCACTTGATGGGACACAGGCATGGACCAAAATTGACTGTTTATGAAGGGATAGGGCTTGGAACCTCAGAGGGGTTTATTCCTGTTTATGGAGGCAAGGGAAGAAAACACAGATTCCTTACTTGGATAGGGACATTTTGTTTTCAAAATGTATAGATATGTGGTGTTTCTGATTTTATTAGGCTTGGATCTGCACCTGGGATGGCATGGATTTTAAAGTCATAATTTAAGGTAAGGAAAGATAACTTCAAAGAGCATTATCACCATAAAAGGTCTTGGTTGCATTTATGAAAGTTTGAGCTATATAATTTTAGTGATCAGCAAAAGACCAACGGTTGTACTTCTGAAGAGTTGCTCTTAGAAAGCCTTGGATTAATCATTTGTTTCCATTTTGTTCACAGATGTACTGTCTGTAGGACAGGGGTAGACTGAATACCTGCTTCACTGAATACCTGCTTGACATCACCTTTCACATTTTCTTATTGGAAAGACAGCCGTTGGAGGATCATCTTGTTACCATCAGCAAAAATGCAAACAAATCAAGACATTAAGAATGCCACAGTGGCCAGCAGTTAATGATGCAAGTGTTACACAAGCTTCAGCCAAGTTTTCAAGACAGTGTGCCTCACTAGCCATAAATCAGGAGAGATTGAACCTATCCTTTTTGTCTCAGCTGTTCCTTAAATCAATGCAACCCCTCCAAATTAATGTGAATTGAAACATGCATTGTCTTTTCAGCTTAACTGAGTACTTACTATGTGTGAATCACTGCACAAAGTAGGGGAGAGAAGATGAGGGAGACAGGAAGGATGTGTTTCCTGCCTTCAATGGATTTATGATTACTTTTGGCTCTTAATTAAGTGTGTCCCTAAGATAGAAAACAAATGAATGGAAAAGTGTATTCTGCAAGTATTTTAAATCCCTTTAATAAAACAGAAAACAAACAAAACAGTCAATGTGGGCAACTCAGGACATCTTCCATTTTTTTGGACTTTCAATAGGTAGGATTTATTTCATTGATTTTATAAATATTTAGTAGATGTTAGAGATACTAACACATTATAGTTGGAGTTAATTGAATTAAATTCTTTTTTTTAACTGTCAGGTGTAGATTATCTGTTGGAAAAGTATATTGTGTTTGTACATTTCTTGCAGAGTGGGTAGGTGAATTACGCCTGTTGTCTTTGTAGACCTCTACCATCTGTGCCCCAGGGGCCTGACATTCTGAGTAAGTTATTGGCTTGAGGAAGGGGAAGATTTGGCTCAAATTTGGGAAAGCTCATGGACCCAAGATAGGACAGGGAAGGAGCAAAACAGACCTAGGCAATGACTCTGTAGGAAAATTTGGCTGTTTTAGTATTCATTGTGTTATCCTCTATATTCCAAAATTAATGTATAGTTTTTTCAAATACTTATTTCTAATCTGGGAATAAGTCATGATTTTTCCAATGTTAAGACAGTAATATGACTGTAGACACTTGACATTTTATGTATGTAACACATTTTAGTATGTACGAACCAATAGTAGACACGTCTTTGTCTTCAGCAGTGTCCATCTGAATTGAAAATGTGCCAGCTTTTTTAAAAAAAAATCATTATCAACAGACTTCTTAATTAAGCTGCCAATACATACTGCCAATAGCACTATGTGCCATTTGAGAAATGAATCATGTGAGTGCTGTTTCTCTCTTACTGAAAAAAACAATGATGCTCCATAGAAAATAGATTTAAAGTGTTCTTTGAATAGGAAATTACATTGCTCCCTAAAGAATTTGATGAGAATTCTCATACCTTCCTTTTTTACTTAATTTCCAAAAACTTTTATTTGCTCTTCAGTAAGGAATAGTTCTAATTTGACCCATAACTTTAGTTATATGATTCATCCTTAGGAGGAAGAATTGTCCAGCCCCCAAACTCCTGATGGTGATACTGGATGTTTGTTAATCCGAGTTACAAAACTATATTGTATGAAATTGTAGATATTTATTTCCTATTCTGGGAAATTTTTTGGAGGGACCATGTCTGTGTTCCTGGAACCTAGCACAGTACCTGGTGCATAGTAAGTACATGTTGAGTAAAGATTTGGTGCTTAAAAGTGTAAAGTAGCTTTTTTTCTGTGGTTCTTAAAGCTCTATAAAAAGACAGAGGGGTCTTGCTAACAGAGTAGCACCTTCATTGGTTTGTACTTTACACTCAATCTAGTTAGAATAAGTCTAAAATCAACTGGATTCTTCATATATGGTCTAGTCCACTGGACTTCTTCATGAATGTCTTGGATTCATCAGTTCAACCCTGTGAATTGTACGAACATCCACTCTGCTTGCTCAGGCCCTTGGCCAGCTCAAGATGGGTGGGCCTTTGGAGTGGCTGTTGTCCTTCCCCTCCTCTGGCTTGTACCCTAGTAAAAGAGCAAGCACTCTACTCACTGGGTATTCACGACATGCCAGGCACTGAGCGAAGTGTTTTCACACATGTTCTCTCACTTAATCATCTCATTTAAACCTTACAGCAACCATTTGAAGTAGGTATTATCTACTGCAGAGATATGTATATATCTTGCTTAAGTCATGGGGATCTAAATCCAGATCTCTTAGATTCTAAAGCCTGAACTATTAACCTCTCCCCTCTGCTGCATCCCAGGAGAAATTCCCAGTGCCTGGTAGTGTGGGGGCAGATCAAATCTGGACGTCGTCCAGATTCATTTCATTTAGTATCGCAAACAGCAAACTGTCTAACAGATAAAACCCAGCAAATCACAGTTGTTTTGAGAATGGGGGAGGGCAGAGCAATTGGGAGAAAGCAAAGTTGGAAACAAACCAATCTGAGTCAAACCTTTAGCCTTTATCTCATAATGCCTTTTTTTGAAAAACTTTCTTTTTTTCTTAACGCAGCCTGACACCATGTGATAAATCAAAGCCTGACGTAATTGACCCAGAATTGATCCCCAAATGTCTTCTGGGGGAACATGCTTTAACTCTGGTTGTTGATTCTGAGGAATAATTGCCACCCTAGTAAGGTAATTACATATGCCATTGTTTATACACATAATAGGCTCAGAATGCATATTCTGCACAGAGGGAAAGAGAATCCTGCTTGCACATTAGGGGTGTGTACTATGTATTTTGTCAGAATGCCACAAATAGCATTTGAACTGCTCCTCGTTACCGCTTATTTCCCTGACGTGTATGTGCACACGTGTGCGTGTAAGGGTGAGGTTAGGAGTGAGGAAGGAGATGGGCCATGGAAGGCTGTTTGTTGAGTCGGGTGGCAGTGATTTGCTTTTCCTTAATTTTTTAGTGTATCCAAACATCTTCTGGATCTGATTCATTTAGCTTGGTCTGGTAAAAGGACTGTTTTTTTCCTGTTTGGCATGTGCTTATTAATGAGTTCTCATATTTCTTTCCATCAAAGGCTGTTTACTTTGTGGAAATATAAAGTGAGAATCATTCTCCACAACATCCTCCTAAATGCCCTGGTTTTGACCACCCCTTTAAGTACACCAAACAGTCAGCTAAAATGGTAGCTAGTGCCTTTCCTTTCACTTGCTTTCTGGTAAAATGTAAATGGGATTTAAACCACAAATGACCAATTAAAGCACTTCATGCCTTTTTCCTTTAGCCATAAGACCGTAGTTATCCTAAGTAAATATAACAAATAGGCTATTTTGTGGTAGTCTAACCCTAGCACCATGTAGATATATTTTTAAATCAAAGCCTTAAAAAACCCCCAAATGTCATGACTTTTGGTAGTACTGCACAATGAAAGAAATACATATGTATTCCAGTATGGAACTGAGCATTGTTTGAGGCCAAAGCAATTCATCCTGGGCTATTCTCTGCTGCAGTGTCCAGCAAATTGCATGACCTGCTTGTTAGAGTTGACAATAGTGTTTTACCCAACAAAGGCCTCCGCACAGCTCTGAGCAGCAGTGGAATGTCAGAATGAGCACATTTCACACACAGATGTGCAGCCATAATAGCATCTAAGAAGATGCATGTGGCAGGGAGCTAAGGGTGGGGGTTGGGTGCTTGGAGTAGGTGGTGTGTGAGTGGGTAGGTTGGGGGGTCAGTGAGAGAAGGAGGCCAACAGTTAGCAGTAGGGACATGGCCCCACTGACCACATTTAATCAGCCCTCTGTAAACAATTCAACATTTTCATTGTTCTCTAAAAACTAATAAAGAGCAACAAGCACTTTTCATTCATCTTGAAGTAATTTCTGTCAGGTTGGAGCCCCTCGTGGCCTCCAGCTTGTGCAATGCTAGCTGTGTGATACAACAACTATTGCAATTTATTTTACAAACTCTGGTCATTCACATGTCAGTTAGTGTTCACCAAGCCGGCATCTGAAATTGTGCAGTTAACGAGTTTTACAACATTTCTATCAAGAGAAACTGTTTAGCATAACTGACTCTTAAGGAGTTATTATACCTCTAAAAATCCATTTTAAGGGGCATTATTTAAATAAAATAGAAAAACGGTTCACTGCCTTTTAAAGGGGCTACAAAAAAAGTCCATCAGCTCCAGTGCAGTAATCCTCAGCTTAAAGCACTCTTGAGAGTACTTCTGGGAATTGTCAGCATAATGAAATGTTTTGTGAAATGTCCAGATAGATTCCTCTACTCAACAATTTTACTGCACCATATTTATTTTCCTTCCAGTTTTTAAAGAAGTGAATTACTTTTTGAGAGGATGACTCTATGTTGTGTAGATTAACTGAGCACATTATTACCCAGGTTGTAGCAGAAGTGATGGTTCTGTTTGCGGTGTTATCTACGTGCAGCTGCAGATAGGGGCAAAGAAGTGAAAGGCAGCTTTCCCTTCTTAGTGCTTTAGCTCCAGAAGGGTTAAATCACCATGAGGCTTAAAGATTGTTGTATTATCCTCAGGCTGCATTTCCTCAGACTTTTAGACAACTTTGGAACAAACTAGCACCAGTAGACACTTTATTTAAACTTAAAAAAAAAAATGGACTCTGCTTTCTTACCCTAAATACAAATGCAGGAAAACCCATACACTTGTACCTTGGCACATGCATAATGATGCATACCGTTTGAATCCGGCCCATTTCAATAGGAGATGCTATCGAGCATTTTACTTAAAGAACAGTGGATTCCTCACATTAACTGAGATGGCCAATGACCCCAAACCAATTAATGTTGAAAGTCTGTAATAGAGCACTATATAGCATAGCAGCAAGTTCATTTAGCATATTATATTACCTAACGGGAGTAGGAGCCACCACTTGTAATGTAAATGGCTTAATGGTTCTTTCTACAGTGAGCAAGACCAGGAGAAAAATTATGTTCCGCTGTAACAAGAGATACTCCATATCCTTAGGAAGTGTATTTGTAACAGGGCACATTTTCATTTTGCCGCAAATGGTCCCCTAATTTCGTAGACTGATGTTTGTGCACATGACTTTAATTTTCTGAGGGAGATAGGCAGGTGTTCTTGTGCCTGTTAGCTGTATCTGCCCATAAGAAGCACAGTAACATCCATGAGCCAAATATAGTTTGACATAACTCATATCTTTATTACCTCCTACAGAATGATATTATTTCATGCTGGCACATTAATGTTTCCAGCACGATACTGTCATTCCTGGAAATTTTACCTTTTGAAGTTCAAATATTGAAGAATGACTCTTAAAATTCTCTAACTGCCTTAGATTTGGGGGGAAATGCAACTTATTCCAAGGTCAGCAGTTTTACTCTTTTTGTGATATTTGATGCCACTGCAGATAGTGTTCAGATAATGGAGAAAGGTCATATCTGAAAAACTCTTACCTCTTCTTGACCAAAGAATTTTTTCCTCTTCTATTTCCATTTTTGCAAATAATATTTCATCAACTTCTCATGTCATACTTCTCTGTGATGTGTTTCCCTACTGATGCAAATTCAGGATATGCTGATCAAAAATGTTTAAATGATTGCAGCTTGAATCCATTTGATGTAGTACTTTGATCTGCCCTAATACTCCAGCAGTCAAAATTAGTTAGGGTGGATGGAGTATATAAATTTCCTGTTACTGCCATAGCAAATTACCACAGATTTAGTGGCTTGAAATAATACAAATTTATTAGCTCACATTTCAGTAGTTCAAAGGTCTCATTGGGCTAACATCACTTACTGACAAAGCTACATTCCTTCTGGAGGCTCTAGAGGAGTATCCTTTCTTTTGCCTTTTCTAGCTTCAAGAGACCACCTGCTTTCCTTGACTTGCGGCCTCTTCCTCAAAAAGTACCAGTTTTTTCAAAACTAGCAGTTTCTTCAAAACTAGCAGTGGTGAGTTGAATCCTTCTCCCATGGTATCTATCTGACTCTTTTCTACCATCACATTTCTCTTTCTCTGACTGCAGCTGGAAAATGTTTTATACCTTTGAGGAATCATGTGATTAGATTGAGCCCACCCAGATAATCCAGGACAATCTCCACAACTCAAGGTCCATATCTTAAAACACATCTTCAAAATCTCTTTATGTCAAGTAACATATATTTAGTGGTTCTGGATAATGGGACTTGAACATCTTTGATGTAGAGAGGGAGTTGATGGCATTAATCTGCCTACCACAGGAAATCTCTGAGAGTTTTTTCTCATACCAATATTTGGAGCATTAATTGCAGTTCCCAGCCTAGGAGTCTCCAAACTTTTAAAATCATGCATGAAAATAGTTCTAAAATTTTGATAATAAAGCCCAAAATATGTACATTTCCTTCTAAACCGTCCTATTATCTTTATTAATAGTATATATACTATTAGTAAAGATTGACTTTTTTAGTATATAAATTAAATGGATCTTCTAATGGTTTCTTTGCACCCCAAAGCATCTTGTGTGCCCATTATTTTGGAGAAGAAGGAAAAAGGATGAAGTTTGGATTAACTTGTGTAAATGTGGCTATTTTTTTGGAAAGAAGTCTTCAAAGTGAGCAAGGGACTGCAGTGACTTTTCGGTGGTCTCTGCTAGTTTTTGGAAGTGTGGAAGAAAGTTGTTTATTTATTTGCTTCACTTACACTATTACTGCTGTTTGTAGTTACAAAGTTTAACAGTATAGTGTAACATACCCAAAAGTTTCCTGAGAGTTGAGAGCTGCCAATTACAAAATTATAAGACATATACCATTTTATAAAAGATTAGAAAGAGATTATTTACCAGAAGTGCTAGAATGAGGCCGTATCTCATCAAACAGCTAATCAGGTCAGTACAGTAGAAAATCCCAAGAAACCAATTGCTCAATGACCATTTTAAACAATAGTGGCAAGGTCCATGTGAAAATAAGTTGAGAGAAAGAACCAGTGATTCTGCTAAGCTCATTTTAAGCCATAGTTTCTGACTCTGAAAACATCTGCATTACACCAGCCACTCTTCATCTCAATGACATCAAGGCTTATTATAACGTAGGAAAACCAGAATTTGTAACCTAAGCAGATTCTGTAAGTCCCCTTGTATTAAAATGTGAAATGTTTTTAGAGCAGTCACCCTCAAAAGTGGGATCTTGTGAAGGCATACTAACATACCTCTGAAATCAAAAAGACCGTCTGCTGGCGAATGAAAAGTAGGTTGCCACAAAAATGTACATAAACTAGGAAACAAGTCAGTGAATTTTTGCCGACTACCAAAGTGTACCGGAGACAGTCTGGGCAGTATATTTTTATTTAATTTTCTCCAGGCCACTTTCATTCTCTTCCCAAATGGTGGGTAGGTAGTCTTAAATCCTTCACTGATAGTTTCCATCAATGATTTCAATATGTAACTGATAACATGTCAATGATTACTATACAAAGAAGTTAAACTTTACAGTGAAATTTCCCCCATTGAAACCCAATACAGGGATTAGCAACAATGGGGAATCTGTTTTATTTGCATTTAATTTGTACCTTCACACTATTATCTCCCATGTTTTAGTTTCAGGAAATGTGGTCTCAGGCTATTATAACCACATTTCATGCTGCTGTTGCACTGTTATTTGATCTCTATGGTTGGAAATGACTTACTGAAAAAATAAAGCTAGCATACTTTATTTTAATTATACCAGTGCAGTGTCTAAATAAAAAATGTACTTTATATTTAATGTGGAGCACAGATTAACAGTTTTATGGGACATAAAATCTATCTATATCATTTTCTATTTACACATCAGTTATATATCTTTCTCTCAGCAAAACAAATGCCTATGGTGTGAAAACAAGGAAGGAGAGCATTGAAGTTACAATCACATGGGCAGTAAATAACAGCTTAATTGGTCTGGAATGCTGGAGTTTGATTTTTTTTTCCGCCTGGCTTTTATTTATTGATCTCTATAGCTTATTTATCTTTCCAGCGATTTGTACAAGTCTATCTCCTTTCCTCAATAAGCCAATCTCTGGTGGTTTTATACTGCACATCCCATCTGGGGAAAGGGTCTAGTGAGAGAAGTGCAGTTGCTCCTGGAAAAGCCATTATTTAAAAGCTTTTGTGGAGGTAAGGGTAACTTCTTAGTTTTTACACTTTGTCTTCTGGAAAAAAGAAGGAAAGAAGAAGTGCTGCTATTATGAAGTTGCCACCCAATGTATGTTTCAACAGTTCTCTTCTCTGCCTTGTTTGGCAGCAGTAAGAAAACAAAGAAGGATTGAATGTGCACTGCAAAATGTCTTTTAAATGTTCCTGTCTATGATTTAGCTCCTAGTGAGGGTAGCAGACAGGAATGGAGTATAGATTCCTCATACAAGATATGTAAACCTTGGGTTTTCCTCTCTATGCATTTCCACTGTTCCATTTCTAATATCTTTTTAAATAGCTCTTTAGGATAAACTGCACTTGAAATGACACATGATGCCCCATAGTGCAGTTGAGAAATGGCAAATGTAACCATTCTTAGGAAAGCTAGTTGGCAAAAATGCAACACTTTTTCTAGTATATAGCTATCCACAGTTGAAGTGAACCCTGGAAAATTAGTCATTTTTTCCCTCCTAAGTCAATGATCCCCTTGTTCATCAAATCAGCACTTACAGTGTTTGTCATGATTCTGTTTGGTTGCCTTGATCTCACAGAATATTAGAAAAGTGCTCTGAAAGATTTCTTCTGTTGATAGCTGAGGGAAAACCAAGTTTACAGATGGCAATTCTATACTTACACTATGCAACTGATGCTCTGCAAAGTGATTCTGTAAACATATTCCAAAGAAAAGACTCTGCTATCCCATCATCACCCTAATATAACCTTAACTGCTTTAAAATGAGCTGATGAAAATTTGGGGCAGGTCTTGTACAGAATGTATTTGTATTTGACATAATTAGTGGTAGGCAGATCTCACTACATCCAGAGGGAATCTCAAGACAACTGCTTGGTCGACTATTAGTGCTTAATTTCTGAATGTCAAACCCTGCACATCTTAATTTCTAGAGAATAAGCTCAATTGAACTTGCTCCCCAGTTATGCAAAAACTGCTCAGATAAAACCAAGTGGACACCAATGTAATGAATGTGGTTATTAAATTGTTTCAATTGAAAGAACCCTATTCTTACACCATCATAATGGGAACAATTTATCCCCACTGATCGGGCTGTCTCTCTCTTTCTCTCTTTCTCGCTCTCTCTTTTTCTGAGCTCTCTTTGATCTTGAAGCATATTGCAGTGGTGTGTCCTATTGAAAAGCGAAACTGGGGCAATTTTAATGCTTTTGTACCTTACCAGTGCTCTATTTTTTCACTGTTTAAAAATAGCTGTTAATTATAAGTGCAGTTTAAATGTCTCAAGTGACCCAGAAATGCAGGTTGGAATGAGACAGATTGTGTGTCTCATATAAAACAGATGTACTCTCACAGAGCATTCTGAATTCAGCCTTTCCTCTGTATCCTCCTCTTGGGTTATTTCAATCAGGTATTGAGCTGGTCTAGCACTGTGCTATAAAATCCCACACATTTGAAGTGGGAAAAAGAAAAGTGAATCTCTCTCTCTCTCCCCCTCTCAATCTCTCTCTCTCTCTCTCTCTCTCTCTCTTTTTTGTGTGTGCCACAAAGAGCCTCTTTTGTGTATCAGTCCCCACTATGTGGATGAATATGGTATTTTGGTGTTGGATAATGGGACAAGGGGCCACTTTCCTGGCCTGGAAGACCACATGATTTTCTAGAGATCCACTTTGCCTATCTCTTGAGTCAGGGTGGGTTTGGCTTAAAAAGAATGCTGCAGTAGTGATAAATGTGTTTCTTGAGGTCCTTCTTCATCTTGATTCAGTAGTGCCTGAGGACAAATGAATCTCCTGCTAGATTTCCAAGATCTTTGATTCTTCACTGGTTTCAGAAACTTGTGTTTTTGGCCCCTTGCTAACACTTTGATGCTGGAGATGGGTGCACTGCTGGTGATGTTTCAGGGACCAAGGCTTTAATAAGCAATGTGCTAACTCAGTAAAATCACATTATTCATTTACTCTGCTACAGTCTGAACAAATCTGGTACTTACCTAATTATATGTGCTTGCATCTAGCAGGTTTGAAGATGTTCTTGTTTTGTGAAGTTACAAGAAGTGATTTCAAAAGTGAATTTAAGATAAAGTACATTCTAGTGGTTTGATGATCTTTTCCAAGTTTCTTAAAATCTTTACACATCCCAAAGCCACATGAATCTGAACATTTAGACAGTGAGGGAATTCAAGACTCGTCCCCTCCTCCGCTTGTATTGAAACCCTGTGGTCTAATCCTCCTTGCTGTCAGGATGAAAACATGTCTCAGAAAGAGGAAGACAATCTATATGCATTGGCTACCTATCTGCTTCTAGCTAGAAATGCCCAACCAAAGAGTTCTTCATTGCCATGGCAATCACACTGAATGTAGTCATGGTGTGGGCTTAGGGACAGGTTCTTTAAATTCTTTTTAGAAAATGTGTAGACATTTTAGTCAAGTTCGAAATGAAGGCACTGATGCAAACATTTTTTTTTACAGCTAATTTTCTAAATCAGTAATTCTAATTTAATTGATTTGACTCTAATCATTTTAATCCTGATCATTCTAATTTGTTCACTAAGATTTATTCCGTTTAATGTTTATTGTCTTGTAAATGACAGTCTAAAGCACTTGAATTATGGTCTCATGCCAAGCTGGTGGTTTATTTTCAGAAAGAGGGGAAGATATGGCCTCAGGTAACATTAAGAGAACCTATATCATAAGGAGTTGGTGCTAAAAATGAATTCAGAAGAAATCATTCTTTAAATCCATATCTTATAAAAATATTACACTTAATGAGACATGTTTATGTTGTGATTTGAAGGGGAATGCTAACACATTTATAGATATAATACAAACCACACTATTTCTAAGTAGAGTAGTTCTAAAAGCAGAACTGCTGGGAAAGGCACTTTTTGTGTGTAGTCTTTAGAATTGCCCTCAACTGCAGCGAATGGGCTACGGGCCTAGAACTTGACTTACCAAGAGGTAAAGAGTCCTCACAGCCTGTATCGAACTGGTCACCTGGTGTGGGCACATCTCATGCTGTTTCAGACTCATTATATGCTCATTTGTTCTGCTTAGCTTGTGTGTCATCTGGCTATATCTTTTCCATGATGGGAGGGGACATGGTCCTTCATTCTATGGCACGAGATGGCTGTGTGCAGGTCAATGGCTTTGCAGCTGTCAGGAGTAACCATGACCATGAGGGACCAGAGAGGCTGAACTTGCTCTGTCTCTTCTTTATGTGAGTGAAATGTTGTTCTCTCTGGTGCCTGACTGTCCTGTGTTTTCCTTTGGCAACTCAGATACCAAGGTGCAGTGAGCAGCAGTGGTCTGACTTTACCTTTTGGTGATAGGCAACTGAAGCCACTTCCCAATAAGAACAAATTATTGTATAAGTGATATGAGTTTGGAAAGGTCTTTAATCCTTTGTTTCTAATCAGGCTGTTGGTAAAAATGGAAAAGATGACATCTGTCTGGGAACATTCATAGCTATTGGTTGTGGATATTGAATGGGCACTGGGAATATAAAATCCGATTTGGATAAAAGTCTGGATAGATGGTACCTGCTGGGATAGGTTAGACTCTGGGGAAAACCTGGTTTTGAGAAATAGCAGGTTGGAATGGGAATGTCCTAGTTCTGAACGCCAGGTATTAGAATTATCCATGGAAGCAACAAAGGAATGAGGATTAAAGCAAGCGCTGAGCTGGAAGCCAGGTAAACATTTAAGACAAGGGGAGCCTCTGATTCCAGATGTCCAAATTAGGAAGTAGTCCAAAACTAGGCACTTGCCAGCAAGCAGTCATCTGGGGAGCTGAGGAGATATGGCCAACAAGCAAGAGCACAGTTATGAGGCCTTGGAAACTAAAAGGACTATGATGGATGAGGCAGCTTTCCGACTTCATGTGCCAGAGGACAGGAGGGACCTCAGTCAGATACACAGGTGAAGCAAACACGAGAGGGAATTGGATTCTGGCTGCTGACATGAGAGCTGATTTCTGGTAGACAGATGTTGAAGACTGGTGTGTCTCGGGAGTCTGCAGGAACTACTGACTCACTTTATTCTCTGAGCCCCGAGCCCTGTCTCCCTGACAATTGTTATCCTCCAACTCCCTCAGGTATTTCCCAGTAATAACCTGATTCATGCTTGATCACAGGCAGGACATCTCATTTAAAGGCTGGAAAGCTCTAAACCAAAATATTTACAGAAGCTATGGGTGATTATGGGTGTACTTAATTTTCTTTTTCTTAATTTGTATGTATTCTGTATAGTGATCCTTTATTACGTTTGTAAAAATTAAAAATATAAATTAATATCCTTTAAAATTTTGCTTTTTTACAGTTTTATTGAGGTATAATTGCCATATAATATTGTATGTATAAGTTTAAGATGTACAACATGATCTGATATACGTGTATATTGTGAAATGAATATCACAAGTTTAGTTAACGTCCTTAACTTCATATAGTTATAGGAATTTTGTGTTGTGATGAGAACTTTAAAATTTATTCTTTTAGCAACTTTCAAACACATAATACAGTATTGTTAACTATGTCGCCCTGCATACATTGCATCCCCAGAATTTATTTTTATTATGACTGTAAGCTTATACCTTTTTATCATTTCTATTCAAATCTCTCACTCTTCTTCCCCTATCTCTGACAACCACCAATCTGTTCTCTTTTTCCGTGAGTTCAGTTTTTTAAATTAAATTAAAAAATTTTAATTTATTATTTAACTATTATTTATTTTGAGAAAGAGAGAGAGAGAGAGAGAGCGCACAAGTGCAAACAGGAGAAATGGAGAAAGAGGGAGAGAGAGAGAATTCTAAGCAGGCTCCACACCATCAGCGTAGAGCCTGATGGTGGGATCTCATGAACCATGAGATCATGACCTGAGCCGAAATCACAAATCAGACACTTGACCGACTGAGCCACCAAGGCACCCCATTTTTTAGATTCCATATACAAGTGAGATAATAGAGTATTTATCTTTGACTTAATTCACTTGGAGTAATGTCCTCAAAGTCCATTCATATTGTTAAAAATGGCAGGGTTTCCTTCATTTTTATGGCTGAATGATATTTCACTACATCTATACATTACATTTTCTTTATCCATTCATCTCTTGATAGACACTTAGGTTGTTTCCATGCCTTGGCTACTGTAAGTAAAACTGTAGTGAACATGAGGATGCAGATATTTCACTGGGATAGTCCGTTCATTTCCTTTGTATGTATACCCAGAAGTGAAATCGCTGCATCATGATAGTTGCATTTTTAATTTTTTGAGAAATCTCCATACAATTTTCCACAGTGGCTGTAACAACTTACATTCCATCAACAATGTACAAGGGTTCCCCTTTGTCCATATCCTTGCTAACACTTAATATCTTTTATCTTTTTGGTGATGGTGATAGCCATTCTAAGAGGTGTGAGGTGATACCTCATTATGGTTTTGACTTGCATTTCCTTAATGGTTAGTGATATTGAGCACGTTTTCATGTACCTGTTGGCCATCTGCATATATATCTTCTTTGGAAAAATGTCTATTCATATCCACTGCTTATTTTTAAATTGGATTATCCATTTTGTTTTTGCCATTCAGTTGTATGAGTTCCTTATATAGTTTAGATATTAGCCCCTTACCAAGATGTGTGCTTTGCAAATATTTTCTTCCATTCTTTAGGTTGCCTGTCCATTTCGTTGATTGTTTCTTTTGCTTTGCAGAAGCTATTTACTTCAATACAGTCCAATGTATTTATTTTTGATTTTGTTGCTTGTGCTGTAGGTGTCATACCCAAAAATCATTGCCAAGATTAATGACAAGAAGCTTTTTTTCTTATTTTTGGGGGGAGTTTTATGGCTTCAGTCTTGCATTTAAGTCTTTAGTACATTTCTAGTTTTTCTTTGTGAGTGGTATAAGATAGGGGTCTAGTTTCATTATTTTGCATGTGAATATCCACTTTTCCGAGCACCATTATGGAAGAAACCCTTTTCCCCATTGACTATTCTTGGCTCTCTTGTCAAATATTGGTTGACCATACATGCACGGATTTATTTCAGGGCTTTTGATTCAGTTCCATTGATCTGTATCTATTTTTTAATGCCAATACCATACTATTTTGATTACTAGAGCTTTGTAATATAGTTTGAAGTTGGGACATGTGATATCTTTGTTTTCTTTCTTTTGTTGTTCTTTCTCAGGATTACTTTTGCTATTCAGGATCTTTTGTGGTTCCATACAAATTTTAGGATTATTTTTATAAGTTAATTTCTTAAATGACATAATATAAAAAGTTTGGGCTTCTGAGTCAAACTGATCTGAATTTGAATGCTGCATTCTTTTTTCCTCGTAGCTTTATGACCTGGACTAGTTGCATTCACTTTAGAACTCTTATTGGCTAATCTGTAAAGTGTGGGTAATAAGACCAAAATTATTATTCTTCCTCACTTTTCCATACAAGGAAGGTAATTTTCCCTTCCGAGGATAAAAGGGAGAAACTCTTTTATCCTCTCCCTTTCTCTCTGTCCCATTGGGACAAGTAATCATTTATTGAGTATGTAGTTTGACGTTTGTCTTTTCCCTTCGTGCAGAATGCAGGTATCCAACTTTTCTTTTTCTTCTTTGGACCAAGTTTACAAAAAATAGGTCTTATGCTTATAGAGGAGATCGTTTATCTCTCTTTTGGAGGAGATAAATTAAGAAGCTCATTTGACAGCAAATTCAAGTCAAGTTTTCTAGTTCTGTTTTTCAGGATTAAAGTGGGCATTTTAATCATCTTTGTGATTCTTGGGTCTTGCTTCTTAATTGTATCTATGCTCACAGTGCCAGCAGCCAGTAAAAACACAAGAATAACACCACCTATCCAGCCTTCTAATACCTCCATGGCTGTGAGGTTTGGAAGGCATACGTGAAGTGCATGGTACTGTGCCTTGCAAATAGTGATAATTCAATAAATGGAAGTTAGCGATCCTTGTCATGGTCACTTTCTTACTAGAATTACTAACAATGGCCATAGGACATCATTATTCCTCTGGTATGGCAAGTTTTTTCTCCTACTTCCATCTCTTATGGACCAGCATTCTCTTTCCAAAGATCTATCCTTCTTCCTGTATTACTACCATAGCTGTTTCCTTCCCTTGTTACCAAGTACCATTATTCATAAGTGGATGCAGAGCACTTTTTTCTGATCTTTTTAGGGCTCTAAGACTGTTTTAGGACTCTTTAGTATGTGGAAGAATAAAATATTAAGAAACTTGACCCATGAGTTCAGAAGTAGGAGAGGATGTTTGTAATGATCCCACTTCCCACCTGCATGGGCCCTTCTCCAGCTGGGAGACGGATCCCAGCTCTGTTCAGGAGGATAGTAAGTATTCAGCTAAGTCAGTATTAATTTCCCCCAGGCTGCCAGACCTGTTTTGTTTGAGACCTCACCTTTGGGCAATGGATTCTTCCTTGTCCTCTAGCCAGGGCTTCACCTTGATTGACAGCTCCATGAGGGTGTCTGTTCACTCTGTCCCACTGTTCTCAAAACAGGGGCTCTGCCCTCTACTGCCTGCTCTCCTGCCTTCTGCATTGCCTCACTATGCTTGTTTAGAGTCTTGGCACAGCCTTTTGGCAGCATGGCGGTCCCTTGCTGACCTCATTCTCTTCCCTGCCTGACTTGTAACTCTTATTCATCATCATTGTCTGGCTATCTGCCTCCTGTCATCGGCAGTCAACGATGGTCACTGTCCCATCCCTTCTTTCTTGAATTTTAAGAACCATGCCTGCATCTTATGTTTTTCTTCTGACCTCAATTCCCTTGTCTCAGTCCATCAGGGCACTCTACCACACTGGCTTCCTCAAACAGCATCTTACCTCTCTCCGCCTTACCCTCAACTTTGCACTTGCTGTCTCCTCAGCCTGGAATACTCTTGCAGAAAGTTTTAAGGCTCACACCATCTTGCCTTTCATCTCCATTCAAGTGCTGCCTCCCCAGAAAGGCTTCCTTGACCATCCCCCAACCCTCTGTCACTCGTTAAGCCTTTTCTCTGTTTTAGTATTATTTTTTCCATTGCATTTTTAACTACGGAATCTCAGATTATATTTCATTTGCTTGTTTGTCTATTATCTGACCCTACACCCACTTTTCCCAGAATGTAGGCAAGCTCCATGACAGCAAGACTTTCATCTGCTTTGTTCAGTGGGTAAAGATCCTAGAATAGTGCCCAGCACATAGTGAGTGCTCAGTAAATCACCCATCCTTTGCCAACACAATTCCATCATTCTTTTTTATTTTTTAATGTTTTATTTATTTCTGAGAGAGAGACAGGCAGCGTGAGCAGAGGAGGGTCAGAGAGAGAGAGGGAGACACAGAATCAGAAGCAGGCTCCAGGCTCTGAGCTAGCTGTCAGCACAGAGCCCGACACGGCTCGAACCCACGAACCGTGAGATCATGACCTGAGCCGAAGTTGGACACTTAACCGACTGAGCCACCCAGGCACCCCAATTCCATCATTCTTAATAACCTTAGTTGGCTATTAATAAAATTAAATGTGATAGGAATAAGAGAAACAATATTAATTTAGAAATATAGATTTGTTTCTTTTTTTTAATTTTTTTTTAAATTTATTTCTGAGAGAGAGAGACAGCGTGAGCAGGGGAGGGTCAGAGAGAGAGGGAGACACAGAATCTGAAACAGGCTCCTAGCTCTGAGCTAGCTGTCAGCACAGAGCCCAACGCGGGGCTCGAACCCACGAACCATGAGATCATGACCTGAACCGAAGTCAGACGCTTAACCGACTGAGCCACCCAGGCACCCCTAGATTTGTTTCTGAAAACAAAAGTTCTGTTCCTTTCTGGCAAATCTGATTCGTCCAAAACCCACCCTGATCTTGCATAATCTTATGTATGAGATATATCTATCTCACCTAATATGAATATTCACATATTTCACTGCCAAAATATGAATGGGTTTGATTTTAGGGTACTTCTCTATTCCCTGAATATAATATGCAGTATATGCATTATATCAACCTTAGAATCAGAAAAGTTCTGAGTTCAGAGTATATCTATCCCCTAAGATTTTAGACAAGGACAAGCTAAGGACAAGCTTAGGACAGATTTGCAATTTTTCCTTTTTGTTCTCTTCTGAACAGTATAAAAGAGGGGAGAGAGAGGTAAAGGGGTGAAGAGAAGCACGGGATTAAGCTTGAGGAGTAGTGTGGGAGGTCTGATAAAGAGAAAGAAGGGCTGCCTTTATGAGTAACTTTGGGAAATGTTAATATTTTTAAGGAAGTAGGTCTGGCTGCATATTATGCAATGCAATTCTCCCCTGCTACTAACTCCAGACCTACCGTAAAAACTACCATTATTTTTTTAGTACTTTTTATATTTAGATTTTTATTTTGGATGCATCCTTCAGCTGAGATCGAGTTCAAAGTACCTTTTTGGTTCCATGAACATTCATAAGAAATTGCATATCTGCTACTGGTTTATACTAAAATGTGAAAACATCATTGCATTCCTATTCTGAGAGTTCCTTTCAGAGAACAAGAATATGGAGAGGTTCTTGCCAAAATATTAAGGAAACTTTTGGATACCTATAAGATTAATAAAATAAATTAATACATCAGACATAGAATAGCAGGTTCAAGATAAATTTGGGCTGGTATTCAGCATTCTCTGTTAGGTAGTTGTGTTGGGTAGGTACTATGCCAGGAAATTTCACATATACGAAACTCTAAATTCTAAGAGAAACTGCAGATATTTATTTCACCATTGTGTTTTCATCAAATGCTTGCATTCTTTCTCATTACCCATATGATATTCTCTGTCAGCATGGAACAGAGTGATTTTTTTTTTTTTTTTTTTTTTTTTTCNAAAATATTAAGATGATTGACTTTGTCATCTTCCTTCTGGACATTTTGACAATATGTGAACATGGGCTTAATAAGAGTTTATCTGGGTTGATAAGAAATTGTCACTTAGGGGGCGCCTGGGTGGCTTCGTCGGTTAAGCGTCCGACTTTTGCTTAGGTCGTGATCTTGCAGTTTGTGGGTTTGAGCCCCGTGTCGGGCTCTGTGCTGACTGCCAGCTCAGAGCCTGGAGCCTATTTCAGAGTCTGTGTCTCCCTCTCTCTCTGACCCTCCCCTGCTCACGCTGTCTCTCTCTCTCTCTCTCTATCCTAGAAATTCTCCTAGAAATAAATAAAAATATTTTTAAAAATGTCACTTAGAATTATCTTACTGCTGAAACCAGTTAGATTCTACTCTGTAACTCTGTGGGTTTCTAGTACTTTATGGTATGGTATGAAGGAATTGCAGAGCCCTGATTTTTCAATGGGTATTTCCTGCCTTGGTCTTGAGCAGAGCATGACTGCCTGCGGGGGAGGGTAAGAAGGGAAGGACCCACGCTAGAAGACGTAGGTTCCCCCCATGCCAACGAGAGACCACGCCATGTTAGTGGAGGGCCTAAAATGGAAAAGATCAGAGTTTCTGAAGCTGGTGGTATCTTGGTAATCATAGATAACTGTTTTAAATTAACTTTAGTTGATATATTGGAAAATAGAAAGATTTGATATACTGGTGGCAGGCATACTGTGGTTAATTTATATGATCTGACAAGAAAACTAGCATTTGGAAACAAATTGGTAATTACTGAAGTACTTTTTGCATCTCTTTTCACTCTGTCTTGGGGAATTCGCTTTTGGGTATTGCCTAGGTAACACTATTTCAATATCATTCAAAATGATCACTATTATGATAGTAAAGATCAAATTTCATAAAATCTAGACACACTGTACTTTTCATTTTAAAAACTCAAACTCTTTTGCTTCTCTTAAAGGAATATTCAGTATCATTTAGTACTAAAAATCATAAGGCTAATCATTTTTCCTCCATAAGCTTGATAGATAGTAAAAATTTATACTAAGTACCTGCTGTGTGTCAGCTATTGTGAAGGGGGGCTTTAAATATATATTTTTTTAATTCTCACAATAGTCCTGAGGGATGGAAATTACTAAACTCATTTTGCTGATTTGAAAATTGAGGCCTGGAGAGGTTAAGGAACATGCCAAAGATCACCTGGACAGTCAGCAGCAGATTCAGGATTTGAACATTGGTGTATCTGTCACAGGCCTTTGAAACTTTCCACAGTTTTCTCATAGTGTCTTCTCATTCCAAGTAAATAAATGATGGTAGTTCAAGAAGAGGCATTAATGTGTTAAGTGTGAACCCAGAAAAGCCTAAATCCAGATAATGACAGAAAATGACTACGTATAAAATGTTCCAGCAACACAACATCACTCCTCATTAGGGAAATGCAAATCAAAACCACAATGAAATACCACCTCACACCTGTCAGAATGGCTAAAATTAATAACACAAGAAACAACAGGTGTTGGCAAGGATGTGGAGAAAGGGGAACATTCTTACATGGTTGGTGGGAATGCAAACTGGTGCAGGTAGTCTGGAAAATAGTATGGAGGTTCCTCAAAAAATGAAAAATAGATCTACCCTATGACCCAGCAATTGCACTGTTAGGTATATACCTAAAGGATACAAAAATACTTGTTCGAAGGGGCACATGCACCCTAGTGTTTATAGTAGCACTATCAGCAATAGCCAAACTATAAGAGAGCCCAAATGGCCATCAATTGATGAATGAATAAAAAAGAGGTGGCACTTTATCATTCACAAGGAATGAAATCTTGCCATCTGCAGTGATGTGGATGGAGCTAGAGTGTCTTATGCTAAGTGAAATGTCAGTCCGAGAAAGAAAAATACCATATGATTTCACTCATATGTGGAATTTAAAAAACCAAGCATAAACATAGGGGAAGGGGAAAAAAAGAGAGACACGCCATAAGTGACTCTTAACTATAAGGACCAAATTGGGTTGATGGGGGGGGGGGCGGATGGCTAAATGGGTGATGGGCATTAAGGAGGACACTTGTGATGAGCACTGGGTGCTGTATGTAAGTGATGAATCACTAAATTCTACTCCTGAAACCAATATTACCCTGTATGTTAACTAACAAAAATTTAAACAAAAACTTGAAACAGCAAAAAAATGTTCTAGCAACATGTAAAATATGGGTGATGTTAGAAGAGCTTCACAAGAGCTAGAATGTTAACAGATACTTTGCAAAAGTTTCATGTGCAATTGCTAAAATTTAGTTATTAAGAGTTTACATATCTCTCTTTGTACTTTAATTAGGCTTCTTTGAAGACCATGAGTATTCAGTTAAAGTGAGCCAGATTGGAAGTTTGAGATTTGGTCAATGAGAATATTTTTCTTATGTAAGAGCCAGCAGTGTTTGAGGATGAGGATGAGAACAGTGAATCTTCAAGCAGAAGTGAGTGGGGACCCATTGTTCCCCTTCACTGCCACCTCTAGCATCATAGTGGAGGCAGGGGACCATGTGGGTTGAAAACAAAATATCATTTTGTTCCGCTGCTTTGATTCAATGAGAATAACAATATTCATTTTGTTCTGAATTTTAAAGAATGTTAAAAGAAGGCATGAGATTTTGGCACATATCAAAAGAGGATATGAGTTTTAAAAATGTGAAAAACACCTTGCTAGAGAGAACTTCTCATTTTTTTTAGATTGATTGACTTCTGATTTACTAGAGCATAGAAGCAGAGACATTAGAGTTGCTTCTAGTATGGGTCACTGAGAAAAACAGGACATCTCACTTATTACTGGAAGACTTTTATAAAATAAAATATAATTTAAAAATTCATGCATATGGCAATGAGAAAGAATGAAATCTGGCCATTTGTAGCAACATGGATGGACTAGAGGGTGTTATGCTGAGCAAAATAAGTCAGGCAGAGAAGGACAGATACCATATGTTTGCACATATAGGTGGATTAGGAGGAACCTAACAGAGGATGAAGCGGAAGAAGAAGGGGAAAAATAGTTGGGAAGAGGGAGGGAGGCAAACTATGAGAGACTCTTGAATTCTGAGAACAAACTGAGGGCTGAGTGGGGTGGGGGAGAAGGGAAGGGGTGTGTTGGGCATGGAGGAGGGCACTTGTTGGGATGAGCACTGGGTGTTATATGGAAACCAACTTGACAATAAACTATAAAAAAAGGAAAATAATAAATAAAAATTCATGTATAAATTAGTAATTTCCCCAGTAACCAAGGAATTGATTTTGAAACCTCTAAGGACAAATAATGTAGCTTCGGACAGAAGTGAAATGTTATCTGAACCCTCTTTAATCAGCTTATTTGGACCTTCCTGTGAACACTTGGGTCATTTTCTGCTCTTTGGTCATTTTGATATTTTTATGCCTTTTGATCAGTTTGGTAATAGTTCAGTAAAGTTCAGGCATTCAGTGCTTCCTGCACAAGGTGGTTTTATAACAGGTGTCAAATTTTTTGATAGGTCTCTATCTTTTCTGCTATCTTGTGTTAAGTGTGGATGTACACTCACCTTCCTTTTGTGGAATTAAGCTCCCTTTTATAAAGTGGAGACACCTTATAAATATCTCCATTCCTGCCCTGTCACTCCTAATGCCAATCTGTTTCCTTCACAATGGGATATCACCTGGCTTTTTCTAAAGGGACCATGCCTTTCCACTCTCCAATTCAGAAGTAACATAAAATATGCGAGAATCATGTGATTAAGGAAGGGGCAAAGGAAAGAACTGACATTTGCTGAGTACCTCGGATGTACTGCACAATGGCTGGGCCTTCCACATGTAATCTTATTTAATCTAGGTAGATACTAGAAACTTTACATTAACTGTACTTATATTATGATAGTATCGATTCAGTTCCAGGCTCTTTGAAGATACCTTCCGAAGAAAATTTTTGTGATTTGGTTTGTTTGTAATTAAGAGAGAGAATGTGTTTGTTCTAGTTGTGCCTGTACGTGTTGACACGTCATGGTTGGCTCATGCAGTGCGAAGTGAAGGTCAGAATGTCTCCAGATCTGCCTGGTTTCTGGGTGTTGATACAAGGAGGGCCATGTGGATGGCATATAGGAAATCCAGAGGCAGCCTAAATCAGCTCTCAGTTTGGTGGGCTATGCCTGGTGACTAATGACACACTGAATAGACAAGGCATAAAGGTGATATTTTAGCCACCTGGTTAACTAGATGTTATGTTAATACTGCTTAATGCCTTTCCCAGTATTGACAACAGTTTCCCTTTCAGTCCATTTGTCTCAACAAACCAAGTGAACCCAACTTTGGGGTCCGAGTCTGGCTTCTCATGATGTATGGGTATCAGAAGCGAGGGTAGTATGAGTGATTCAGGGTGCTGACCCTGGAGGGAAGCTGCCTGCATAGGAATCCTAATTCTACCATACACCACCTTTGTGACCTTGGGTAAGTCATTTAACTGGGGACATTCAATTATTTTCAGCTGTAAAATGAGTGTAATAATAGCATCTACAGTTGTATGCCTGAAACTGCTACATGTTGTATGTCAATTATATGTCAGTAAGAAAAATATTTTATAAAGGCAAAAAAAAGTAGCACCTACAATGCACGTAAAATACAAAACACAGTACGTGGTGCATTGTTAGTGCTCACTTGGCACTGATGTAATAATAATGATGATGATTAATAATAATAATAGTAACAGCAACAACACAAATTATTATTGTTAAAACAAGAGCCTCAATAGAATATACCAATTCTATGATTTCAAGGTAGCAAGCGTTGTTAAAAGTGTATTTTCTTGACTTTCCATATAATGATAATTTATGCTGTTCATAATCTTAATTGTCAGGAAACTTTTCCTTATTTTTAACCTAAATCCTGAATGCTATACAGAGGTTCTCATTCATCTTGAACTACCTGTGGAGATTGCTTTCCTTAGAGTCTTCGTTTTCTATAAAATTTTCTCCATCCTTCCCAGAAGGCCCAAATTTCATTAGATTTTTGGATGACATAGAATGTAAGTTTAACCCTTGCAAAAGCTTCATTTTAGTCTATTTTGGCACTTCTAATAAATTCTTTAGAAGAAATCTGTGCTCTTTTCTTTCATTGTTCATGGTCATTTTATAATGGAATAAGCCATATGGATTTAAGTATATCACAAAATAATTCTTTGCCAAGGGCAGTTTGCCTGTAAGACAAAGTTAAATCTATTTAATGGAATATTTTGGAAAAGAGACAAAGAAAAGTCATGCTGGTCCAAGATTTTGTTTTGGGCACATTTGGGGGACAAAGCTATTTTACAGGAACTGGTTTTATTTTTCTTATTCTTTCCTTAATGTGGTTGCATAATTCATGTTCATGTTAAGTGTTATTAAAATAAATGTAACTATTTTAAATTTGATATGCACATAAATTCTTTTCTTTCAGTGTATGCATATACGGTTGAAAAATTTCACTGTAGGGCAATTCATATCAGTGGAGACAGATCTTATAAGATGTCTTCTTATTTCAGTCACAAATCAGAAGGGTTTCGTGCTATACTGCAAGGAAGACGTGCACATGCATTATAAATTCTCTCATAGTCTAGAAATTACAACCAGGAACTCCAGGTAGCTTTGAAAACTCTTTCAAATTATCAAAAACTATAATCCAGAGCTTTTCAAGCTTTTAATGTGTGGAGGAATTTAGCTGGAGGTTGTTGGAATGCAGATTCTGATTTAGTAGGTGTGAGGGAGAGCCTAAGATTCTGCATTTCTCTTTTCTTTTAAGTTTGTTTGTTTGTTTGTTTATAGCACAGAGGGGGTGCAGAGAGAGAAGGAAAGAGAGAATCCTGAGAAAGAATCCCAAGCAGGCTCCTCACTGTCACCATGGAGCCCAATGTGGGGCTTGAACCCATGAACTGTGAGATCAGGATCTGAGCTGAAAGCAGGAGTCAGATGCTTAACCAACTGAGCCACTCAGGCACCCAGAGATTCTGCATTTCTAATAGGTCTCAGGTGATGCCAATGCTGCTGGTCCTGGACCCACTTTGGGTAACAAGACTGTGGACTTCCTATCCTCTTTGTGACTTCTACCCATCTTAGAGACTCTACAGGGTTTTCTGTATCCAAAAAGTGGGGGAAAAGTGAAGTCAGTTAAAAGTGATGATGAAATAAATGATCATATAGGTAAATGTGAGTCTTAGAATAAATACTTGGGTCAATATTTCTTGATATCTATGGACAGCAGGTGGGTTCGAGTCAGCTCTTCTGCACTGTGGTTTCTTTCTTTCATGGTTCATTATTGACCATTATTATTACTATTATTTTGCCTTTGCCATTTCTGTTCTGGTTGTTTCTTTTACAAAGAATGGGAAGACAATGCAGTCTGTAAAAGCTTTCGATCCAAGGAGTTTTGGAGCTCAGAGAAAGAAAAAGATGTGTCTTCACAGGAAAATAGATACCAGGCTTGAAATTTGGTGGGATCACTACAGTGTTATAAGCAAACATTACTCTCTATACTATCTATCTCCTATGCATGAGAGTGGCTAAAATAATGGCAGGTACATAGAAGGTATCTAAAATGGAATTTGACTGCTAAATTCCATATTGGTATAAGAATGGTTATTTGCATTAGGGAACAATTCTGAATACCCACTAAAAGGGGGTAGCATTATACCTGTCAGGATAAAAGTACATTTGTGTGTAATCTTGATTCTCACTCAGTAGGGTTTGGAGGTGGTTGTAGTTTACAAAGCTAGTTAAATACTGGCCTACACTGTCCTTCATATTAAAGAAAGAACCAAACAGAGAATTATTAAATATCAGAACTAGTTACCAAAGGCAGCAATCTTGGAAAATGTGAGAAAACTATTATGTAACTCTCTTTAAAAACAAAACAACAAATCTTTGGCTTGGTCAGTTTTGTTAAAAGTTTGGGAAAAATGTGTAACCCCTTTAAAATCTGAGGGGAATAATAGTAACTTTTATGGCTTCAAAGGGTTCTGGAATGAATGATTAAAAAAATTATTGTCCAGAGCTCCTTTTGTTGTTTGAAAGAGGCTGCTCTGGTTGTTCACGGTGTCCTGGGCTGCTCGCAGGGGGTTGGTGGAAGGTTGCCTCACAGTGCTCTTTGGCCAACTGAAAGGGAGCTGCTGGTAGTCAACAATGTGAAAGAAATAAAGAAGTGTGCCTGTGCCAGAGAGGCACAGAGGGACATCTGTCTAGGATGCTAAGACAAGCCTCAGGAACACTCAATCTTGCCTTTCCTTCAAATGAGTGAGTATGGGTTAAAAACTGTTGTAGCAACTCCTCAGTCCAAGATGGTTGACCAAGTTCTCACTAACCATGAATCTCTAGACAAGTGGTGTTTTCTATTATTATTATTTTTGTTTGTTTTAATGTGGATAAAAACCCAAGTGTTTTTGGTAAGGAAGTATAATATTAGACTAAGAACTGTTATTATCATTTCAGTCTGCTGTAGCAAAAATACCATAGACTGCATGGTTTAAAGAACAACTATTCATTTCTCACAGTTCTGGAGTCTGGGAGTTCAAGATTGGCAGATTTGGTGTCTGGGGAGTGTCAGTTTCTTGGTTGGTGGACAGCCATCCTGCTGTGTGCTCACATGGCAGAAAGGGTGAGGAGCTCTCTGGGACACTCTCCTGCTTAGGACTAAATTCCTGTGAAAGACAGAGTCCGAGTGTTTTTAGCTGAAGATGGAGGAAGATGCTTTCTTCACCAAAGGCTTCACTCCTTGGAGGAGTGGTAGTCCTCCAAGGTAAAATTGAGGTGCTGCCTTCTGAAGAAGGCAGAGAGATCAAGCTGGTAGGGAAAGAGATTTACCAAGTTGGAAATAATAGGCAGGAGCTAAGAGGATAGTTCTTCCCATTGCAGGATGGATTTGAGTCTATGATTTAATTGTTGGGCTTGTCCTGACTTAGTGCTTCTTTAACTGTATTGCCCCTGTATTCAGCCTTAACAGGTGTTACTTTTTTCCAGTGGTGCAATTGCTGACTAGACTGATTATTTATTTATGTATTTAATTTTATGTTTATCCAGATGTGCAGCAACTGTAAAGAAAACTAAGAAAAGCTGTTGATACCCTGTTTAATGCCTCAATAAATTATATCCTATTCAGTCATTTCAAAACCATTTATTTCTCCTTGCCCGCCCTTTGTATACACATACATATGTATGCGCATGTGCACACATGTGTGCGTGCACACGTGCACACACACACGCACACACACACATTTCTAGGAAACACTTCCAGACACAACGTGAAAAGGATGGAAGGCAGTGACAATTATAAGTGTTTCTCAGGACCATAAGCATATTAATCATTAAAATGTAGGAGAAACAAATGTGAATTTTTGTGATTCTTGATCCTTCCCTCTCAATCTATTAGTTCATATGAATTAATGACATGGATTAACTAATAGGATTTTGCATGTTTGGGCCCTGTTGGCAGCCTTCAAAATGTTTGACTCTGTTGATGATAAATAAATATGCTTTTTACTGAAATTCATAAAATTTATTATCCCATCCTAAATCATAGGATGCATGCGATGTATAATCATAGAATCCTTCTTAAAAAGCAGCAAATCCCCATCCTTTAATTTTGTGTAAAGAACATTCTAAGCAAAGTTTAGTTCTTTAGCTTAAAACAGAATTATGGGATAACTGTCTTTGGCAAACCTTTCAGCAACCACATAAGTGACATATAAGTGGCATAATTCTAAGGGTATTGGGGGGGATATGCAGCCTCAAAAATGTGAAGTTTGAGCATCCACTGATGATTGCTTTGGTTAGTAACAAAGGCTAACATTTATTGAACAGTTCCTACCTGCCAGGCCCTATATTAAATGCTTTTTATGGCAAATTTTAATTTCCACAAAAATTTTGAGGTCAGAACCATTATTATGTCAGTTTAACAGACGATGAAACTGAAGCTCAAAGAAATAAAGTAATATATAGGGGTAAATTCTGGATTTAGACTCAGGAAGCAGTCAGACCTTTGTGTAAGTTCATAACCACCACACCACACTTTGTTTCTTTTTCTTTTGCTGTGGGATAAAATTTGAGAAATACATTAGCTCATTTTTTTCCTATTTATTTTTATTCCATGGCCCTTTCCCCACTTAAGCTACATTTTTGAAACATCTGCTCCTTGATAAGGGGTCATTGTAGTGGAACCCCTCATGGCAGACATGAGAAGTGAGCCAAAATCTTGGATTTTGAGTTTTGGAAAGATCTAGGCATATGGTAAGATGATTTGGAAGGGTAATAAGGATACTTTATTGTCAGGGCCAGAATCCACCCACTCCTGTAATGTTTGCTGATAGGGGAGGAACTGGGTGTAAAAGAGAAGGTAATTAATCAAGCTGAAGCTAAAATCCTCAAGAAGAGGATTCTTGGATTGTGTTTCAGTATAGAGTTGAAAGCATTGATAGAATACCTAGATTGTTTGGAAATCCAAGAAGAAGCCTGTGTCCTCTTTCAGGAAGGGTTCAGAAAGGGAACAAGACTCTGTGTTGATAGGGAGACGGCAGATCACTTTTTGAATGGGACATTGAACTTGAATGTTCAATGAACTTGAATGTCTCTTCAGGTTCTGAAGAGACCCTGAAGATCCTAGCCTAGCTTCTAGATCCACAGAAAGTTTTTCTAGGTTACAGAAGCTGCTAGACCTGCCCAAAGACCAGTACACTGAAGGAGTCAAGGTCAAGGGGGGACCTTGTAACTCCATGACAGCAAAGTTCAGGAAGGAAGATGGTGGTTCATTGAAACACCAATGCATCTTGATGTTGAGAAAAGCTGATGGCTGGAGATCGAAAATTCACTCATCCTATTACCCCACCACATCCTGGCATTATATAAGCCTCTTGAAATCAGACAGAAGCTCTAGACTGGTACTTTAAAGGGAATTCTGTATTGACTGATATTAAATTTTGCCACTAGGTGAAATAAGGGTTTAAATAGAAATTAAGTTCTATAGAAACTTGAATATTTCTATCTCTTATGTAATTGTGTTTTACCTGAGATTTACCTCCTCTACATTCTGAAAAGAACAACAAGCCCTTTGCTTACAAGTTTAATAAAATCCATTAAAACAGAGAGAAAATACCCAATGGCTAAATTTAGGCCAAATCAAATCAGTGGGAAAGCCAGTTTTCTTTTTTTTTTTTTTTTTAATTTTTTTTATTTATTTCTAGGAGAGAGAGAGAGAGAGAGACAGCGTGAGCAGGGGAGGGTCAGAGAGAGAGGGAGTCACAGACTGAAACAGCCTCCAGGCTCTGAGCCGGCAGTCAGCACAGAGCCCGACGCGGGGCTCGAACCCACGAACCGCGAGATCATGACCTAAGCGAAAGTCGGACGCTTAACCGACTAAGCCACCCAGGCGCCCCAGGAAAGCCAGTTTTCTAAATACAAGCAGTCCTCACTTTGCATGGCGCAGATACACATGAATTTCAGCTATCACAGTATAATTAGATAACACCAGTCCCTCGACAAAATGGTTGAAATTTCAGTTACTACAGTGTATTAATCATGAATAATTGTCTAATGCACACACTTCATGAGCACCGATTCGGCACCACAATCATTATGTTAAAAGCAGAAGCACATCATGATCACTAACCAATCACATCACCTTATTTGGTGCCCGTTTGGTGATTGGTCAGTGTGCATCTATTATTCAGTTTATGCACAGATGGCAAAGTGCTTAGTGATGTTGTGTCTTTGTCTTTGATGAATCCAAATGACATTTTACAAGTCTATGTCATTGAAACAGGGAATTGGCCAACAAAGATGAAAGTGCAGCAAAGAAACAAAAAATGATGACTCTGGAAGTGAAATTGGAAAGTGGTTATGAAGAAAAAGATGAAGATGTCCCAGAGAAAGTGACACTGGCAAAAAAACCCAAACCCAAACTCAAAAAATTCCACATTAATGTACTCTTGAAAATATTACATGATGTCTACATCACAAGGAACAAAATGTTAAACTCTGACCCAAACTTAGAAAAGAGTATAACAATTCAATATAACAGAAAAGATACATGCTCTATATCCTGTTATACAATAAGAAGAGGGAAAACAATGTTTAATCTACTCTTGATGAGATTTTTACAAAAATAAAAACCTTAATTTTCTATGAAGTGTTTAGAATGTATAGAACAAACAGTAAGTTTTTCTATTGCTTTCATTTCTCTATATATTACTAATAGTAAGAGAGGATTTGTTATGACAAAATGTTTTAGAGATCACAGAGCAATCATGATTTTCCCCTTTGGCTATTAAAATGACTTACACAGGGGCACCCGAGTGGCTCAGTTGGTTAAGCGTCCAACTTTGGTTCAGGTCATGATCTTACGGTTTGTGGGTTCAAGCCCTGCAACGAGCTCTGTGCTAACAGCTCAGAGCCTGGAGTCTGCTTCCAATTCTGTGTCTCCCTCTCTTTCTGACCCTGCCCTACTCATGCTCTGTCTCTCAAAAATATATAAATGTTAAAATTTTTTTTAAATAAAATAAGATGACTTGCACAGTTTCAGCATGGATGGTCACTTTTATGGTTACACAGTGTTGTGCAATGTGAGCACTGTTTGTATACAGGAATGTTCCTTTACCTACATATTTAAAATCAACCTCACAGTAGCTCTATCTCAAAAAACTGCATACCTAAAAATTCTCATGTGACTCTCAAGGTCAAGAGTTGCCCAGAATTTGATATTCTCATCCTATAGAGAGAGAAGGAGAAAAATGTGCTGTAAACTGAGATCTGAGGCCTTGGGAATCCGAGGAGCAGGGTTAGTAAATGCTTTATCTCCAACAAGCGTTCGGTGTTCACATATCCCTCTATGTTGTTTAATAGTCATGTGAGGTACAGTGGTTGCCATTGCTCATTTTTGGTATTGTTAGCACATCATCTCATAAGTGGACTGATGGTCATCGTGTGGGATGTTCACAAATCCAGTCATTGCACTCTAGTCATTACTACTTACTCTCCCTGTCATGTTTTATGTGGGAATATGCCTTGTGGGACATGAAACAATCAGACACTTATATTAACAGAGAGGGTAACAGATGTGCTCTTCTTTTATTGTCTCTGGGGTTCTTTTATTTTTTTTTTATTTTTATTTTTTTTTATTTATTTTTATTTATTTATTTTTTAATAGTTTATTGTCAAATTAGTTTCCACATAACACTCAGTGCTCATCCCCACAAGTGTCCTCCTCCATGCCCATCCCCCCTCCCCCCCACATCCATCAGTCCTCAGTTTTTGTCAGCATTCAAGAGTCTCTCATGGTTTGCCTCTCTCCCTTTCCCCCACCATTTCCGCCCTTCTTCTCCCCCTTGTTCCTCCGTCAAGTTCCTCCCAATCCTCCTATACGTGCAAACATATGATATTTGTCCTTCTCTGCCTGACTTATTTCGCTCAGCATAACACCCTCAAGGTCCATCCATGTTGCTACACATGGCCAGATTTCATTGTTTCTCATTGCCATGTAGTATTCCATGGTATAGATAAACCACATCTTCTTGATCCATTCATCTGTTGATGGACACTTAGGCTCTTTCCATGTTTTAGCTATTGTGGAGAGTGCTGCTATGAACATTGGGGTACATGTGCTCCTATGCATCAGCATTTCTGTATCTCTGGGGTTCTTTTAGATCATCTGAAGTGACTACATGAAGTTTAAAAATATTTTATTAAAAATGCTTAATGCAAGAAAAAATTGTGTTTTCCACACATAATGTTTATCAAGGCAACCTTTGAGTGGTCTCAGACAGAAGAAAGGTTAAAACTTTTAAATACAGGTCTTTTTAGCCACAAAAGTATTTTTTCCTAAAAACCCTTTGAATATACTTTTATGTGTAAATATCAGTATCTCGTAAGGAAAGCAAGAAAAGAAAAAAGGGAAATTGGAGAAATGGATACTTTTTAGGTGGCTTATAAATCCTAGTCTTTTGCAAGATTAGTAAGTTTATTCTATCATTTTGTGATAGGCATATAAAATAGGTGTGTGTGTGTGTGTGTGTGTGTGTGTGTGTGTTCTTGGAAGATTTGAAAGTATGCCGGATTATTAACTATTTCCCATTTGTTTCTCTTCACTCTACCCCATGGCACATATGTGAAGTATTATAGTTCTCGAGTATGGAAAATTCTCTTTTATATTTCTGGGACCTTTTCACTCAAGAAATTCCAGGCACATTACCAATATTCTAGTCATTAACCTATACAATTCTCTATTAAATTGGTGCCAACTTTTCATTTTAAATGGGAAAAATTTGGACCATTTTTATTTCTACCCTAGCACAATGATGTAGTAGATTTGTAAGAATGTTGCTAAGTATAATGCTTGTAAGGAAATGATTTATTTTTTTTAACCTTTCAGAAAAATCACACCACATCAGTGTTGACTAGCAAAGGTCAAAGTGGTAGTCCAAATGCTGGCACTAATTAAATTCATTTGTGCTTGTATAAGGACTGAGGCTGTGACCTGAGATATTCTCGAACTTTTGAAGCAAGATATTACTGAATCTTAGGATCTTAGAGGAGGTAGACTTCTTACAGGCCACCCATAATTTTATAAGATGAGGAAACTGAGGCTGAAAGAATTAGCTCTGGCACAAGATAATAAGTTGATGAGTTATCAGTGGATTGTTATTTCTTTTTCTATATACACTGGTATTAATCTTCTACTGTAAATAATTATAAAACTGAACCAACTATATGAGGATATAGTTTTTCAGGCACTGGAAATAGGCAGGACAAAGCTACGATCCTTAGGAAAAGATAAAAAGGTAAGTTTCCTGTTTAATGCAACCTTCTGATTCATAGCATCTTTAAGACTGGGGTTCAGGGAGATGAGGCCCAAGTATGAGTCTTGCTTAGGTAAGAGGGCAAAGTTCAGAGTCCGAGTCTGCTAAGGTAACTGGACTTTCAGGACAAGGTCCCAGAGAGGAGGACATTGGAAGGGTTGAGACCTAGAAATCTGTATGTATGTTCTCTCTGGGTCCTTTGCCAAGAATTGGGCTATACATGCATAGGATAAGAATCTGTAAGGCCTAGAAAAGTGAGGCTAGAGGGTCAGAAAGCTGAATGGAGCTCCCATAGTTCATGCAGTGCTGGAAGATACTGAAGTTCTAGCTTAGTCAAAGTGGGATGGCATTCAGTTGAAACCTCTAAAAGGCCATGATTTTTTTTTTTAATTTTAAAGATGTTTTATTTATTTCTGAGAGAGAGAGAGAGAGAGAGAGAGGGAGACACAGAGTCCGAAGACAGGCTCCAGGCTCTGAGCTGTCAGCACAGAGCCCGACGCAGGGCTTGAACCCACAAACCGTGAGATCATGACCTGAGCCGAAGTCGGACGCTTAACCGACTGAGCCACCCAGGTCCCCCTAAAAGGCCGTGCTTTAGGGATAAGGACCACAACTTAGAGTAAGTGCCACATCCTCAATTAGAGAATACACTGACAAAGCCTAAAACCAGGTCTGACTGGACTAGGAGAACCTGCCAGTAAATTATCTAACTGCCACAATTATACTCAGCAAACCTTAAAGGGAGATGAACTCTGTACAATGTGTTATTCACAATATCCAACATATAAAAATACTAAATATGTGAAGAAGCAATGAAGTATAGTCCACAATAGCAGTCAATAGGAACAAACCCTAAAATAGTCAGGATGTTGGTATTTGAAAGAAAGATTTTATAAAAGCTATAAGAAGTGTGTTCAAGGATTTAAAGGACAGGATGGTTAAATGAATGGACAGATAAGGAATCTCAATACGAAATGGAAAATATGAAAAAGAACCAAATAGAAATTTTAGTACTGAAAAATAAAATATAAGAAATAAAAACTTCACTAAGTGGATATAACAGTATATTGGACAATGTAGAAGAGTTAGTAAACTTCAAGAAAAATCAATAGAAAATGCTTAAGCTGAAGAATACAGAGATGAAAGGATGGCAGGGAGAGAACAGAGCCTCAATGATCTGTGGAAAAATAACCAGTGGTATAAGACACATTGAATTAAGAGAATTAAGAGAATGAATTAATAGAATAGGGCAGAAAAACCTTTTGAGGATATAATGGTCCCAAATTTCTCAACTAGGTGAAAAGCATCCAATTATAGATACAATTCAAGCACAATAAATACCAAGAAAACTATACTTAGACACATGTTAATAAACTTGCTGGAAATCAGTGATAAGGAGAAATCTTTAAGAAAGAAAGAGGGAAAGACATTAGAAAAAGCGCAAGTCCAAAATCTAACAGCTCACCTAAAGGAACTAGAGGCAGAGCAACAAGAACGCCCTAAACCCAGTAGAAGAAGAGAAATAGTAAAAATTAGAGCAGAAATAAACAACATAGAGACCAAAGAAACAATTGATCAATGAAGCCAAGTGTTGGTTTTTTGAAAAAGTAAACAAAATTGACAAACCTCTAGCCAGACTAATCAAAAAGAAAAGAGAGAGCACCCAAATAGACAAAATTATGAATGAAAATGGACTCATTACAACCANAGGAAGGGAGGGAAGAAAGATGGAAGAAAGGAAGGAAAGGAGGGAGAGAGGGAGAAAAGGCATTAAATGATGGGAAACAATGATAAGAACGATGATTATTTTTTTAATTTACACCCAAGTTAGCATATAGCGCAATGATGATTTCAGGAGTAGAATCCAGTGATTCATCCCCTATGTGTAACACCCAGTGCTCATCCCAACAAGTGTCCTCCTTAATGCCCCTTGTCCATTTAGCCCCTCTTTCTACCCACAACCCCCACAACAACCCCCCTGAAAACCTTCAGTTTGTTCTCTATATTTAAGAATTTCTTAGATTTTGTCCCCCCCCGTTTTTATATTATTTTTGCTTTCCTTCCCTTATTCTGTTTTATATCTAAAATTACACATATGAATGAAGTCATATGATATTTGTCTTTCTCTGACTGACTAAATTCACTTAGTATAATATACTCTAGCTTCATCCACATTGTTGCAAATGGCAAGGTTTCATTCTTTTTGACTGCCACATAATATTTCATTCTCTCTCTCTCTCTCTCTCTACATATACATATATATATACATACACCACATGGAATGATGATTGATTTCTTATCAGAAAGTATGGAGATCAGAAGACAATGAAATATCTTTAAAGGTAAGAAAAAGTAATCTGTCATCTTTGAATTCAGTATGTAGTGAAAATATCCTTTAAAAATCATATTGACATAATTAGACATTTTTAGATGAGTGGAATTTGAGAGACTTCGTTTTCAACAGATCCATACTGGAAGAAATGCAAAAAGAATGGAAGAAAACTTACTCAAAGTGATAAACAGCATCTAAAAATAAGCAACAAAGGAAAAAAGAAAAACAAATGAAACCCTACAGCTAACATTACATTTAATGGTGAAAAACTGAATAGTTTTACCCTAAGATGAGGACACTTGTGGGGATGAGCACTGAGTGTTATGTGGAAACTAATTTGACAATAAACTATTAAAAAAAAAACATTAAAAATTAAATTAAAAAAAAAAAGAAGAAAAAAAAAAGGATCAAAGCAAAAATGTACTCTTACAGATGTCCAGTTTTCCAAGTTCCATCTAATATTATATTGGAGGTCTTAGCTACTGCAATACAAAATATCTTCTCCTAAAAAAAGAAAAAAGAGAGGGGTGCCTGGGTGGCTCAGTCAGTTAAGCACCCAGCTTTGGCTCAGGTCATGATCTCCTGGTTCGTGGATTCAAGCCCTGCATGGGGTCCTGTGCTGACAGCTTAGAGCTGGAGCCTGCTTCAGATTCTGTGTCTCCCTCTCCCTCTCTCTCACCTTCCCTGTTCACACTCTGTCTCTCTCAAAAATAAACAAACATTAAAAAAAGTAAAAACCCTAAAGAACTAACAAAGAAAAGAAATAAAATGAAAAAGAATTAAATAAAAAAGAATTTAAGACATAAATATTGAAAAGAGAAAAAGTCACACTTTTATTTGCAGATGCTATAATAGTGTGTATAGATAATCTTCAGAAAGTAACAGAAAAACTACTAGAACTGATAAGTAGGGCACCTGGGTGGCTCAGTTGGTTAAGTGTCTGCTTTGGGCTCACGGGGTGGCTCAGTTGGTTAAGTGTCTGCTTTGGGCTCACATCATGATCTCATGGTTTGTGAATTTGAGCCTTGCATCAGGCTCTCTGTTGTCAGCAGAGAGCCTGCTTCAGATCTTCTGTCCCCCACACTCTGCCCCTTATCAACTCATGTGTTTTCTCTCTCTCAAAAGAAAAATTAACAAGTTGGTTTGTAAAGTCATAAGATACAAGGTCAAGAGATAAAATTATTTGTATTTCTATATTATAGGAACAAAAATTTTGAAAACAAAATTTATGGATACAACAGCATCAACATTCATGAAATAAATAGGGATAAATTTAGCAAAACATGTTCAAGACTTCTACACTGAAGACTTCAAAACAGTGTTGACAGTAATTAAAGGAAACCTAAACAAAGGAGAATTATACCTTATCCAAGGAAAGAAAACCTAGTATTGTTGAAATATCAATTCTGCCTAATTGATCCAAAGATAGAGACAACACAATTCCTATCAAAGTTACAATAGCTCCCATCCCTACTTTTAGAGAAAATAGCCAATTCTGTAATTTTTATGGAAGTGAAGAGTCCAGAAGAGCCAAAAGAATTTTGATAAAGAATAAACTTAGAGGAATTAAACTACCTGATTTTAACACTTGCTATATATACACAAGACACTACATTATTGGTTTAAGGATAGAAAAATATATCAAGAGAATAAAGCCTAGAATAGATACGCATGTATATGGTGAATTGACTTTTGGTCAAAATACCACTACAGCTCAGTGAGGGAATGGGAAATATCTGCAACAAATGGAGTTGGAACAAATGGATAAATGCATGGAGAAAAAAATGAATCTTGACCCCTTTGGCATGCTATATGCAAATTAATTTGAGATGGTATATAAACTTAAACAGAGAAGTGTAAATTTTCTAGAAGAAAACTTAAAATATCGTTGTGAACTTGGAGCAAGCAAAGACTTTGTAGAATGCAGAAAGCATGAACCACAAAGAAATTTTTAAATGATTAAATTAGACTCATCAAAGTTAAATTTTTTTATCTTTAAAAACATTTTTATGTTTGTTTATTTTTGAGAGAGAAGACAGAGTGTGAGCGAGGGAGGAGCAGAGAGAGAGACACACACACACACAGAATCCAAAGAAGTCTTCAGGCTCCGAGCTGTCAGCACACAGCCTGACATGGGGCTAGAACTCACGGTCTGTGAGATCATGACCTGAGCTGATGTTGGACACTCAACCAACTGAGACACCCAGGTGCCCCAAGCTTATAAACTTTTGAAAATCAAAAACACCATTAAAAATAAAAAGACATGTGACAGACTGAAATAAATCATTTAAAAAATATACTGCCAAATGATGTAATCAAAAAGATATAAAGGACTTTTACTTATCAATAAAGAAAGACAAGCAATTAAATAAATATGGGAAAAAGACTAACTAGATCAGACATTTCAAAAAGAAGTCAGACAAACGGCCAATAAGCCCCTGAAAATGAATCATTTGTCATCAGCGAAATGCGAATTAAATCCACAGTGAGATAGCCTTTCAGAATGACTGGAATGTCTTTTCTTAAAAACAAACAAAAACCACTCAACACACCAAATATTGGTGTAGATATATAGAATTTACATCTCCCATGCATTACTGGTGGGATTAGAAAATAACATGAGTTGCGGAAGCTGTCTGGTACTTTCTTATATAGTGAAATGTAGCTAAAGTGAAAGGTAGTTACATAAACCCTATACCTCCACAATTACTATCCAATGTTTTTAGCCAAGAGAAATGAAAACATTTGTTCACAAATGAATTCTACAAGAATGTCCATAGCAGCTTTTTTCATAATAGTCTCAAACTGGAAATGACCCAATGTCCATCAGCAAAGGAATGAATAAACAAACTATGGCACATTCATACAATGGAATATGACTTTGTAATAAACATGATGAACTAAGGCTAGTAAACAATATGAATGAATCTCAGTATGTTGAGCAAAAGAAGCAAGACTCAAATGTGTGTATACTGTATGATTCCATTTGTATGAAATTCAAGAAATGGTAAAACTAACCTATGGTGAGATTTTGAAATCAGAATAGTGGTTGTCTTGGAATTTTGGGGGGTTGACTAGTAAGATATGTCAGAAACTTTATGAAAAGATGGAATTTTTCTATGTCTTTACTTAAAGATGCTGCTTAGCTTGAATGTTTACATTTACTTGTTAACCTACACATGTAAGCTCTGTGGATTTCATTGTATATAAATTTTACCTAAATAAAAAGAATTAAAAATTTCATGGAATTAGAGATTTCAGATTTCTTATAAAGAACAAATATTAAGTAATAGATTTTAAGATTATTAATTTCTTGGTTACTTATATTTGCTTTTATCTTGTTATGAAATTTCCCAGTCAAATTTAATTTTTGTGGTTTGTTTGAATGGTGAATGGGCTCTTGGAGGATATTTTCACCCACAATGGGACTCTGGTATCAAATTATAAATTCAAAATTCAAATAAAACAAAATAAGTTTAGGAGCAAAAAATGGTATTTATTTGAAATATTTGTAAAATATGTGAAAAAAAGTCATTTTAACTAAATGAACCTTGCTACCCATAAGCACTGGGTAGGAGGTAAGATAAAATCATAAAAATTGCCATCAAAAAATGGTTACAAGCTCAGAGCAGCTATTCTAAAGTAAGTATCCTTTCCTACCCTGTGCCTAATCTTCTAGTCTGTTAAATGCAACAATCTTATTTAAGGGTTCAGAGACTTTTTCTAGGTCAATAATGATTTTATCCATGGTTATATTTTATTGTATGCAGAAAAGGATGCAAAGAAAGTGGGATAGGTCCTCTAGTACTAAAAAGCGGACTCACTCTCTTCAGGTCTAAAGAACAGAATGACTGGGGTGGCCAGTTGTCAAATCTGTTCCATAGCTAGTCTCAGGCTAGGGAAGAAGGCTGGGTGAGTAGTGGTGCAAAGAAAATCAATCATTGAATAGTGTTTTCCCTATTGAATATGTCAGTCTTAGAACCCTCCGGATGATCTGGCCTCTTCTTCCCTCATTGCTTACTCTGCTTTGGCTACACTGGCCCACTGTGATTCCTCAACAGGCCAGGCATGTTCTTATTTCAGCAACTCTGCACTTGCTCTGCCCTTTGCTTAGATATCTCTTCCTCCAGGTAACCACAGAGCTCGCTCTTCCACCTGTTTCAAGTTTTGCTTACATGTTATCTTCTCAGAGAGGCCATCCCAGACCCTCATAATTAAAGGTGAATAGCTCTCCTTTATCTCACACCGCTTCTTCCCATTCTGTCCTTAATATTATCTCATAGCACTATCATCTCCTATTTTATATTGTTCACTTATTTGTTTAGTTTATTGTTTTTCTTCTCAAACTAGAATGCAAGCTTCACAAGGGTAAGCACTACTCTAGCGCCTAGAACAGCGCCTGGCACAAAATCAGTAATCAGTATTTACTGAGTGCTGGATTGAATAAATAGGTGAAAGAACCTGTAAGACTATAAACTCTCTATTTAAACTGTCTAGGTTTGAAAAGTGGCTCTGCTAGTTCCTGGCTGTGTGACCTTGAGCAAAGCACTTAACCTCTCTGTTCCTAATTAAAATGAGTGCCTACCTCATAGGATTGTTTTGCAGATTAAATGAATTAATACTGTAAGGCATTTAGTACAGTACCAACATGTTTAAGTGCTCAAGAAATATTAGTTGTTGTTCATATTCAGTTATCTTTTCTTGTTCAGACACACTTCAAGTCCTGTGTGCTGTAATAAGAGACTTTAAAACTAGAACCCTAACCTTCAAAGAATTTATAATTGAATTTTTGTATGGTTCCTTTTCCCCAGAAAGCTCTTTCATACCTCAGTCTTTTTCACATATTGAATTTCACTTTATTCATTAAGATTCAGCTAAAATGTGACCTTCTTGCTGAGGCCACCCCATCTTCTGTAGTTGAAGTAAGCTCTCTTTGCTCTGAATGCAAAGCATTCATTTATTCATTTGTTTGTTCTGTAAACATTATGGAACAAGTATGTAATTGTGGGTCAGATTAGGTACTAGGGCTATCAAGAAGAATAAGACATGGGCCTTGACAATGAGGGGCATGTAGTTTGTTAACAAATGTAGACAAACAGAGAAATAAGGGTAAAACAGTGTCATGAGTTCACTAGTAGGTAGAGTGCATATGTGTTTATGTATTTGTCCTATCTTATGGATCGTGATCACCTGTGTACAGAATCTCCTCCACATTCCAGTTATTCTTTGTATCACAAATCCCTCTGCAGTGCTTGTCTGGCACATGGTATGTACTTAAACATGTTGATTGAAGTGATTGGCATAATAGAGGGAAAACAAGGAATGCAAAACAGAGACAATTAAAGGAAATAATGATGATGAGGCTGATGATACCAATAGCTAATACTTACAGTACATATTGCAGTTCTCTTACCATTCTAAGTACTTCACAGATTTCATTTTAATTTATATTACAAAAGAAACAGAAAAGTATTATAATCTGTATTTTATGGGTCAGAAAACACTCTCAGAGACTCAGCAACTCATCCAGGTACAGAGCCATGATTACAACTCAGGACTGTTTGCCTCCAAAACTGTTTCTGCCCTCTATTCTGTGCATAAGTCCATACATACTAGGTGGTAACATGGTAGAATCCATTTGTGGTCAGCTACTTGTGTCTGAGTATTTGATATTTCTTCTCCTGCTATTTTTCTTTCTTCAGACTCTTTAGACACAATTATGGAGATAAAAGTTGTGGACTGGTGGCTCTAGGGAGTCATGTTTCAATGAGCAAAGTTGAAGCCAGTGTGGTCAGCTCTCTGGATTCTGATATACCTGTTCTCTCCTTTTTTTTCTTTCTTTTTCAGTATAGGTTTAAAATGTACTGATATAGGATTGGACTGCTGATGGTAGCACCAACCTACCCATCAAAAAGAAGGAGGCAGTAGGGAACAGTTAGGAAGAACATAAAGATATTCCTTTCCATTTTTAAAAAGCCTTTACTGGCAGAGAGAGAGCTAGAAAGATAGGAGATGGTCCAAGGGGGCTTTGCATTTCACAACTTTAAAGGTACTTAGTGTGGGGCAAGAAGTTATTTTTTCTTTTTTGGCTTCTCTAAATAAGGATAGACAGATCATCTTAAAAACAAAAGAGAATACTATTTCAGCACCCTATTTTTAAGCCATACACCAGTGTACAGCTTAGAAATTGTTATATGCCCTGATATGTTTCCATGAGTACCTACTTAGTGAAAATGTTTCAGGGAACCCAAATCATGTAATTTTAACGTTCACAATTAGGTAAAATCTCCATTCCCCGCCCCGCCCCCCCCACCAAATGAGGTGATCCAAATGAGAAGACTTACCTTAAGAACACTTTCATTGCAAGATTCAAGGAGTCAGTATACAAGGAACAAAATAAACATCTTCAGGGATCTAATAAACTAGATTAATTAAATTAGCGAGGAGCAGAAATGGTAACAAATAACATTTTAGGCAACTTGAAGAATGGGTTTACTTTGAGGCAAGTATATAATAACTTACTTCTTCAGCCTTGACACAGACAAAAAAGATCAATGAATTTAAACCATATTTCAAAAGTCAGTTTTAAAAATTGTGTTTTTATTGTGATTTTCTCTAAGAAAATCCATAGAGATCAATATTAGAAGAATTAGTGTACAAGGACTAATTTCATAATATTAAATGAAATGGCAAAGACCTCTGAGGGTAAAATTAGAGTAATGCATGGGAGAAGGTTCTGGTTCTGAAACAGTGACTTATGGAACATCAGGATTGCTAGTAAGTTAGAACTGATATTATTGTGTGGGTCTACTTTTTTACAGCAAATCTTAATAAATTAACTTTCTTCTGTGTTCCGTATTCCACATTAAACAAGTAAGCAATTGATGTGGGGTCTATGGTCAGATACTGTTGCACTTGTATTTGTGAGTACAATAGTAATTTTGTTCTTAAATAGTGGATCTAAAAGTTGAATTACATAAGCTTATATTAAATCCAGTTTATAATACAGTTTGTGTAGTTGAACTCTGATTTTGACTCTGATTTTGAAATTCCTATGACCCTTTGTCCCAGAACTCAATTGATAATATTACCATACTGCTTTCCATTTAGCTTATCATTCTTGAAGCCAAGCTATTTTAATTATTAATTATTAAGCTAGAATACAAGCAGCATGATAATGGGAAAGGGAACACAGTATGGCTTTGATGTCAGAATAGAACAGTGATTCAATAATATTTGATAAATGAATGAATGACAGCTTGGTATCTGGTAATCATAATCATTATACTAATCAGCAATTAATGAGTATTTACATCTTAGATACAAGGTGTTTTGCTTTTTACACATTATTTAATTCTCACAAAAACTGAAGATGAGAGAATTTTAAATAACTTGTCCAAGTTCAGGTGCCCAGCAAGTGATAAACTCAAACTCAGCTTCTTCTTTCTTGGGGTCTTATGGAAGTTGCTCTCTTTCTTTTGTTCTGTAGTACTTTTCCCACCCCTATTTGTTCATCCTCATACAAGGAGTGAGCTCTGCATACTGGGCATTGTTAGTGGAGAGGGTGAGTGGATTGTTTTGGGCCCGACTCTCAGTCTCTTGTGTGGGGTCTTGTCTCCTCTTCAGCCCTAGATCTGTGAGGTAGATTTAAAAGGTCACGGAGTCATCAGTCAAACAAGCACTCACTAGTGCCCCCTGTTCTACAAAGGTTCTGTCTTCTTCCTTCCTCTCCTGCTGATTTATTTGTGTCCTGAACACCAGCATTACAAGCAATGTGGTATTTTCTGCTCCCTCATCAGTACATTCATAGGACTGAAGGGAGATGCTGTATTGGGGCTGCTTGGCAACAATCATTTTGAATTGGAAGTCTCTTTGACTTTGCATTTTTAATTGTATTGACATCAATATACTGGAGTAACTTAGAGCATGTTTTAACTTGGCCCAGTAGATGGACTTATTTACTAAACAATATTTAACATTAGATTAAAAGGCACAGCCTCTTCTATTCTGTTTATACCCTTTGCCCTTTGCACCCAACCAAACCAATCAAACTTCATAAAAAAGACCAGGTTTAGATTTTGAATCCAGAATGCTTTGAAAAGAAGGAAATTACTTATTTGTTCACTTTCAGTGTGTCTATTTATGGGTACCAGATTTCAGGGCTGTTAGTTTGAGTGTGTACCCTCATGCATGCTTACTGATGTGGTTGCCAGAGCTCTAGATATAGAATGTCAAGGAGACTGCTTAGGGTTACATGACTCATGACACTGTCATGGCTTCTTAATCTCCATGTCCCTCAGTACCTAAGAAAGACCTTCTGCTCAAGCCAGTGTCCTCTAGCTCTTAAATATATGATATTAGTGATACTAAATATTAAGAAGAAACATCAAAATGTGCAATGAAACTGTTCACTTCAATACACTATCAAGTAATAAAGAGTAAAGTTTTTTGTCTGTTTAATAGAATCATTACAGGTAATAACACTCCATTCTCCAGTAAAGGGCAAATTGATATAACTCACCTCTGCTCAACTTGTTTTCACCTTAAAATAGAAAACATTTAATTTTAGGTAGAGTTTTTGTTTCACAGATTTTTCCTCCAGCTTGGGTGCAGCTGTCAAACTTACTTCTGCATTGACCTATAAAGAATGAAAAGCAATTGGATAATAAACTTATTACATAGATTCAGAAACATGTCTCAGCTATGTAAGTATTGCTGACTTAGCACTCCCTCCCTTCACTTACTCGCCTTTTCACTTGCTGTAAAAAAAGAAGTCGAGACTTTGCTACCTCAAACAGACTTTTGGAAAATGATATAAAAACAAGAGCCTATTGGCCCTATTGCCAGAGAGAGCAAGTCCCCACTAGTCCTGTTACCGCCATCGTGGCTTGCCGGGAATGCTGGGCAGTGACGGGCATGATTGACAGAGCCAGATCTAACTTGGTGTGAAGGCCAAGGGCTCCCGGCCGATGAAACACCTCTGGAAATGTGCCCAGTGGAAACACAGAGCGGCATGGGTTTCATGCCAAAGATTGTCGGGAATGGGTCCAAAAACATCTTCTGCAAGAGGAAATGAAAGAGGAAATAACTTGTTATTCCAAAGGGGTGAGAGGGCTGGGGTGAGAGTTGAAAGAAGGGTGGAAAAGAAAGAAAGAGAAGTGAGCTGTGAAGGTGAGGATATGCTGAAGAGGGGAAGTGAGCCGTTGGAGTTGGAAATTTTAATAAGCTCACAAAGATAAGGAGGAAGTAGGGACTGTTTGGAAGGTAAACACACCATAATGCAAAGGGCAGCCTTGCCAAGAATAACAACACTGAGATAATTAAAGGAAAAGGCAAACATAAATGTGAGGAAAAAGAGAAAACGCTGAACAGGTCTTAAATATAAGAACATTCCAACTCAGCATTTCATAATTGACAACATAAACAGGAAAAGGAAAGAAATGCATTCTGCAGCTACACATGCAGATATCCCACCCTGTGATATCTGTGTTATCTCTCAGTTTTTTGTTGACTCAGGTATAGTGGGATACATTGGGTGGGGTGAGAATTATAACCTCACTTGTTTATCTCTCTGTATCTGATCTGTTTTGAGTATTTGTCAGAGGGCCATGATACCAGGATACTTAATTAATTTCCTAAATTCTATTATTTTGTCATGTTAATATCTGTGATTAGCAGGCTATAAAACCAAGTCATATACCTCCTGTGTATGTAAGATTTTCCAGAGCTCTTTTCAGGCTAGTTAATGGGGGTACCTGAAAAAAATTTTTAAAAGATGATCATGCTTTAGCATATACTAACCCACACACATCACATGGCTTGGTACTCTACCCCATTCTGTTCTGGACATGGTTAATGTCTCACTCTAATTTATGATTTTTTTTTAGCTCTTGGGCATTCCACAACCTTCTTTCTAGAAATGAATAAAATTGTTCAGAAGATGGAGTTATAGAGATCGTAGGCAAATAAAAATATCTACTTCTTAGAGCACAGACCCAAATTAGACTTCTCATTTGCTCAAATGAAAGAAATATTGGGGCATTCATCCCTAAATTATTATCGAAAATAATATTTGCATCTAACTTCATTTATTGCAAAAGAATGTGAAAAATGACCAGTAAATATATATTTTTCTATGGCACAAAATTCATCAAATCTAAGTTTACTTTAATGCTTCTCTTTAACAAAAATTTCCTGAAGGTTGTTTTACGTATATATGTATGTTGGAATGTATGTATAGTTGACACACAATGTACATTAGTTTCAGGTGTACAACACAGTGAGTCAACAATTTTATACGTTATGCTATGTTTACCCAAGTGTAGCTATATAAACTGTCACTCTTTGCAGATAACATTACATATGTAGAAAATCCTAGACTCATCAAAAAATCTATTAGAAGCAATAAGTGAATTCAGTACAGTTGCAGGATACAAAATTAATAACCAGAAATTGTAGTGTTTCTATACACTGATAATGAAGTAGTAGAAAGAGAAATTAAGGAAATAATTCCATTTACCGTTGTACCTCAAAATAAAATACCTAGGAATAAACTTAACGAAAGGTTGTTTTATATGTATCTAGATTTATAATACCTGGTCAGCCATTCCAAAAATGTGTATCAATATATGAAACCTTAGGAATAATATGTGACTAAACATACTCACCATTACCTTATTTCCTCTCTTTAGGGTAACATTCTGTTGAGTTTAATTTCATTTGGTGTTTTAAAAGTGTTTTCCCAGTTTTTTTTTTTAAAAAAAATAGTATATAATATTGTTTACACAGCAGTTCATAAAGTCTTAAAATCTTGACATAATTTCTCCTCTTTTGCGAGAAGCAATTGATGAAAAATAAAATGAAATAGAAACCTTAGCGTGGGTCATTTTAGTAGCATAGAAGCCTGATAATTTATCAATATTATCTATATGTTCTCAATTTAAAGAACCAAGAAAGATGACATATTATCTATCTATCTATCTATCTATCTATCTATCTATCTATCTATCTATCTATCATATCTATCTATCTATCTATCTATCTATCTATCTATCTATCTATCTATCTATCTATCTATCTTTAAATCCAGGTTAGTTAACATATAGTGTAATAATAATTTTAGGAATAGAATTTAGTGATTCATCACTTACATATAACACCCAGGACTCAATCCCAACAAGTGTCCTCCTTAGTGCCCGTTACCCCTTTAGCCCTTCCCTCAACCCTGCCAGCAACCCTCACTTTGTTCTCTGTGTTTAAGATTTCTTATCGCTTGTCTCCCTCTCTGTTTTTGTATTATTTTTGCTTCCCTTCCCTTATGGTCATCTGTTTTGTATTTTAAATTCCATGTATCAGTGAAATTATATTATATTTGTCTTCTCTAATTGACTTATTTTGCTTAGCATAATATACTTCAGGTCCATCCACATTGTTGCAAATGGCAAGATTTCATCCTTTTTTATTGCTGAGTAATATTCCACTGTGTATATATATACATCTTCTTTATTCATCGATGGACATGGCTATTATTTTTAAAAATTGTTTTAGCTATNATATGCCACATCTTCTTTATCCATTCATCAGTTGATGGATATTTGGGCTCTTTCCATACCTTGGCTATTGTCAATAGTGCTGCTATAAACATTGGGGTGCATGTACTCCTTTGAATCAGCTTCCTGTATGCTTTGGATAAATACCTAGTAGTGCAATTGCAAGATCATACAGTAGTTCTATTTTGAATTTTTTGAGGAATCTCTGTACTATTATCCAGAGTGGCTGTACCAGTTTGCACTCCCACCGGCAGTACAAAAAGTTCCTCTTTCTCCACATTGTCACCAACATCTCTTTTTGAGATGTTTCTGACATCATTTCTGACAGGTGTGGGGTGGTATCACATTGTGGTTTTGATTTTTATTTCCCTGATGATGAGTGATGTTAAGCTTTTTTTCATGAATCTGTTAGCCATCTGGATATCTTCTTTGGAAAAGTGTCTATTCATGTCCTTTGCCCATTTCTTCACCAGATTGTTTTTTGGGTATAGAGTTTGATAAATTCTTTATAGATTTTTGGATACTAACCAATCATCTGATATGTCATTTGCAAATATCTTTCTCCCATTTCATTGGTTGCCTTTTAGTTTTGCTGATTGTTTCCTTTGCTGTGCAGAAGCTTATCTTGATGAGGTCCCAATAGTTCATTTTTACTTTTGTTTCCCTTGCCTCCAGAGACTCGCCGAGTAAGAAGTTGCTGCAGCCAAGGTCAATGAGGTTGTTGCCCATTTTCTCCTCTAATATTTTGATGGTATCCTGTCTTTCATTTAGGTCTTTCATCCATTTTGAGTTTAGTTTTTTGTATGGTGTATGAAAGTGGTCTGAACTGAGAATCTTTTTTTTTTTAAATTAAAAAATGTTTGTTTATTTTGAGAGAGAGAGAGTGCACATGAGTGAAGGAGGGGATAGAGAGAGATGGACACAGAATTCGAAGCAGGTTTTAGATTCTGAGCAGTCAGCACAGAGTCCAACACCGGGCTTGAACACATAAATGGTTAAGATCATGACCTGAGCCGAAGTTGGACGCTCAGGTGCCCCCTGACAATCTTTTTTAAAGGCAGGAGATCTATTTGGTTATCAGACAAACAGGTGCACTGGAGCCCTGGAGATACTACCTAGAACTGGCTCTGTCACAGACTACCTGTAGAACAAAAGGAGCAAGCCAAGTAAGAAAGGAGAAAAAGAAGGGCTGCCTTCTAGTGAGCTGGGGAGATGCACATAAGGACAAAAAGGAGAACAGATTACACAAGAATGCTAAAAATTGAGGAACAGTTTATGCAAACCCACTGGGAGAAAGGGATACTGGAGAAAACCTGAAATCCAGTTAAAGCCAACAGAATAAAAGCCAGTTGCCTAACTTTTCACAAAGACTTTTAACGGGATTGTTGCTGGAATTTGGAATTGAGAATGTGATGGTCAACCACCGGGCCAGACTAATACTACTAGAATTTGATTCATCTGGTTTTTGGTAACCTCTGGAAAGAGGTGTTTACAATTTTTATTTGTTTTTTAGAAGAAAAACATTTGTTTTAGGGTTTTTCTTACTACTTTTGAGGACAGCTTGTTCATATTTGATTTCTATTTTTTATATATATAACTTGAGCTGTGATCTCAAAGAATTAAAAGCGTCTTTTCAACACACTTCAAAAATCTTAAATGGTGTTTTATGGTGCTAGAATAGAGTGGGTCTGGAACAATGAAAATACGGAGTACCTGGGAATTTCAGATATACGAAGAGCCTGAAAAATGGAATCTACTAAAGTCATATCATGACTCTTAGTAGAAGAAGAGATAGTAGAGGCTAATACAAAGTGACACAACAAACGTACAGTACAACCCATAAAGCTCCGATGGAAAACTGAGGTTTGAATTGAATATTCTGGACTGCTTACTTCCTTCTATGTTTATTTTAGAAAAGGTTGATTTTAAGCTCACTCAGGACAGGTGATTCATTCATCATTGAACTTCCTTCCCAATTTCAGCATCTAGACTTTTTTTTGTACACAGTGGGGGCTCTGTTTGATATATCAAATTGAGAATAAGATCTAGATGTTTCTTATAAGTCAAATCTCCTTGATAAATCTCCATGGTAAATTTTCTCATGGTATCTTTTCAGCTATAGACATTATATGAGTAGAGTTTAAAATGAAGTTTCTTTCTTTCTTTAAAAATTTTTTAAATGTTTCATTTATTTCTGAGAGAGAGAGAGTGAGACAGCATGAGCAGGGGAGGGTCAGAGAGAGAGGGAGATACGGAATCTGAAACAGGCTCCAGGCTCTGAGCTGGCTGTCAGCACAAGAGCTCGACATGGGGCTCGAACCTCTGAACCGTGAGATCATGACCTGAGCTGAAGTTGGACGCTCAACCGACTGAGCCACCCAGGAGCCCCCTAAAATGAAGTTTCATTAAAGGTCTCTGGGATGCTGAATGGGGATACATTAAAGCCAAGTTTTATCTTTCTCCCAGGTGGGATCAGGAACAAACAGAGATAGGCATTTATCCAGGCATGTGAACCCATCTCATGACAACTCAGAAAATGCCATTTACTTACTGCTCAAGAGGAAGGTGAACTGTAAAAACCAAAGACCTCCAGGCTTTTGTGTTCTGGCCCTATCTTTAATGCACACAGATACCATCCCAGAAGAAGTACATTTTTCATGAGTTTTCTCAGGACCACCTGACCAAAATTTAATAATTTTTTTCTTCCAGGGAGCTGGTTTTATTGGTGTCCTAATCGTATTGTTCACCAGAATGTCACAAGAAAAAAAACTATTCATAAAAGCCTTTCTTCCTTTTGCTTCAGATTGTGACTAGCTGCCAGGATACGTGAGGGGAAGTTTGTGGGAATGGAAATTATCTAATAACAGCATTTTAAATACATCCTTATTTTATGGGTTGTGTTTGGAAACCACTTCCTTACACTGCAAGTTTTATTAGTACTTAAAAATAAACTTGAATTTCCCTGCTTCTTGGGCAATAAAAAGAGGAATCTTAATTTAGTCTGATTACCTTTATATTGTATGTAAAATTTGAAATGATTATTTTAATTTCATTTGATTAAAAACATAAAACCATTCTCCCTCGCACATGTGAATCTCCACTTTGGTTCTTGGTTAGAGGGGGATGGACAGTCCCCCATCACAGAGTCTGAGAGGTTGCTCTGATTGGGATAATATTGGTATGCTCCCTCTGAGGATCCAATTTTGTGATCCAGAAATAAAAGAAGATCAGTAACTTGATTGATGCCTTCTTCTCTTGAAAGTAGAGGGCTTGATAACTTGTCTTCTAAGTATCAGCAAGAAGAAAACAGTCGTATTAATTTCCTGTTGTTGCTGTAGCAAATGGCCATAAACTTAGTGATTTAAAACAATACAAATTTATTTTCTTACAGTTCTGGAGGCCAGAAGTCCAAAATTAATTTTTACTGGGTTAAAGTTGTAATCAGGGCTGTATTGTGTGAGAGAATCCACTTCCTTCCATTGCCAACTCTTGGAGTTGCATTCCTTGGCTCCTGGCCCCTTCCTCCTTCTTTAAAGGCACTGACTAGCATCTTTTTTTCTCCATTTGGCTTCCCTCTGTGTCTATTACTTGGCCTTCTTCTCTTCTGTGACCAGATCTTGTCTGTCTTCTTCTTATAGGAACACTTGTGATTACATTTTGGGCCCACCTGAATAACCCAGTATCCCCATCTTGAGATCCTTAATTTAATGGCATCTGCCAAGTCCCTTTTGTCATAAAAAAGTCACATTCCCAAGTTCCTGGGATGAGAGTCTGAATATTTTGGGAACCCCTATTAAGCCTACCACAACAGTGGTTGAGCTTTTTGTAAAAATAGTAGGGCCTGAGTTGTGTTGTGTCTAGAGGGGGTCCCGACTATTTTTGGCTTTTGCAAAAACTTGTAATAAAGAAACAATCATTTTGATGGGAGAAATAGGGTATTTCTGAATCACAAAAACGTGGTTGTTTCTCCTGTAGGAATTTAAGAAATAGAAATGTTTTTATAGTTATAAGTGAATTGCCATGAAAACTAAGAAGAGCCAGCTTTGAGGCGTGCAAACATCTTTGTTTTCCATATGAAGAGTCTGAGGCACGGTGGTATTATATAACTTGCTTATAATCACACAAGGAGTAAGTGGTGAAGTTTGGATTTAAACTCAGAGCATGTGTTTTACAGACTACACCAGCATGAAGTGTGGAGGGTGAACAGAGGGCTAAGGTGATAAATGATGCTAAGGAGAGATTGGTATAGTAGAGTTGGGAACCAGTGTTGGCTTTTCAAGTTAGAGTCATAATCTCCTAGAGTTCAAAGGCAACTAGACTTTCTAGATTTTGTAGGGTGGTACCTTTCAATCTGGTATGTTGGTCACCTAGGATCCAACCCAACTGATTTTATCATCATCATCATCATCATCATCATTACAAATGGCAATCTGCCAAAAGAATAACTGTAGAAGGCTCATGCCTGTTCACAGACAGAATCAGTGAGGGCCCCACACCCCATCCATTCTCTCCTGCTCCAGATCTCCTTCCCTCAGTTCCTTTCTTCTGGCATCATTGACCCCTCCTTCTGCTCTGGTCCCTTCTGATCAGCCTGATCATCTTTTGTTTTATTTTCTTTGGGCGCAACCTTCCATCATGCTGTTGTTTAATTTCCCTCCTTCAGTTTACCACAACATTTCTTGAAGGAGTAATTCAGTCTGACCAAATTAACTTCATGCCCACTCATTTCTCCCCCTCCTATAGTCAGGGCTGCCCCCTCATAGCTCCTCTGGAGCTGTTCTCACAGGTCACCAGCAACTTCCAGTTGCCGTGTCTGCTGGCCTACTTTCAGTTCTTCTCAATGACCTCTCTGCAGTATTTGAGACCATTGATTACTCTCTACTTTTTGAAATCCCCATTTTTGTGTTCTCTCCCTGAGTCTTTTCTTCATTCCTTTTCCATTGCTTAAATGTTGGAGTACTGCTGGTTCTGTCTCTGGTCCATACTCTTATTTCTGTACACCTTCTCCATGTGTCTCTCATCTATTCCAATGGTTTCAGCCACTGTGAGTGTGGGAAAGACCTCCGAATCCAAACCTGCAGCCTAAACTCTTGCCTGAGTTTGAGGCCCTTACTTCCAACAGCTTCCCTGATATCTCTCTGGATATGACCCGCAGAACTGCAAACTTATCTCAAAACCAAACTTGGTGTCTTCTTTCCTAAATGTGTTTTATATCTTCGATTGCCTGTCTTGTTTTATTTGGACACCATCTACCTAATAGAGCAAGGCATGCAGTTACCTCTTTTTTCTTATTTTTACACCGTAATGTCATTAAATTCTGTGTGGTTGGCATCCTTATTACCATCTCCTGAAACCAAGCCTTTATTCTTGACTACTCGATTATTATAATTGTCTAACTTGTCTCTCTCTCCAGTTCTCTTCAGCGTCTGTGCTGCTCCAAAGTGATCTGTAATCAGTCACTGTCAAGAATGTCTTTTGCCTTTCACAAAGTCCTTTCAGGTCTTCCAGACCCAGCTAGAATGTTGACCCCTTCTCTGTGGATGTGGAATTGGTTATCCTTCATTCTGCTTGTGCTGCACTCAATTCCTCTTCCTGGTCTGAAGCCCCAGTGGATTGGAGATCTTCAAGGGCTTGTCTTGGTATCCTTAGAGCCTGGCACAGGACATGGGTCCCAGGAAGTGCTCATGAATGTGTGTTGGATGGATTGTGGTAGTCAAGATCAGAAGACTGAGAAATGAACCAATGAAGCCACAGCAAGATGGTTTTCAAAATGAGTGTAAGATACTTTCCTACGTCATATTTTCTTTCATTTTCACGTTTTTGGTTTCAGGGCTCATTGAGCCAGAACCTTCCTTTCAATACAGTAAGAGAAGAAATTTGGAGAATAGTGTAAAATAATTAAGTTAGGAGTCCCTAATGAACAATTTCATTCTCCTGACATGGGGTTATCCTTTCATCCACTGGTTCCCAAACAAAATTTTCAGAAAGCCTCAATCCTACTTTGTAAATTGGATAAAACATGTTTACTTGGCCTTCCAGTAATTCACAGGCGGTTTGGGCTACAATTTGTATCTTTTATAAGACATGCAATTATAGGTAGGGAGCTTCCAAAGCATTTTTGAGTAGTGAATGAGGTCTTCTATTAGAAAACCCATGAATGTTATGAGAAAAAGGAGGCAGCTGTCAAGAAGAAAGGAAAGCAACATTTACTGAGTCCCAAATACTTGGCAAGCACTCTGCTAAGTGCTTTCACAAACATCTCACATCTCAAAAAAACTTTGTCTGGAAGGCAAGACAAGACTGAGATGTGCACCAGGGCCTCTGCCTTCAAGTCAATATTTTGTAAATCTTTAGTCACATTTATATGAAGACTAGGCTGGGCACTGCCTGTGGAAGAGTTGGGAAGGAGGATGTTACACAGGCTCAGAGTCCTCTTTATTGTTCATGGCAATTCAGCTCTATTGCAGAAAGCAGAGCAGAGCCCTGCATTACTGGGAACTCTCCACCTTTGAAGGCAGTTTATGCTCAGTTATTTTAATTCAAGGACATCCCTTGTGATCTCACCCCAGCTTCCTACCCCAAATGAAACTGTTTTAGTTAGAACGTAGATGACATTAGGGCCGCATTCTTTCTGTTACCATTGGTTAAGTTTAAATGCTTAAACATTAATTTTTATAGTATTCAATCCCTATTCTCTTTATGCCTTTTCTCCATATCAATGTCTACAAAAAAGTTCTCCGTTTGGAGGCTTTCAAGTCATTGTATGGTAAAGCAATTGAAGAAACAACTGTGTGACCACAGTAGTTGTCAATTCCTGGGGACCCAGTCATCTTGCCCAGCAGTTCAAATTCAGAAGCAGAGGCACTAAGAGCAGACTCCACAGAAGCCAATATGAACAAGCATTTTCAAAGGCAAGGGCAGCAACGTTTGCTCATTTTTCCATCTCTGTGTCCCTATGTTTGCTTCCTTCTTCCCCCTCTTCATCTTTTCCTGGATGGCTTTCTCAAGCTGGGATTTTCGGAACCATCTGAAACAGCTGTCTTATGTGCTAGTTCTATTCCAAGAGCTTTATCTCTCTTAACCATTCTGTCCTCACCTATAAGATAAGAACTGCTAATACTCTTGTTTTCTAGGAGAGGAAATGGAGGCACAGAGACATTAAGAAACCTGTCGTAGATTGCACAATTGTCTATGGCTGTTTGAGTCTACGTAACTTGCCTATGGCTGCACAGGTAGCAGAACTGGGATTCAAGACCAGGTCTCTGATTCCAGAGCTCTAGCTCTTCTTACCCACCCCGCTTAGTGTGAAATACGGTCTTTACAAGACTGTGGCCACCTAATGGGGGTGTGAGGCTCCTGTCTGTGACCTCTGTCTTTCACAGAAGCCTCTCCATGCCCCAAACTCAGGTCAGAAACACTGATTTAATCTCAGCAGAGCCTAAAGGCAACTGTCGCCCATATGCCGCAGCATAAGGCACTACAGAAGTATTACCTATATTTCATTTCCTTGTTCAAGTCTCCACTCTCCCATTCACCTGCCAGCATAAGGAGGGTGGTTTTCTTTTGCATGAGGATAATCTGAAATGCTACTTTTGCATCAGAAAACTAAGAGGTTCATATATCCTGCCTGGATGGGAATGTTTTTCAGCCTCAGAGCCTATAAAAATATTGTGGCATGAACGGTTCAGCTGAAACAACAGAATGCTGGGAAAATGAGTCTGCAAAATGCACTTGAAATATTAGGCAGCAACATGGTATAAAACACCATTTCTCCCACAGAGGGAGGCCTGTGCCTAGGAGCTAAGTGCACTTTGCCGGCAGGACTGGGTGGGGATTGTAGGTTTATGTTTTGCCAACTCTTAGTTACTCAAAGCCATCTATTAATATGGAGATTAAAGGTTAGGGAATATACCTCATTCCTCTGAGCTTCCTGAGATTTCTTCAGAGGTGATAGAAAACAGAAGTGTCCTTGTACTATAAAGACATTGAAATATATATATGTATAAATTTGTATATACATATTATATAAAATTTATACATACATATATTTATAAAAGTATATAATAAAATTTGTATTGATATATAACATACATACATTATATGTTATATTGCATATATAGGTATATATAATATGTACTTGTATAAATTTTATATATTCTTATATAATTTACAAATATAAGTACATATAAAAATTCTGTATATACACACAAAAACCAGTGGTGCAAAGATTTGTTCTGAAATTAACCTGGACACAAAATGTTCTGTAACTAATCTTTGTTTCAATAAAAACCCAAGACTAAAAATGTAAATAAAAGGATAAATACGAAAAAATATTAAAACTTGCTGGTGGCATTAGTTTGGGTGTCTTGTGGAGAGGAGGATTGGGAGGGGATGTGGGTTTCATTAAAACTGATGATTAAAAATCTTTTTTTTCTTAAAATCCCCTTGAGGGTTTCTGCAGAATTTCAGGCCAAGTTGCCAAAGATTTTCATTATTAGGGAGACTTCTCATCCTAATCTGCTTAGGCAATAGCTTTACATTCCACATTTGCATTTTGGGTGGGCGAGTTCAGGTTTTGTCCGTGATTCTGATCCTGGGTGAACTATTCCTCTGATTTCCTGGGAGTGACCGTGGATGTGCCTGCCCAGACAAGGTGCAATGCCACAGAACCCTGGGCACACCTCCCCCAGCCAGTGCCTGGCCAGCTCTGCACCCCCAGCAGCAGTTCAGGCAGGGGGCCGAGTCCGCTGACATCCACAGCACAACTTGACACATTTTATAATCATGCATTCAGAGAGCTTGGGTGAGCTGACAGTGCCGGATCTGTAAATGCATTCTAAACACAGGGGATTGGTGCACTGCTTTAATTAGCAGCTGCATTGATCCTTGAACTTCCCCACGTGTTCTGCTGTGGGGGGAGCACACCTCATTTAAGTAAAGGGCTCTTCTGAAAGAGTCACTTGTCAGCACAGCACATTTTCTGGATGCCAGCAGGTTGGCCATTCATCAAGGCGCCAGCATTTGTTGACTGCTGGTAATAGATTTCTGTGTTTGTTTTATGAAGATTTTCATTCCCTTATTTTGAAGAACTTTGGCAGCCCTTAAGTGAGGACAGCTCAGAGTGAGACATGAACTTAGGAGCAGCAAACAGGCCCATGGTGCCCACAGACGGCTTGCTCTCTCCCTGGGTTGGTGGTTGTTGAAATTCCAAGAAAACAGGTTTGCTTGGCTGAAGTAGAAGCCATCCTGTCCCACCATGGGGAGCACTGGCTCTCAGAGATATCTGGCAACCTGTGCTTGGCATTATTTCAGGAATCCTGGAGGGTCTAAGCTTGCTAGAGTTGTGAGGGTTGGGGGGGAGGGTATTTCCACAGAGGTCCCAGAGGTGCCGGGGCCAAGATTATAGCCAGCACTCAAAGACTTTTCAAGATTCTGATTTAAGTAAGACCTTATAGCTAGAAGTTGGTACTGAGCATTCTCTCTGGTACATCTCAGTGTAAGCCTGGTTTTGTGGAATGAGCACTGGACTGGGAGTTCTCAGAAAGCAGGTGTCTGGTCATCTACCTGGATGAGTGATTTTGGCTGTGTCACTCTTTGCGTAGCTGTAAAATGTGGCAGGTGGATGAAGGTTTCTTAGAGTAGCCAGTTTGGGGAAGAGGGGATGGGAGCCCCATGGGCGAGGCAGATTTCCACACATCTAGTAGCACCAGCAGAATCGCCCGTAGCTATGCTGTCCCCACACTCCAGAGAACACCGGGAGGGACTTGCATGGCAATGGCAAGCAGGAGAGACCTCATGGAGTGTGACAAATGAAAAATTTTAAAACGACATTTACTTTTACAAGTCAGACATTTAAGTGGGTCCTTTTTATGGAGCATTTTCAATTTTTATATCACCTAAGAGACTTTTGCATTTCTTACAATTCTTCTTGCACATTAAAAATGAATTATAGTCTCATCCATTTTTAGAAAAGAATTTTGAGGAATTTGTAAAACAGACAAAGGCCACATGTGCCCTGAGACAGTCTAATAATCTGAATGGGTTTCTCCCCGTGATTGATACACTAGTACTAGTGACTGAGGAAAAGAAATTAAATGTCAAAATTTTAGTATGAACCTAGTGTTTGATATCATTTGTAAATATTTTTACTGTCTCTCCCACTGTTTAATGTGATTTTTAATGTTTCTTGGAGGCAAGTCACATGGACAGAAATAAGCAAACAGTGGTAGGCCAGTGTTCTGAGCCTCGAGTGCCCAGGCGCACTCGTGTGATGGGTCCCAGAATCACAGCCGCCAGGGTTTTGTGCCAGGCTTAGAGCTAACTGGTTCGCATGTACTAACTCACTTAATTCTCCCAACAGTACTGTCAGGAAGCACTGTCTTGCCTTCTGCAATTATAGAAGGATGGTCTGAATAGTTCAGGAATGTGCCGCGGTAAAGGGTTATGAATGCCGGCATCCTGGCCCAGAGTCCTTGCTGGGTACCATAGTGCTTCTTGCTGCCTGGTGGCACTAAGGCTGGCCTTGACCTTCCCTTCTGGTTTTTATGACATAAGGTTTTGACTGATATTTCAGCAAGCTCTGTAAACTACCCTGTTTAAGTGCAAGTTTCTTGAGAAGAAGACCCAGGTTTGGTTTTACATGTAACAGGTACTAATATGATGCTTGCTGGATGATTGACTTGAATTGAATGGCGTGACCTCTGCACTCCACACTCCAGGGAAGAATTTGAGGCTGACTCTCTCTTACAGTGCTTAGCACTCATGTGGGCTGTGCCGCGCTCCTGTGGCCAGTTGGAGAGCATCAGATTCCAGAATTTGGTCAATATGTAGCTAATCTGGACAATAGCAATGGGCAGGGAAAGGAGAAAGGTCTCTCTTCTGGGTTGATTTGGATCGGGATTTCCGTTGCCTGTGTCCCCTTCAACAGTGCTTCACCCAGTTCTGGAGATTCCCCCCAGCCATCAGACACCTTGCACAGGTATCCACAGTTTAAAAAGCTGCAGGGAGACGGTAACGACAGGGCTCACAGGGCTGTGAGGGACCTGGAAACGACAGGAACAGTGGAGGGCGCAGGGAGCGTTTACCTCAGAAAGAGGCGCTTTCACCTGCATTAGTAATGTAATTCACATGGCCTTTTATGAATGAGGCAGTTAATTTGTGGATGTTTTGGTTCAGAAAGTTCATTTTCCTGGTATTCCATGGCATATATGAAATTGAGGACAAAGTGCCCTGACCACAGTTACTGTAGGAAGTTAAAAAGAAAATACTATAAATAGTATATTCTGCCAGTTCTCCATAATGGGGGCAGTAATGTGATTCTCTGATTCACAACTATTTTCCCAGCACCTAGAACAGCACCAGACATGGGGCAGGTTCTGGGACATACTCGTCAGATGACTGTGAATGAATGAAATGTGTTGGTTACTTTAAAACCCCGCAAGTTCCTGACATGTCATTGCCTTCACTAGGAAAGCTTTAGTGGTTTTAAACTTAAAAAAAAAGAAATCTTATATAAAACTTGAATATTTAGATAAATATTTTTAATTAATAAATGTTTTTAATTAATAAGTCCAAATATGTAACTTTCCCTTATTTTATAGCCAGTTGATGATAGCTATGAAGATGTTATGTGACAAATGAAATATCTGAAATCCAGGGCTCCGAATGACAGCTTGCAGGCACATAGCAGCCTGAAATCCAATTTATTTCTGTCTCCTATTTTGCTTGCCCGATAGTGTATCAAGAAAATATTGGTTCACACAAAAGTAGTTTGCCTTGCAATCCCAGGATACTCCTCAATGAAAGTGATTCAGGAGCTTGACAGAACCTGTAGAAAATGTTTCAAAGTTGAATCATTTACAATATTTACTTGCTCATAAGCCTCTTCATCAGCTTGTCAGATCAGAAGTACTGCAAACTCCAGACAAATGCTGAGGGTATCTATGGGAGGGCTAAGTTGGTAGGCATTCATTTGTTACCGACCACTAGTCAATCTGCCATGAAGGGAAGATACCATGTGGGTTTGCCTGATCTTTGCTGTAGTATACTGGGATATCTATTCAAACCCAAATGCTCTCCCAAATGCTTGCAGAATCTTAAAATTGCAAAGAACATTGAGGGTCGAAGGGAAAAGGGTAGGTAGCAAAAAAGCCTAATTAATGAATGGGACTTGGTCTGAATTAAGCTTTCACTCATTCATCCATTTGTTCATTTGTTCATTCTGAAGTACCTGTTGAGTGTCTGCTGTAAATAAAGAGCTACCCTCTTTGAAGGGTTAAAATCCAGCTGCTGGGGATATAAAATCTATATTAAGGGAAAATGGGGCATGCAAGAGTAGGATAATGTAGTTCAAACCACTCTGAGGGAGCACAAAGACAATAATTAGTATAGTGTGGAGGTGGTTAGTGAAGGTTTTGCCAGTTGCCAGTTCTGTTTTTTTCTTTAAGTTTATTTGTTTATTTTGAGAGAGGGAGTGTGCTAGTGCAAGCGCAAGTTGGGGAAGGGGCAGAGAAACAGAGGAGAGAGAGAATCCCACGCAGGCTCTGCACTGGACAGGGCTAGATGCCACGAACCATAAGATCATGAACTGAGCAGAAATCAAGAATCAGACACTTAACTGCTTAATTTACTAAGCCACCCAGGTGCCCCTAGTTGCCAGATCTTTGAATTGCTTTAAAATAGTTAGGGAGGCACCTGGGTGGCTCTGTTGGGTAGAGACTCTTGATTTCGGCTCAGGTTATGATCTCACGGTTTGTGGGTTCAAACCTCATGGCAGGCTCCATATTGACAGGGTGGGATCCGCTTGGGATTCTCTCTATGTCCTCTCTCTCTGCCCCTCTCCACTGACACTGTCTCTCTAGCCCTCTCAAAAAAATAAATAAGCTTAAAAAAATAGGAATACACTTGGTATTCATCACTTATCTATACACACACACACACACACACACACACACACAATACAGATTCACTGTTTCCCAGAATGGATTTAGTTTCACAAACCTGGGAAGTCAAGAACAACATCAGAGAAGAACATTGTTTGACTGAGATCTTTTGGGTTGGCCTTAGCTGCACGCCATCCAGTAATGAGTGACTCAATTTATTGTGGGTCAAACTGGAAACACAAATTAGGTCAGCTGAAAAATTTATACACATTATGAGTGCTTTGAGTTATGGGGCAACTTTACTTTACCCAATAACTTCAGGTCTATTTGAATTTGAATCAGCTGCCAAGTAAATATTTAAAGTTGAATAGTTGTTGCCAAGGAAGCTCATAATGATTTCTGAATGGTAATTGCCTTTATTTCTCCTCCCCAAGTCTGGAGAACATGAATGTACTTGGGAAATAGGAAAGAAGAAACATATTTCAAAACAGAATAAATTGTTTGTTTACAGATTGAATACTATGAACTACAACCTGTTTCACTTGAGGAAGCTGTAATTTTTACACAGGAAAGAAAACACTGTATTTTCTTGCAGTTCTGGCCATCTTCATTTCCTTCTCAGGCTACGGTTGTATCCTCATTGCTCAGATGATCATGACTTCCAGGAGACAGAAAAGAATTAACAATCACTTAATTATTAATCCCCCGTAATTGGAACTGAAGACTATAAAATGTAAAAGATGAGAAGTGAGCAGACTCGCGGAAAGGGAAGTAAGCAGGGCTGTGGGAACTGCTTCGCTGTTAACCCTTTAATTAAGCAGCTCCTTTGACCTCACTTTTGGCTCTCTCTCTGTGGCTGGGCTCCCCTGGTGCTTCTGTAGGGAGGAGGAGAGATGTGTAGGTCAGACTTGGTCATGGGAGGGGGCTGTGGTTTCGAGGTCTAGCTGGAGGCCCAATTCACACATGAGGTACAAGGTCAAGTCAGGTCAATAGGAACCAGCCTAGGCAAGCAGCAGCTGCTCTATTGCTTTGAGTGCTTTTCAGTTTGGAAGAACCGAGAAGAGCAGCTTCTCTCTGAATCATTGCTTTCCCAGGCTTATGAATTTCAGAACCTCTTGTACTTTCTCCATTGCTTTCCAAACACGGGCTTGTTTCAGGCTTCCCTGCACACAGATTGCAGTGATGTGGGCAAACAATTTTGACAAGTTATGCAGCTTTGCGAAAAAGCACTTTAGGCTTACCAGGACACGCACTGTTGTTGGTCTCTTTGCAGGGTGGTGGTGGTAGAAGCTATGGCAAGTAAGCACCTGAGAGGCAAACTGGGGTCTGGAGGCCCGCTGGTGCGGTGGGGCCCAGCGTGTCAGTGAGCATGCGTCTGGCATTCTGTGCGGACCTTCTCGTCAGGTATGTAACTCTCAGACGGTCATTGTCTGTCTGGGTTCTAGAAACAAGAAAAAAAGTATGTCATTCATGGTTTTTCACTCATACCTTCCACATTTAAGTTCCCAAATCATTTAGTGAGTGCATTTGCATACAGAGTGCTGTGGAAGGGTGAACAAACTGACGATTGCCACTCTGTCTCTTGGGAGTTACCTTCGAAATTGGGACTGGAAGTTCATGAATGCTGATATACATGCTTATGAAACAGCAGAGGAAGGACAAGTGAATACTTCCCAAAGAGGGGAGTGGACAGGACACTCTGTCGCTTCTCACTCTGATTTTCAAAGGGGCTGGTGTTCTGCAGTAAACTTGCCTGGTTTTCTTTTGATAAGGTTTTCTGCCACCTTTGAATTCTCTTCAGCCTCCTCTGGCTGAAGGATCTTGTTCTGAGTTTCCTCTTGTACAAGATTGTGGGTCAAATCATTAACTTGGAGCCTGCATGCTTCTTGCCTTCAAAGAGTAACTCCTCGCACCGAGGTGGGCCATTGTGGGGAAGGAAATCAAATATCTTTAAAGACAGCAAAAAAAAAAAAACAAAAAACTGAATGAATTTGAAATAAGCTCTTTAGGGGTGCCTGGGTGGTTCAGTCCATTAAGCGTCTGACTTCAGCTCAGGTCATGATTTCACGGTTCGTGGGTTCGAGCCCCGTGTCGGGCTCTGTGCTGACTGCCAGCTCAGAGCCTGGAGCCTGTTTCAGATTCTGTATCTCCGTCTCTCTCTCAGCCTCCTCTGCTCACGCTGTCTCTCTCTCTCAGAAATAAATGAAACATTAAAAAAAATGAAATAAGCTCTTTAAAAGTAAGAGAAGACAATGATCTGATGTTTACTTTTAAAATTAAGGACTCTATAAATGTACACAGCACTTTACTGAATACATATGACAAATGATAAAATAAATGTCAACACTCTGTTTTGGCCAGCGAAAGGAAAGAGAAGGTAGAGTGAATGTTTAGATAGGGAAATAAAGAACTTGGAAAAGAGGCAGATCCAACTTTAATGTTTTCCAAAATCCTGAAAAATGAGTTCTGCATAGCAAGGCCATGTATGTAGCTCTGAGGTGGTACGTTGCTTTGGAAAGACCACAGCTTTGTGACCAGAGAGAGCGGGGTCAGCTCCAGGTGTTCTGGGTAATCATGAGCACGTGACTTAGCTACTTTCAGCCTCTGTTGCTTCATTTGTTTACAACAAGCAATAAGAATAACATGCATAAAGAATTTGACACAAAGGAGCCCCTAAATAAATGTTAAAACCTGCCTAGCTAGAGACTACATTTTCCAGCCTCCCTTGCAGCTAGGTGTGTCTCTGTGATTAAATTTTGAATGTGAGGGGAAATGATTTGAGCAGTCACTGCCTCACTTGCTGAAAAGAATTACTCATACTAAATTTCCCTTGTTTCTTATTTCTCTGGGATAGAAACAGATTTGAAGCTAACCCTACTTTGACCAGGCAAATGAGGACAATGGTCACACAACAAAGTCAGAGTAGGAGGAGTCTGGGCTGATGAATGGTTAGAGCTATCCCTTCAGCTGAGATTGAGTGGACTGAGATGTCAAAGAGACCAAAAGTTGTATCTCATTGTTAGAAAGAAGCTGTCATAGTGGCTTACTTTTACCTTAGCTAATACAGAAGTATTTTATTTTCTTTTTTATTCGTTTAAAATATATTTATTTTTGAGGGAGTGTGTGTATGTGTTGGAGAGGGCCAGAGAGAGGGAGACAGAATCCTAAGCAGGCTCCAGTACTGTCAGTACAAAGCTGGAAGTGGGGCTCGAATTCACTGATGGTGAGATCATGACCTGAACTGAAATCAAGAGTCATAGGCTTAACTGATTGAGTCACCAGGCATCCCCATACAGAAGTATTTCAGACATATATTGGTGGGATAGTCGCCAGTTTCCAGGCAGCTTCTGAAAACAGACATTGAGGATGTCCAGAACTGGAATTGTGAGATGCAAGCTCCCAGGACACACAGGTATTTCCTCTTCCTCAAGATTCTCTGCCTTGGCCTTCAGGCTTTCATGTTACTCCCCACTCCACCCCTTGTCAGGTGAGTCAGTGCCAGCTCACAGCATGGGGGTACTCATGGGGGCAGCTCCATGGTAAAAGTGTGAGTGGGAGAATCTGGGGGTAAGTGGGAGTAAGTGGCCCTCTTCAGGGGTGCATATCTCTGTGGGATTGTTAATGCTAAAGAGAGGAGCCAGAATTAGGTGTCCCTTGAGACTTACATTGCTTTCAAGGGAGTATCACAGCTCTTGTCAAAATAATGCTATGTAAGAGTTTATTGTAGGCAGGATAATGGCTCTCCAAAGATGTCCATCCAGGTTCTATTTTAAAGAACTTGTGAATATGTTAGGTTACCAGGAAAAGGAGTTGGGGTTGCAGATGAAATTAATGTTGCTAACCACCTGACCTTAGGGTGGAGGGATCACCCTGTGTTATCTAGGTGAACACAGTGTAATCACATGCGTCCTTAAGGGTGGAAGAGGAATCAGGAATAGAGGACCCATGAGGTAGCAGCATGAGAAGAACATCTGTTCTGGGCTTTGAAGGTGGAGGAAGGGGGCCATGAACCAAGGAAGGTGAGGGGCCTCTAAGAGCTTGCTATTGGCTGAATGTATTCTCTCACAATTTATATATTTTAATCCCAAAGGCTAATGTGATGAGACATTAGCAGGTGGGCCCCTTAGGAGGTGATTAAGTCATGAGTGTGAGTCCTCATAAATGGGATTAGTGCTCTTATAAACGAGACCCTCCAGAGTTCCCTCAGCCGCTCTGCCATGTGAGGACACACCAGGGAGTCTGTGACCCAAAGAGAACCCTCACCCAACCATGTTGGTCCTCTGATCTTGGACTTGCAGTCTTCTAGAACTGTGAGAAATAAATTTCTGTTGTTTATAATCTCTCCTGTCTGTGGTATTTTGCGAGAGCAGCCTGAGTAGACTAAGATAGAGCTGGAAGAGGCAAGGAAATAGATTCTCCCTACAGCTTCCAGAAGGAACACAGCTCTGTTGACACCTTAATTTTAGCCCAGTGAGACTCATTTTGGACTTCTGATTTCCAGAACTATGAGATAATAAATCTGTGTTGCTTTAAGCCACTATATTTGTGGCAATTTGTTACAGTTGCCACAGAAAACAAATACACTGCCCTAATAATTATCAGAGGTGATTACCAATATTTGTGGATTTAGTTCTCAGACTCTGTTCTCAGGAATAGATAATTTTCCAACAGCCAATTTGGGGAAGATATCGGAACAAAACCCCAGGAATGGACAGGTCGTTACAGGTGGAGACCTGGAGCAGTAGCATTGCTCTGTTCACTTTGTGACAAAGAAAGCAGTTTTCCTGACCCCAATATTTTCTCACTTACACTTTGGTGTCTGGTCTTTCTCTGTTTGTAAGAGAATTGCATGTCTTTCATAGAAAGGTGTGACCTTTATGTATATCCATTTATAAAAGTGTGGTGGGTTGAGAATCACTAAAATATTATGGAAAACAAAACCCAGCATGGATAAGGATTATTTCAGCAAAGGTTAATATACCAAATTAAAATTAAAATCAGTCATTTATTATAATAGTATGAAAACCAAAGAGATTTTCACATGGTAGCTTAACCTTGAAGCATAACCATTTAAGCATATTTATGTCATTTGTTATTCTATGTGGTAAAGTATGCAAAACTATAATGCTACCAATTTGAAGATCTAACTTAAATGTCCACATCGTAGGGTAGAGTTTATTCCTAATTTAAGAGTGTACATTGTAATTATTTAAATATGGTGCCTGGTAATCTTAAATGCTAAAACAGATGCTGGAATCAAAGGACACCTTCCATTAGCCAAGGTTGTTATCACATTTTTAAGTTTTAGATTTTTAGAGAAGCCCAAGAAATAAAAGAGCAGCACTTGGTTTCCTAAGTTCCAGAACTTCTAGTAACTAGAAATCAACTAATATTGTTTCGGGAAGCGTATGAGAGAAGTAAAAAGAGCCAATTTGTACTATCTTGGGAGTGAAGTTCAGAGTTTCAGTCAGAGATGTGTGTTCAAGAAAAATGCTAGTAAAAAAAACAATGCGGTCTCCCCAACATGTGCAGCAGCTTAATACAGAAAGCTATTTTTATTGTATAAAGTGAAGCATAATTGTTTTGAGCATTTTCTTAGAGATTCTGTGACTAAAGAAAAATAGAGTACAATGTACTGTGTTTAGTGACACAGACACATCTTTAGGTCTGCTTAGAGTTGGAGTCCCTCCATCTCTGCACACATGTCAGGGGAAACAGTAGAGGGAGAAATGACAAGTGTAAATTTTGAAAAGAGAGAGAATTTAGGGAATTAAGAAAGATCATAGCTAATGCCAAAAGGTGCCAAGGAAACTGCCCGTAACATTTAAAAACATGTTGCTTTTTAGAGACCTAGAAAAAGTAAAAGCAATAAAACCAGAAAACCTACTCCATCAATTCTATAATTGTTTTATTTAAAAGCCCATCTTTGAAACGTTGGCAGCTTTCTCATGTGCTCTCTGTAATATTTATTGAGTTAAATCTCTTTGTTCACCTCGGGGAATGTGTACACTTTTCCAGGTCACTGAGGCAGTGATTCCCTATATGAGGCTCTGAAGTCAGAAAAGCTAAATCTGCTTCCAGTGTTTATTTGATCTCTGTTACTCTAGTTAATCAGGAGTTTATGGAGGGATCTAAAGTGCTAGTGCCACCATTATCGGGTTGTTTTAATTTTCCCTGGCATATTAGACTGCATTTTTCCCGTTACATCTGGGGCTGCTGTTGCTATTGTATTGAACATTCTAGTTTTCAAGGAAGAACTTACATAGCGGGAGATCCTAGATCACCTACTCCAATAATGTGATTCTTATACATTATATGTATAAAGAGCGAATAGAGAGAAACCTTCACCAGAGTCAGAAAAGGCAGGCACAATAATTTAAATTTTACAAGGATATCTTTGCAGTTTTGGGGCCTCAACCTCATTTGGACCTCGTTATTTTCACATCGGTAAATATACTTTTGTTTTTAATTAAGACAGAAATTTAGCAGTGGTTTGTTTTTCAGACTGTTTTCCCCCCAGACAGCACATTTTCCAGGTAGTGCCTCTGACCATCATGATCTTGGATAGCAAACTTCCTTTAACAATATCAGGGTGCCTTCTGGTTTTGTTCCTTCACTATGGAAACCACTGTTTTCGATCTTTTACTCTCTCCAATGTCTTGATGTCTTCAATGCTAACTGAACATCTCTACCTGGATATGATAATAGTATCCAAACTCAATCTGAACTCACTATTGCCCACCCCCCAAATTGGTTCCTCTTGCTGTTATTAATTTACATCACCATCTACTCATTTACACATTCGGGAAGCCCGAGAGTCATTCTCACATCCTCCTCCTCCTCCACAAAGTTACAGAGCCCTGTGGATTCAGACTACTCCTTATCTCCTGTTTATTTCCCTCTGCTCCTCTTTGGCTCCTTTGCAGCTGTCTTAACTCAAGCCAACAGCAGTGCCTACATTCTTTTACTAGTCTGCTTAGTTCCTAGTTTCAGTCTAAGCCCTTTCCATTCTATCATCCACCTGGAAGTCAGATAGATGTATCTAAAATGCAAATGAAATCTTATTATTCTATTTCAAATTCCTTGGTGACTCCTATAGTACCGTGCTCACATTCCTTCATGGACTAAACAAGGCACTTTAGGATTTGACCTCCATCTATTTTTTCCAACATAGTTTCCATTACTTATTCCTGCCCCCGTACATCGGGATAGTCATTCCTACAGTACCACTTACAAATCCTTGTAACTACCTGCCAGTACACACCCCTGGGTCTCAAAGTCAGTAGTTATTCTGCTTGGAATAAATGCCCCTTCCCACCCTGCCAAATGGAGATCTCCAGCTTTACGTCATCATTGGGCTTAATTAATACATAACATTTCAAAGTGTTTATTTTCTGTCTTCTCTACAGTTTACTGTCGTTTAAAAGTTTCATCATTTCCCCTTTCTCCTTTAAGTCTTCAGTTCACGTGGAATTCATTTTTGTGTATTGTGTGCTAGAGGTTCATCTTCATTTTTTCCCTCACATAGATAAACAATTGTCTGTATTACACTTATTGAAACATTTCCTCCCTGATCTACAATGCTACTGCTTCACAACTCAAGTTTATATGCAGGGGTGTATCTGCCTGTAGATTCTATATTCCATCCCTTTAGTTTTCTTTCTTATGTTCTGGTTCTGTACTGTATTAATTAATGTAACTTTAGAATATTTTTTTGATATCAGATAGGGCAATTTACGATCCTGTTGTCAGAAGATAGACTTAGTTATTGTTGGAAGATAGACTTGGTTAGTTTTGACCCTTGAACTTCCAGGCAAAGTTTAGAATTGACATGTTGAATTTCACTGAAAGCCTTTGGGAATTTGATAGATTTGTCTTTAGCCTACATATGAATCTGAGGAGAATTCGCATCTTTGTAGCGTTCAGTTTTTCTACGCATGAAGATGGCACATATCTCAACTTTTTAATATCTTCTTTTATGTTTTCCAATCAAGTTTTATAACTTTCTTCATAAAAATATTACAAACTTTAATTTATCATGAAGTCTGGGTTTTATATACATTACTGTATTATTTAAGAATCATGATAGTTTTCTCTCTTCCTTTTGAATTCTTTTTAACTTTTTCTAAGACCTTTGATACAATGCTAAGTAAAAGTTGTCATGGAGGGAAGCTTTGTCTTATTCTTCATCCTCTGGCTTCTATCAAGATTTTCTATTTGTCCTTGGTCTCATGTAATTTGAATACAACAGGTTAGGTAGTTTGTTGTTGTTGTTGCTATTTAAGAAAGTCTTGCTTAGTGTTTTTAAGATTCTTGAATCTGTGGTTTGTCTATCTGTCCTTAAAAAGGACATCCAGATGGCCAACAGACACATGAAACGATGCTCAGCATCCCTCCTCATCAGGGANGATGAGCATGGAGGAGGGCACTTGTGTGGGATGACCACTGGGTGTTATATGGAAACCAACTTGACAAAAAACCATTTTTAAAAAAAAAAAAAAAAAAAAAGGAAAGTTCTTGGCCATTATCAGTTCAAATATTTCTTCCTTCTACTCTTATGTCTTCTGGCATTACAATTATGAGTTGGTTATACCTTTTGAAGTTGTCCCATTGTGCTTGGAAGTTCTGTTCTCTTTCGTTCTGTTTTCTCTTTGCATCTCAGTTTAAGAAGTTTCTATTGACCTATTTTCCTTAAGTTTGCTGATTGTTTCTCAAGTGTGTCGAGTCTACTGATGAGCTCATCAAGACATTTATCATTTCTTTTACTGTGTTTATACCTTATAGCATTTTTCTCTTTATTCTTCCTTAAGGTTTCCACCTCATCACTTAACATTACCCATCTGAATCTGCATATTGGCTACTTTTTCCATTAGAGCCCTTAACGTAATAATTATAGTTACTTTAAATTTCCTGTTTGATAATTCCATTTGGTCTGCCATATCCGCATCTGGTTCTGATGACTGCTTTCTCTCTTCAGATTGTGTTTATCTTCAGATTGTGCTTTTTTCCTGTGTCTTTTGGCAACCTTGTAATTTTCGGTTTTTGTTGTAAGCAGAACATATTGTATCAGAGAACAGAAACTAATTTAATAGGCCTCCAGTGTGTGGATTTATGCTACTCTTGCTAAGAGTTGGGTTAGTTTTAATGTTTATTGTAGTTACCATTGCAGGGTCCTCAAATTCTGCCACATCCTTGTTTTTGTCTCTTCTCTTTGTCTTGGGGCCTCCCTATGAGCTGCTCCCCAGAGAGAGCCCTTGTCTTGAAGCTCTTTTGGCTGAAATCCACTATTATTTTACTGAAACCCAGCTGATGCTGTGGTGGGGGAGGAGGAGTGTCATATCATTTTTTTTAAAGTAATCTCTTGACCCAGTTTGGGGCTCAAACTCATGACCCTGAGATCAATAGTTGCATGCTTTCCTGGCTGATCCAGTCAGACATTCTAAGTAAGCTTTATGTAATCTTCTGATCAACTCTTAGTCTTTTAGTGAGCCTGTGTTACCTCTTCCAGTGGTTTGCTTTTTATTTTCTCTGCTCCCTTCCCCAGCTGTAGCATTTTGAATCCATATCCCTGTTTGCTATGGTTTTCATTTTTTCCTCTTGAATGAGACAGAAAGGCTGGAGGAGGGCTGGGACAGGGAAGAATTCCTTTCCCCTATCTGGGATAAGGTTTCAAAATCATGCTAAGGCCAAGTCCTTTGCCTTGGAGAGTAGCCCTATTTAATGGAGGTGTCTCTGAGAAGATTTTTATAAGGATTACTCCTACCCTCCCCTTGCCAAAGCCACAGGAGAATCTTTCTCCAGTTTTCAGATCCTCCTGGAGAGAAAGCTCATTAAAATGTAGGGGGGCCAGTCAAAGACCCTGGCCCCAGGAGAAATTCACCTCAAAGTTTGCAACTCTCATGTCTGCGCTTCTCTTTCAGCTGTTGTCAAAATTACTATTTAATTGTTCCTATCAGTTTATGGCTCTAGCAACTTCTCTTGTAGTAAGGAAGTCTCAGGTCTCATATCTTTCTGCATGTGCCTCTCTTTAGGTTTTGGGGTGGTAATTAGTCTCAAAACCTCTGTTGTCTGATAGGTCCAAGAAAAGTTTCTGATTTTCAGTTTGTCCAGCTTTTTCTTCCTGTAACGATGGGAGTGACATCTTCCAAGCTCCTTACCTCTTGAAGCTGAAACCACAAGTGTCAACTTTTTATTCTTTATAGAATCTGAAATGATGATTGTATATTTTGTATGGAGTGGTTAATTAAGTTTACAAATATTTTATTTGGAATTTTTGGATCTATGTGTATGGATGAGAATGGCCTGTAGTTTTCCATTCTCTTACTGTGCTTGTTTGCTTACAGCAGGAGAGTTTTATGGAATCACATAAAATTAATTGTCCCCTGCCTTTTCTACTCTGGAATTGTTTGTATAAGACTGGGATTATTCCCTGAAAGTTTATAAAAATTTTCTGTTAGAAAATTGTCTGGGCCTGTTTTCTTTGTGGGAAAAAATTAAACTCTATTTTAGTGTCCTGTATGGTAAGGGGACCAGTTGGGTGGTTAATACTTTGTTGAGCATGTTTAGTTAAGTTGTTGTTTTCTGGAAGTTTGTTCATGTAGTCTAAGTCATCAAATTTATGGGCATAAAATTATTCATTACATTTTCCTATTGATGTATCTACTGTTTTCTCTTTTGATGTCTTGCCTGTGTAGGAGGATCATAATTGAGCTGAAGATTTTCTTTAGGAAACTTCTCTGGTAATTCAATATGAGATTAGGTCACAGCTAAGTTTTAGAAAATGTACTTCCTGTCACTCTCTGATCAGGGTCATCTGTTATCGACTCTAAGAGTTATATCAGCCTCCAAATGTTTTCTGTCATTCCGTGGGGTATGTTGGGCCTTAGCCTAGAGTATGTGTGGGCCTATGGTTTTAAAATGTCTTTAATAATTGGATCTTTTTGATATCTTAACATTTGATGAAGATCTCTGCAACCAATTTGGCTGGAGTTTGCATGAAGCAGTCCAATTCAGAGGCTGCATTTAGACACAGCCTGTGAATCCAAAGTAACATGAGCAAAGTTCTAGTCACGCCATAGTTTGTGGCTGCCAAAATGTGGACACGGAAGCAGTTATTTTAAAACTTGATAAGCAACACAGCATTTTGGAGGACTGTGGAATAAAATGAATACTTCTAGTTGCCCAATTGGAAAAGCATTTGCATGATTATTTACATGAATGCCCTTTATCTGATCATAGGATGTATGTTTTGGGTAAGAGTTCTCTTTAAAAGCATAATTTATATTTTAAGTAAGGTAATTTCTCCAAGCAAGATTTATGTTCTAGGGATTTTTCTATGTTTAGTACTTTATTCTGGTGGGATTTAGTAATCTTTTTGTTAAAAAATGAGGATATATTTAATTTTTATCCCCTTTAAAATATAATTTATACACAAATACAGACTATCTATCTATCTATCTATCCATCTATCATATATTTAGATACCTTGATATCTTAATATAATATTCTTATATTATATTTTTTGAGGGGGGTATAATTTATACATAAGTTAAATTGGGAAGTTGGAAACTTCTTCAGTGTTCATGTAATGTTTAATTTAAATTATTTCCAACCACAGCCTAAGTCTCATGCTGCTATGGACAATCTGTGTTTCTTGGTATATGTTCCAACATTTTATTTAACAAAATAGAAATAGAAGAACAAATATAAAGGCACCAAATGTGAAGTATAGCTAGAAGGCTTTGACAGACATAACAGCAAAGCTACTTCATCTTTACAGCATTTGATTCAGCGACATTGTAACTCAAAAGATTTCATCTTTGAGCATTTAGTTCTGTAATTTAAAGAACAACTTAACACAACATAAAGAGGAGAAATGTCCAGTTCAATCCTCATGCACACAAGTTGAAAAGTATGAAGGAACATCAGTTGAAAAGTATGAAGGAATTTGCTCTAGCAAATTCAATCTTGATCTGATTGTGATTATTTCAGAAGAAACTCCTCTTGATGTGCCAGCTAACTTCCTGATTTGTTCAAGTTCAAGAATATTAAGTCTGAGTCACCTTAGAAAAATAATTGTTAATGATTAAAAAAATATATGATATATTGATGAAATATGGTATCTTCAGGTCTTCAGGACAATTTATAAATAAAGTGAACCACTTAAAAAGCTAAAATTGCCCTCCAATTAGTAGATAAAACAGAGACCTTAAACGTTAGAAAAAACCATCAGGTAATAAAAAACTTTGACCAAGTCAAATAGTTTATTTTATACTCTCTTTACATAGATTCCACAGAAAACAAAAGATAAACACTAATGGTTTATTGGAAGGTGCAATCTCAGGGAAACAAGAGTGAGGGGTGAATATAAGGTAGGCAGAGAAGGAAAGGAGTAAGTCCAATGTGATGCATTGTGGGACTGCAACAAAGGAACAGATATGGTTGTTAAGTCATATGGAATGTCTCAAAGAGGCTGTATGGAAAGGTCAACTGCAGAGATAGAGAGATTCATCTGACAGCTCTTTGCCATCTCCTTTATCATCTTGGTCTAAATTAAAGGAATGAACTCTTGTGACTTGTGGACTGCTTGGAAAGCTGGTCTTCTTTCTTGTCAATTGGTGACGTGTATGGAGCTTCCACTGGCTTTTTCCATCACAAGAAGATCTATACCTTTCCTAAGGTATCTCCCAGAAAAAGCAAGACAGTTAGCAGAGGCCAAGGTTGGAGGATGGTGGTTGGAGGGAGAAGGCAGGATTTGGGATGGTGCTTAAATTAGTTTTGTTATTAGTACACCTGTGAAAAGAGTATGAGTGTGTGGATGTGTGTTTGTGCAAGTGATGAATTTAAGGATATACGTCGGTCTGATTTTCCTACCAGTGAGGATTAGGAGTAAATGGAAAACTAGAGGGCAGATGCTTCCTTTAGAAGAGCTGGTTACAGAACCTAAAGGAAGAACCTAAATCATGTCAAAGTTAAGAAGCCTTTAGATGTTTCACTGGGAGCAAAGGAGATTTCAGAGTAAGGCCAAAGCTTCTGAGTGGCACTGTGTTGGCATAAACCTAGAAGGAATGTAGCAGGCAGATGGTTGTACTGAGGTAAAATCTTTGAGCAACACTGGCCTGGAGGCTGACCTGTGGCAGGAGCCTGAGGAGAGGTAGTCAAAGGAGAATGCAAACCGTGAGAGACTCTTGAATGCTAAGAACAAACTGAGGGCTTATGGGAGTGGGGGAGGGGAAGGGGGGAGATGGGCATGGAGGAGGGCACTTGTTGGGATGAGCACTGGGTGTTATATGGAAACCAACTTGACAATAAACTATTTAAGAAAAATTAAGAAATACAAAAAAAAAAAAAGGAGAATGCAAACATGTGTTGGGATAGTTCCGTCCTTCCCCATGGGCTTAGTGACAACTGTGTAGGCATCACAGTCTCACCTCATTTCTGATGATTGGTTTCTTAACTAGGCATACATTCTCCACCTTGTCTGTAGAAATTTAAATCTTCTCAGCCTTAAAGAAATGCATCTGGCACAGAGGTGCCAGAGTATAGGAAAATCAGGAATAGCAAATGATTAGTGTTGTATGATTAGAAAGGCAATCTACCAACTGACCAAATCAAGAGATTCTTCTTTTTTGTTTACCTCGTTTATGTCATGTAGACTTATTTGATGCCAGGAATGTTATGTGGAAATACTGTTGTAGAAGGAAGGACCCTCTGTATTTACCTTATTCATTTTAGGATGATTTTGAAATTTTTGTCAAATTTTACATCTGGCTGTCAGCTTTAAGAGGATATGATCAATCAGGTGGATAGTGAGACTAAGTCTAGTTATGGTATGAGCAAAGTAGCCTTCTTCCATGCCATTTTTGAATGATGGGGTTCTTTATAGTTTCAGCATGTGTTAGATCATGATTTCTAGACCAACAATTGTTATCACGTAAAAATGCTTCCTAATTGTTCATCTATAATATGTTGAGAATCTCTTTTGCTGAATTAGAGATTTGCTTATGGAAAATAATTTAGAATATTGTTTTGTTCCTGTGCTCACTAGTAAATTGAATGCAGTCTATTAAGTAATAAATAAATGTAAATAAGGCCTTTTCAATAATAGTCAATGTTAAAATGTTTTAGTGCCAAAAATTTTTAGGGGGTGTTTATTTATATTGTGGCAAAAATACTTTTTTTCTGTTATTTTAGAGAGAGAGAGTGCAAGTGGGGGAGAGTGACAGGGGTAGAGAGACAAAGAATCTCAAGCAGGCTCCATGCTCAGCATGGAGCCCAAGGCAAGGGCTCAATCTCATGACCCTGGGATCATGACCTGAGCCAAAATCAAGAGTCAGATGTTCAGCCTATGGAGCCATTGAGGTGCCCTGCAAAAATACTTTTTAAAGTCAAGAAAAACATTTTTGTGGATGAATATGGAGATCTTATCACCCATTGCCTCCATAACTGCAAAAGGGATAGTTTAGAAGTACAACCTTGGGTCATGTGAATGAAGCACTGTTTTCCAGAGGCAACATTTCAAGCATCTTTAAATTACAAATTACTGACATGTCCATCTTCAACTTCAAAGAGTACTTTTGGATTATGAAGGTAATTATTTGTGGAAATAACAGGAGTTCATAGGATGTATGGTGAAACTGAAAAGTGTTCCCCACTCCCTGTGCTCAGTCAAACTTGCTCTGAGTAGATCTCTGCTCTTGGGATGAAATATGTGTTAGGTCCATGACTTTCCCATTTCCTCCCAGAACACCAAAAGCCTTCTAGCACCTTTAGTCATAAAACTAATTCTCTTTTCAAGGTCCATGTGATAGGAAAACTTGATATTTCATATCAAATTAAGGCTTCTGCCCTCCCCTAGCTTGATCCTGTTCTGGTTGAGGGTCTGCAGTGGCAGCCACAGATAGGCAGAACAACTCCATTATCCTATATTTCATTTCTCCTCTCCCTACCCATCCCATTTGGCTGCCTTATTCCTCCAGGGTTCTGAGAGGCATGAAAGGGAGGGAATATTCAGGAAATCCCTGATATTGGAGTTCTCTGTCTGGTCTCAGTGGTTGTTTGAAGCTGATTTTTTTCTTGAAGAGGCACTTTTATGGATTTCTGTGTAATTCATCCCATCATCCATACCTGGGTGAACTTCCTATGACATAGGCAGTGAGTCTTCTGTCTGCTAGCTGGCTATTTTTAATTTTTCCCTCAGCCTCGGGGCATGCAGTAGTCCATTGCTTTCATCCCTGGGAGAGTCAGATCACCTTTTAAAGCAGTCTTCTTCGACAAAACTTAAAATGGTTCCAGGCTGTTTTTCTTGCTCATGGCCAACATCTGTTTTGTGCAAAGCTCTTACACATTCTTGGCTCTACTCCTATGTTTGTTATCCCAATTTACTTCTAATAAAGCTTTCTTTCTTGACTCCCATCACCCATTTCAGCCAATTTCTTCCTTGTAGAATTTTTTTTCTATGTGATATGATGATCAGTTTATTGAATCCCTAAACTCTAGGAGAGAAACAGCAATCTCCTTCCACCTGTCTTGAGGTCAGAGGAAAACAGCTTCTTTACTTCTTCCCTAAGGTAGTGGGAAGGAAATACCAGAGTTTCTAACACCTTTCTCTAAAGACGTTTTCCTTAATGACCTTGTTTTTTAAAGAGTTATTATCATTATTTTTGTTTTTTTTTTTTAGAGAGAATGTGGGAGGGGCAGAGGGAGAGAGAGGGAGAGAAAGAGAGAGAGAGAGAGAGAGAGAAGCTTAAGCAGGCTATGCACTGTCAGTGTTTATGTGGGGCACAATCTCCCAACTGTGAGATCATGACCTGAGCTGAAATCAAGAGTCAGACGCTTAACCAACTGAGCCACCCAGATGCCCCTTTAATGGCCACTTAAATCTCAATGGGTGGCCTAAGTGTCACAAAATGGCTTTAGCCAATGACTTCTTTTTTGCATGTCAAAATGCACACTGCTTACATGTATAAGTAGTTCAACACTTCACTCTAGAAACCAGAAATATCTGTGATCCATACCAGAAATTACAATAGAAATTGTCCACTTTTAACATTCTAGTAAATTAAGTAGACCCAAGCTAAGAAATTTATGCTCATATTCATATTTTCTACACATTATGTACAAATTTAGTAAAACTTGTGTTAAGAAATATTAAAATGCATTAACAAAACAAGAAACCAAATAGGGTGCCCACAGACTGTATTTCCATGTCTTACTTTATCAAAAATTCAGGTTACCTATTTAAATATAATAGCTGGGGCACCTGGGTGGCTCAGTTAGCTAAGCATCTGACTCTTGATTTCTGCTCAGGTTGTGATCTTGTGGTTTGTGGGATTGAGCCTCGGGTTGGACTCTGTGCTGACAGTGAGGAAGCTGCTTGGGATTCTCTCTCTTCTTCTCTCTGTCCCTTCCCAGACCACATAGTCTCTCTCTCAAAATAAATAAACTTAAAAAAATAATACTTCATAATAAAGAATGGCCAAATAAAAAACTGGTTTTAAAATTAGTTGCATTTATTTTTGCATTATCACACATTTGTAGAACTCTAGTATGGACCAGACACAATGCAAGAGATAGAAACAAATATGAGTGAGAGAGTGCTTACCATTGTGGAATGGGGCTAGGCAGGCATACAGTGGTAGAAGGGAAGCCAGTGAGTATCTAGACAGAGAAAGACTATCGAGTTGAATATGAGTCTGGAAAGCAGAAGTAAGATTTGGCTTAAGGTTATATAGCTGGAGTAACCGAATGATGATCTTTAAGAGGAAAAGCTAAAAACAACAAAATAAAACGTTTCCTTGCCTTTTCTTAGAATGACCTACATAGGCAGGAACTTGTGGTGTGTTTTCCTTGGAAATAACTAAGGGTAGATTCTTAGGCCACTCACTGCATAAAAATGATCCCATATAACTTTTTCTATGTAATTTTTAGAATAAGAAAATACTTGAGTTCTAATTTAGAATTCTGTAGCCCTGGCTACAGAAGAGGGACTGGATGTTATTCATGAGAAGCCCACATTCTTGAGGAGTTGGGTGAATTAGATATACTAGTCATTATTCCTATATATTCTTATATTGGGAACAGGTAATTGGTTAAACCTCAACATGTGTATGAGTGAGGGTGCCTTTCTGGGTCAGTCTTTCCCAATTCTTAGTTGAGGGAAATGTAGCCACCACCTGGAGAGAACAGAACCAAGGCTGGGGGAGCTGTGTGGGCTGGTGTACTTGTGGACTATGGACTGTCTACACTAGAAGTTTATTATTTTTTTCATCTCCCTAAATCCTCTGAGAATTTTTGAAGTGGATTTTTTTTTTCTTTCCATAAATGAACATGTACAGGTTTTGTGTAAAGTTTCAAAGGGCTTCTGGAACCTCTTAAAGCCTATCTATGGGCTTCCCTTTTCATACTATAAAAACAAAACATTCAATATGTTCTCATAAAAGAAAACTTATGTACCTATGTCCAAGGGAAAAGTATACTAGAATTGTAAAGGCTAACATTTTAAGTATATATATGTCTAAGACTGACAGGTAAAAGCATGGAAACATCAGAGTGGCTTCCAGAAAAAAAGGACAGAGAGAAAATATAGATCCATACAATGTCAATGTATCAATTTAAAAAAGATACTGTAGAGAAAAATTAATCTACTTATAGATGAGACACAATGAACTGAATAACTGTTTTAAAAAATTATGTCTCTAACAAGAAAAATAAAGAGTAGGACTTGAGTCACCTAGGAAGTACAGGAGACATTACAAGAATAGCCATTTCCCATGGGTGAATAAGAAAATAATTTCTAAAAGCTGTAAGATGTTCAAATCAATAGGTCTGAATAATGGATTATTAAGAGAATGGCCATTATTCTTACAGAACCACTAATAATTATTTTTGAAAATGAATTTTAGAAGCCAGATGATTGAGATGTATGCAAAATAATTATATTTTATGTTGATAAATAGGTACATACCATTCTTACGTATATAAGGGCTTAATATTTCATTTATTAGTGCTTCTGCCTGGAAAACCCTTTGAGATATAATTGTCATTGGTACTGTAAACAGCTAAACCCTGGCAGCATGGTCCTGTGTACATTCTTTTTTTTTTTAATTTTTAATGTTTTTTATTTATTTCTGAGAGAGAGAGAGAGACAGTGTGAACAGGGGAGGGTCAGAGAGAGAGGGAGACACAGAATCTGAAACAGGCTCCAGGCTCTGAGCTAGCTGTCAGCACAGAGCCTGAGGTGGGGGTCGAACCCACGAGCGGTGAGATCATGACCTGAGCCGAAGTTGGACGCTTAACCAACTGAGCCACCCAGGCGCCCCGGTCCTGTGTACATTCTTTCTTATACTCTGTAGCCCGAATATGGAAGGTGTTAGGTAGCATCAAAAAGAGACTCTTCAGGGGTTACTGTCTAGATACGGATTTAAAAACACCAGACATATTCAGAAGGAACATTAAAGTGTAATCAACTGGGATGAGAAACATAACCAAATGTACCTAGCAGCTCAAAGATAATTTCAGTTTATTGAAATACAGATATTTATTAAAAGATAAGTATAACATTGAATCTTGGAGTAATTCTGGAAGAGAAATTTGACAGGCACTTATATTGTGAGTAGTTCATCCTATTCGTTTGGATACTTTCAGAATCTGGACATTTTAGGGAGATATTTCCACACGAAACTAAACACTTCACACTAAACACATTTCCACACTAAACAGTCAGCTGGAGAGGAAGTGGTAGTAGTTTTTATTGAATAAGATACTTAGATATAGATAGATGGTACAGTCCCTGGGAAAGAATACTGCAGAGAAGACAATGATGGAAGTGAGATTAAACGGGGATAAACTGGTGGCAATAAATGTGATATGCATCAATATTTTGCCTATGAAGTGGACAGAATGAACAAATGTGTTTCTAGTCTGAGGTGAACTGAAAGATCTAGTCATACTTCTGAAAATTCCTAAATACCAGAATTTGGTGTTTAAAGCAACATATTATAGGATTTGTCAAACAAGATGAGATAGATTATGAATGTTTATCTCCAATGCTGACTGTCCAAACTGAAACAAGAAACATCTGTCAAATGATTTTCATTCTACTTTTTAATATTATTTTTTTTGTTTTGGTTTTTTCCAAACATGATGTGACAGAATGCCAGTAAGAAAATCCTTGATATAACACCAGAAACACTGGACTTCTTAAAGTTGCTATGGGTTTTGGAATATATTGGAATATATTTTTGGATTCAGATATTATGACTGGGGAGTTTCAGGCTGTAATCTTTCTCTAAACATAAATTGCCAATTAGGATATATTGGGGTTTCTTTACTTTATGTATTTGACTTCTGTCTTCATAAATTTTTATGGTTGTGATAGTGAATGAAGATTATCAAGTTGACCTTGAAAGATATATGTACTAAGCAAAGTATTACACCTGATGCTAGGTAAATTGACGTATCTGTTTTATCTTGAACAAAGCTGTCTGAAAGGGAAGAATGAGTCTCAACACATTGAAAAAACATGTTTAATAATCAATTTATATTTAATAAAAAATGCTTACCACTCCAGATAGTAATTGAACACATTGTTTTTTAAAAAATCTTGACATGCTAAGTAAACTTTTTGTGAGTTTAACAATATGCAATGATTTGATTATATTGTTTTCAAGTTTTTCTTAAGCAGAAGAATTACTTACCTAAGTATCACCAAAATTAATCTAAATGATTTTGAAAGAATCATTTAGTTTATGTTGAAATACCACCTGTCAAATATATAAAGTGAAGAAACCCCAATATATCCTAACTGGCAGGTACTTTTTTTTTTTTTTTAAACTTCTGCTTTAGGGAGGTATAGAATCAGAACAAACCTGCAGAAAATTCCAGAAAAAGCAAAAAGCAGAATGTAGTTCTTCAAAGGGAACATGAGAACCAGATTGCCCACTGCATGGTGGTCATTTCCCCTCTTTTGCTCTTGTGATTCCAGTCAGTGACTGTCCTGCTCGTAGCTTAAAAATACGGTATCTGTGAATCTGCCCCCCAACTGCCTTCAGTTTGTTCTCGGCATTCAAGAGTCTCTCATGGTTTGCCTTCTCCCCTCTCCCCCACTATTTTTCCCCTTCTTCTCCCCCATGGTCCTCCGTTAAGTTCCTCCTAATCNTAGAAGATACTGCAAGCCAGTCTTGGACCCAAGGATGTGAAGTGACAACTCTAGAGCTTCAGGCTAACTTTTTGCTGATTGTCATCCTTCAATAATTGAAATGGAGACTTTTAAACCCTCTTGCAGTTAAGCATGTACATAGTCTCCTGCATATATTGATTAAATCTGTTGTGAATGCCCCTTTCTCCTATAACTATAAATGTGTGTGTAGTGTGTGTGTGTGTGTGTGTGTGTGTGTGTGTGTATGTATTTGTTGAAGGAGAAGAGAACGATTACTGAAGAAGATTATAAAAAGTAAGAAAATTCTTTTCGTGGAGTTACTTTTGTATCTTAGGAGTAATAGGCAGTGGTTAATTCTAAACATTTGTCTGAAACTTTATATCAGCTTTGCCCTGGGCAAGTTTGCAAATTTTCTTTGCTGCCATTGGGTTTGACTGAGGAGCTTCTGTTTGCAGAATCCTATGTGTGGTAACTGGTCCTTGGGGTCACCCTGACAACCACACAGTCCCCTCATTCCAACCCACACTTGTGCTTTGCCAATGGGAGGGATAAAATGGAAGATTCTAATCTGATGCTGAGAAAGAAAGAAGAAAATGGGAGAAAATTTTGAAATCAAGTGAGCTGATATTACACCTATCCAAAAAGACTTCAGTTAAAATCAGGTGATCCAGGAGCACCTGGGTGGTTCACTCAGTTAAGTGTCCAACCTCAGCTAAGGTCATGATCTCATGGTTTTGAGTTGAAGCCCCATGTCCGGCTTTGTGCCGACAGCTCAGAGCCTGAAGCCTGCTTCAGATTCTGTGTCTCCCTCTCTCTGCCCCTCCCTCATGCTCTGTCTCTCTCCCTTTCAAAAATAAATAATAAACATTTAAAAAATTTTTAAAAATCAGGTGATTTAATCAGAAATGGAATACTTGTTCACTACTCAGAAATAGAATAATAGAATGTCATGCCATAGTGGTTTTGTGATGAGGGGTGAGATTTAGAAATGCAAAACCAGAAGTTTCAGAGTAAACAGTGTATCCAGCTTAGGAATTCAAACTATCCTTGTTTTAAAGGAACTGTCTTCCAGTAATAGCAAGAGTGATGTAAGCCCAGAAAGTGTTGTGAAAAATGCCTTAAGTAAGAGTTCTCAATTTTGCGTACCCCTCCCATGATATTTCTCCTCTTGCCTGATAGGTGTCTCTGGTTTTTTTTTTTTCTTGTTTACTTGGTAAGTGGAATGACAATTACCTGAAGGACAGCATTTGCAAGTTAAGGGAAAAATTTTAAAACATATGCAAAAAGAAAATCATTTTCTTTTTCTTGATTATAATAGGAACAAAGGGGAAATACATTTTGGTGCTGAGAATATACTGTTTTACCTTCCACTTTCACATGTTTCTTTATTAGTACAAAACAGCACCCCTTGGAGTACCTAGTTTCTAATTCAGAGTTCCATTAATCACTGAATAGCAGCCGTTCCTTCAGTCGAAGGATGAAAGACCCTTGGTATTCCTGATTTTATACAGACAAGGACATCTTTTGTAGACTCAGACAGATTCCTTGTAACCCAAAGGAAAAAAAAGAAGAAGAAGGATCTCTGGGAGTCTAGTCAAACAGCAGTCTAAAAATTTATGTCAGCATTAGAGTTTAAGGCATACATGCAATCAGAATTAGAGCTGTTGGTCAAATGTTTATTTTCAAAGAGAATAACCTAAAATATTTGTATCTACCCAGATGTAGGCTCTGTTCTTTGCATTACCAAAAGGGCCAGCAGTATTCTGTCAGCAGGTTATTTGAAAACACTTGGGATTTGTTGTAATGTTTAGTCATATTTCAACATTACTGATATGGCCGGTAATGTTAATGATAACAAATTGAGTTTGAAAAGGTTGTATTTCAGTGACTCTTGTTCTGGTTGAAATGCCAAAAAGAGGAAACTTTTTTTTTTTCCCTCTGTGAAACTATGATTTAAGTGTTGCAAGTTAAGGTGTGTATATGTTTATATGTGCAGGACCTGGAATAGTATCCCCATTCAGTCTAATCACATCTTCTTGTTCTAACCTCACCCCCTGCCTTTCAGTATTGGACAGAAATGGAAAAAGAAAACTAGGACAAAAGAAAGATCTGGAAAGGGGAAGGGGAAAAGGGCAGAAGAGCAAACAGCAAGTTTGGGTGGTGGGGAGAAGTAAGAGAATGGAATTAAGACTACCCCTACCTCCACAACCTCTTTCTTGCCACTCACCACACCGAACAATATCAGTCAGATTGGAAGAGGCAGGAAAAACAACCAAACCAAACCAAACTAAACAAAACCTAAATAAATAAATAAAAAAAACTCGGAAAGGTCACAGAATGCTGTGTGGCTTATCTGTATTAGGAATGACCTGAATTTTGGTTTCTGTACAAGTCAGAAAAGCTCCTATAACCCACAATTCTTTACATAAAATTCCTTGGCAGTTGCCACTGCAAATCTTCTGGTCTTTTCCTGTCTCTGAGAGGGAATACTATAAATGCAACTGCTGTCAATCATGGAAGCCTGACTCAAGGTTATGCCAGGTCAGATCTGGAAACCCAAGGATCAGCGAGTGAGGTGTTGATGGCAGGGTGGGTGGCAAATGTGAATGAAAAGAGCTTGAAATTTACAAGCTGCTGTCACAGGAAGATTAGGGCTAAAAGAAGGCATAAGTTTGAAAGAGAAAAGTCAGAATGAAGGAAGATCAGGAAGTAGAGGACTAAAGGAAAAACATATTGTGGTTTTATTACAGAAAGCTTCACAAATTAAAAACTCAGCTAAGAGATTTAAATTTATAGCAAACACCATTGTTCCTTATATCATGACCAAATAACATTCCATCTTCCTACCAAATTTCTCTTTTATGACATGCAATTTGCCTGTTTCATAGACAACCCTGTCATTTCTCTGGGTTGCAGCATCCAGTCTGTCTCAGCTATTCCTCACTTCGCTATTTGGAATTAAATTTCCTGTTCATCACAACAAATTATATATTATTAAAAAGGATGTCAGTTGAGTCACCCAAAACCTTGGATAGGGAAAAATGAAATAGGATATAAATGAAAGAAGAAAAAGGAGAAGAGAGGCCAGCCACATCTTCTGGCCCTCCAGCCTTCCTCCGTTTTCCCACATCCTATCCTAACTTCCGCAGGACTGCCGGGGATACCCAGCAAATCACCATAAACTGTTGAAAATGCTTCTCTCATACCTGTTTCCAAGTTTTGAACATATTTTAACAAACTAATAAGTTTATACTGAACTCTCTCAACATATTGTGAGAGTAACATACCTGAGTAAGATGACTTTTATGCTCCATAATTTACAAGATACAAGCATTGACTCCTGTTTTCAAACAATAAAAAGTATTTCTAGGGGTGCCTGGGTGGCTTAGTCAGTTAAGCGTCCGACTTTCGCTTAGGTCATGATCTTGCGGTTTGTGGGTTCGAGCCCCGCGTCGGCTCTGTGCTGACTGCCAGCTCAGAGCCTGGAGCCTGTTTCAGAGTCTGTGACTCCCTCTCTCTCTGACCCTCCCCTGCTCACGCTGTCTCTCTCTCTCTCTCTCCTAGAAATAAATAAAGCATTAAAAAAATTTTTAAAAAAGTATTTCTAGTAACTGAAAGAAAAGGTATTTATCATCTCTCTTCTCTAGGAAACAGCCATCAGGTTATTCAATGGCAGTTGAGAATGAGTGTGTGTAATTGATGCAGTTTGATACTTTTATTTTTAGTATAGAATACACCTCAACAAAATGTCTTAATGTTCAGTAACTTAATGGCAGAATTGTCAACCAGATTGTTCCCTACACAGCTACTACAGTACTTCTATTTCAAGAGCGATTTGAAGGCATCAAAGATTTGATTTATATAACTAAACCTAATCAGTCATCCTTTGGGACTGAAACAGCTAAAATAACATTGATAATAGAATGGAAAAGTATAAAATCTATATAAAGCATCATTGATATTTTTTCATTATGATCAATCTATTTGATATATGCAGCAGATCATTTCTCTCCTGTTTTTGATAGTAAATGGGACCAAGAAAATAGAAAGTCTAGGACTGATTGATGATTTTTTAAGTTAATGAATGTCAGTGGCAACAAAGGCTACAGGGATCACACGCTAAGGAGACAGAAGCATCTTCCTAAAGCAAACATTCTCTTGACTTGCCCTGCCAGTGTAATTCCTATAATAATAAAATGTTTTAAGTCTATGGAGTTCTAAGCAATGAGGATTTTTTTTTAACTGGAACAGAAGGATGTTTGTGATGTTTCCCACAAAACAGTCTCATAGTTCTTTCTTCTGAGCTCTCTTCCCTGGGTTTCTGTGACTATGTGCCCTGTGACTTTCCCACTGCTTTTCAGGCAGTGGCTTCTCAGGTTCATTTTTGAGTTCCCCATCTCAATGGCCCTTACGTGCTGATGCTACCCTTTTCAGTGTTAGTTCCTCTTCACCTCTCATGACACCTGTGTCCTTAGGTCTGTTCACTCATAACTGTGGTTTCCGTCTGCAGACCAGGAATTCTCAGCACATGAGCATCTCTAGTCCAGCCCTCACTCCTGATGTTTGGATGTGAAGATCCATTGGACCATCCTGCCTGGTTCTTGGAGGGCCACTTAGAATCACTGTGCTGCTACCAGAACTCAGGAGCTCCACTTGCTGCGTTTGTGTTCCCTCTCTTCAAATGGCACTGTCACCCATCCTTTGGGCAAGAGATATAGCAGACTCATCCCAATTCTGCCTTCCCTTTCAGTGCTTGCAGCTGATTAACCTCCAGTTTCTGTCTGTTCTCTCTCTCCAACATCTCTCCATTCTGCCTGCTCCCCCAGCCCCATCACTCCTTATTTAGGCTGCTGTTACCTCTCGCATGGACTTGTACAAAAATGTCCTAATGGATCTTCCTGCCTCAGGTCTTGATTCCCTTCAATCCGTTTTTCAAACCACCCTTAGAGTGATTTTCTGAAATGTGAATCTGGCCTTAACATTTCTCTGTTGAAACTCTTTAATGGCTCCCTGATGCCTTCAGGTTAAGTCCAGTCTCCTTAATGGCCGTTCATGATGTGACCCCTGACTGCATCTCCAGTCCCCTCTCTCCTCCTCTTATTACGTTTGTACTCTTTGTTGAGCCTTATGGAATTTCTAATTTCAACTCCTCAAATGGAACATGCTTTCTTACCCTCTGGGCCTTTGCTCATGTTATTCCCTTTACTTCTGGAAGGCAATTTTGTGTTGTTAGTTAAGAGCATGGGCTCTGAAATGATACTGCCTGGTTTGGAATCCCAGCTCCCCATTTCCTGGGCTTCGATGGTGATGATGAGGACCTTGGTGATGTTGGTAACAGTATCTGCTTGTTGGGGTTATTACAAAGATTAAATGAGTATGAGTTAGAACCATGCCTGGGCTCTAGTAAACAGTCAGTAAATATTAGTGGTCTATAACTTCTCACCTGAATAGATAACATTTTTCTAAGAATCCTTGTCTGGGCCATTTTATTTGACTAGATACAATTTTTGTTTTTCCACACAATCTTGCATACCCTTGTGGTGGCAGGTGTCCCACACTATACGACATCTGCTTTTCTGTTTACTTCTCTCCCCTGATTGGTTATACATTTCTTGAGGTCAGAGTTTTGTTTTGCTTGGTATTGCTTCTACAAGGCTCTAAAACTGTGTCTGGCTGATAATAAGTGCTCAATAGGCAACTCAATTTCCACATAGAAAATCTTCGCTTTTTAAGAACTAAGATTTCAGGAAAAAGAGGAGATTCAACGCCTGTATTTTGCATGTTCTATCATGGCATTGTATTTTAAGGAAGTATTTATATTTAACTGGGATTTCATGTTGAACTAAAAAGATGTACAGCTAGTTGAATTTCTCTCCTGTAAACAACAAAAACCAATACAGAGACAATTATAAATTGCTTTCCTACTAAAATCAAAGTCTGCCTGAGGTTATTGCTGTGTGACTAGTACCATCAAGGGTTTCCACCCCTTTAAAGGTCTTAATAGACAAGAGAAATGGAAAGAGAAAAGATAGTGCTCTTTTAAAAATGTGAGAGCACTGTAAAGACCCTGGGATTAATAAGGGGAAAGGAGTTGGTTAGGAGGAACCAGGAAAAGCCTCTCCAATATAAATCAGATACCTCTTCTTGTTCTCTCTTGCTTTTTTCAAAACCAGTGTCTGAGCTCTGTCATTCTATCAGTCTTTATTTCTGTTTCCATTTGTCTTCCTGTGCTTGCCGCTGCTACTTCTTCTACTGACATCCGTCCTCTTACTGAATTTTAAGAAGCTGTTGGCAGGAAGGTGGTGGATGCAAGATCATTTCTGTTATGGATCTACTTTATACCTGTAAGATGAAAATGTTCTTGAAAATGACATATTTAATTACTATTTTTTTCTGTCCTCCTCTGAATCAGGAAGAACAAGTCTAGAAACAAGTCACATTAGTTTTGTATGGAACTGAAAAAGATTTTTTTTTCAATGAAAGATATAATACCAAGAGATTTTTTTGCCGTTAGTGGAGGGGAAAAAAAGGAGGCATTTTAAGGTATAATTCATATTCCCTTCATTAACCACCTTTAATATCTTTGGTTGCATGGGCCCTCATAATCAGAAGGGTCTCTATTTTATAGAAGGAGGAAATGTAACAAAATTGGTTAGTAGAAATAAGTGGCCAGTAAATTTGGGGAAAATGAACAGGTAGTTGAGACTTAGTGGAGAAACACAAAGCAAAGAAGAAAAGACAGCAAGATATCTGTAATCTTGTGAGCACAGGTTGGAAGCAAGCCAAGTGACCAAAGCAGAGAGTCAAGATCTTGCTGAAGCATTCACTACTTGCATCACTCCTAGTTACAGATCTTATACAACTTACAATGGTGTCATGGCCCAATAAACCCACTATAAGTTGAAAATATTTTGTCAAAAATTCATTTAATACATCTAAATTACTGAACAGTAATCTACCAAACATCATAGCTTTGCCTTGCTTCTCTTAAATCTACTCAGAATACTTCCGTTAGCCTGTAGTTGGGCAAAATAGTCTAACACAAAGCCTATTTTATAAAAAAAAATATTAATTCTTTCATGTGATTTATTTAACACTGTACTGAAAGTGAAAAAAAAGAATGGCTGTATGGGTACAGAATGGTTGTAAGTATATCAGTTGTTAACTCTTGCGATCCTGAGGGTGACCAGAAGTTGCAGCTCACTGCCGCTGCCCAGCATCATGGAAGGGAATCGTACTAAATACCACTGGCCTGGAAAAAGATCAAAATTCAAAATTCAGAGTACAATTTCTACTGAATGGGTATTGCTTTTACACCATGTAAAATTGAAAATTTGCAAGTTGAACCATAGTAAGTCAAGGACCATCTCTACTTTGGGATGATTCCTTGTAACTAATCTTTTTGTACTTTTTCATTTTTTAAAAATTTCAAGTGTAAAGAAAAGCAGGGAGGATAGTATAATGAACATCTATATTTAAGCAGCTAGGGTCCTGGCAAGAAAGGGATGGCATACTTCAACAGGAAAATTTGAGGAGAATTTAAGAAAGAGATTGTTCATGAAGGTGTTGGCTGGGTTTGGGGACCCAGAAAGGGTAGTGAAGGATTGGGGAGCTGCGAACAATGGAATTTGTTATCTTCGTGAGGCTTAAAGGCACAAGAAATAAGTAGCAGTTATTTAAACCCAGACAGGCTGACTATGAGGAGTGGTAGGGAGGGAGCCAGGGTAACACACATTCCACAGTTCTTTCTTCCTGGTCTCCTGGAGGTACTTCTATTGGCCAAACTTAATAGGAAGTCAGATGTTACAGGAGTCCACTGTCGTGGTTTATGAAGGTCAGCCTTCTAGGGAGCACGGTAAGTTGGAGAAGAGTGAAGGATATGCAGGACAGAGAGAAGATATTCAGCACACTATGTGTAAAAGAAAGAACTCCTATTTAGAGGTGGAGACACGTAGGGGGTCTAGCTTGTTTTCAAGTTTTAGGTTGCAATCCGTTAGTAAGATGTAAAAACAGTTTAGTGGATAGTGACCAGGATTTTAAAAGAAAAACAGAATAGAAAATATTTAGGATGACTCTCATGCAGCAAGGATGTATGCATTTACACTTGGGTGCTCACACGCCTAAATTCACACTGACTGGACATATATTTCTTACTGTTGGTCACAGTAAAAAGAATATTTATGTGCACCTGGGTGCCTTAGTTAAACATCTGACTCTTGATTTCAGCGCAGGTCATGATTTCACAGTTCATGGGATCCAGCCGTGCATTGGGCTCTATGCTGATGGGCTTGATGCTGATGGTGCAGAGCCTGCTTAGATCTCTCTCCTCTCTCTCTGACCCTTCCCCCATACACACTGTATCTCAAAATAAATAAATAAAAACATTGAAACAAAAACAAAACAGAATATTTAGCCTGGTTCAGAAAGGGCAAAGGACTCAGAGAGGCATTTCTCCAAAGAATATATATAAATGGCCAACGAGCACATGAAAAGATGCTCAGCATCCCTAATGGGACTGCAAATCAAGTGCCCATTAGGATAATTATTGTAAAAAAAAAAAAAACCCAAAACAAAAACCAAGTAAACAGAAAAGGAGAATGATTAGTAAGGATGTGGAAAAATTGGTGGTGCCTGTGCTCCACTGGCGGCATTGTGAAACGGTGCTGCCACTATGGAGAACATATGGTGGGTCCTCAAAACTTAAAAATAGAATTTCCATATGATCCAGATATTCCACTTCTGGGTATTTATCCAAAGGAATTGAAAGCAAGATCTTAAAGGGATAGTTGTACATCCATATCCATAGCAGCATTATTCACAAAAGCCAAGAGGTGGAGACAGCCCAGGTGACTACTGACTAATAAAGGAGTAAGCAAATGTGGTATATTCATAGAATAGAATATTATTCAGCCATAAAAAGGAAGAGATTCTGACACAAGCTACAACACAGGTGAATCTGGAGGACATTATACTAAGTGAAATAATCTAGTTTTCAAAAGACAATACTCTATGATTCTACTTAAATGAAGTACTTATTTTTTTTATAAATTTGCATTTTTTAAATGTTTTGTTTTTTTCTGAGAGAGAGAGAGAGAGGAACAATGTGAACAGGGGAGGGCCAGATAGAGAGGGAGACACAGAATCCGAAGCAGGTGCCAGGCTCTGAGTGATCTGTCAGCACAGAGCCCTATGCAGGGCTTGAACCCACAAACCGTGTGATCATGACCTGAGCTGAAGTCAGACACTTAACTGACTGAGCCACCCCGGCGTCCTTTAAATAAGTACTTAGAATAGTCAAATTCACAGAGATAGAAAAGTAGAATGGTAGTTTCTGGGGACTGAGAGAAAGGGGGAATGAGGAGTTGTTGTATGATGGATATAAAATTTTAGGCTTCAAAGATGAAGAACATTCTGGAGATGGGTGAGGCCTATGATCTGACCTAACTACTGAACTCTGCACCCAGTAGTAGTTAAGATGGCATTATGGGCTACACTGTGTCCCCTTGCCCCTCAACTTAATGTATTGAAGTTCTAGCTTCCCAGAATCTCAGAATGTGACTGTATTTGGAGATAGGGCCTTTATAGAGGTAATTAAATGAAAAGAAAACCCTTAGGGTAGACCCAATCCAATCTGATTATTATCCTTACAAGAGGAAATTTGGACACAGAGAGATTCCAGAGATGTGTGCACATGGGACAGAAACCATGTGAAGAAACAGAAAGTGACCATATGCAGGCAAAAGAGAGGCCTCAGGAGAAATCAAATCTGCTGAATCAAATCACCTTAATCCTGGACTTCCTAACCTCCACAATTGTGATAAAAGGGAATTTCAGTTGTTTAATCCACCAGTCTCTGGTTATTTGTTATGGCAGCCCTTGAAAACTAATACAGATGGCAAATTTTTTGTTATGTGTATTTTTATCATGATTCCAAAAAAATAGGTGGAAAACAATGGTCTAGCTGGCTTTATTTTGGAAGAAATCTGGAGAGAAGTTTGTGAAGCTATAAATGATGAGATTGCAGAAGAAAATAATTTGTATTCTGTGTAAAAAGATATGGCTGGGACTGTGTGTTGAGCTACATGTTGAGAACTGCAGACCTGTTATATACAGGCTTCTGAGAATGGCTGAGGTCAGCATAGGTATAAACTAAATGCTGGTGGGCTTTACTTGCCTTGTTTAATGTGATCCTTGCCTGGAAGGAAGCCCTTGAGGAAGCAGTTTGGGTTCTTGAAATTTAGTAGTATAAGTATCAATCGTGACAATTATTAAATTCATTAAAAAACTTCTCTGTGCTTAGCATAGTATTCAAAGGATAGATATTGGTTGTATAAGTTAAATATTATTATTGCCAGTTTTTTTTTTATCACAAGTTGCACTTGTGAACATCCTGTTCTGCAGTTTTCTTGGCCCCTTCGACCCAGATGCTAAGGGCTGGAGATTGTCATGCAGAGACTGGCAGACACCTTGCAGTTCTCTTCGTCTCTATGACTCTGGCTTTCTTCTTACAGGCATTTCATATAAGCATGTCTGGTCCTGTTAGCTAGGTAGCCGACAGCAAAGCTATCTGCCTTCCTGTGGGACAAAAGGCTTTCTGGGAGAGAGGATAGATCTGGTGCAGTATTCCTGCAGCCATTGCATGTTGGCTCGCAGGGACTCTGTGGGCTTGTTCTGCCTTTTTGGATCCACTGCTGACATCCCAATGGTCAGTTCCACCTTCTTGTGAATGGCAGCCACCTGCAGCTCTTCCAAACTGAAGCCCTGCCAGCTTACACTTCGGTGTGATAGCTCATTGTGGGGGCAACTCTTAATGGGCTGAAGGGTCCAGATGGCGATGTAGCATGCCTTGGCTTGCCAGGCCTTGAGTCTGCAGGTCTCCTGTGCCCGCTGGTTGAACCATGTGGCCACGCGCCACTGCCACTCCTCACAGAAGTGGGATAGTGCCATTCTGGCTGGGTGCCGTGGCTGCTGCCTGTGGGCCTCCTCCAAGGGAGAACAACCAGCAAGAAAGAACTGGTGCCACAAAACGTTCTGTGATGGTCTATTCCCATTTTATGGATGAGGATATTAACGGTCAAAGATGGTAGGTTGTTTAAGTAGCTAGACCTCAAAACACATGTAATTCCCATGTAACTGAAGGAAGAAAGAACATGTATAGTTTTAAACTTTAGCTTGAGCAGTATCTGAGAGAGATATCTAATAGGAAACGATCCTGTGGTAAAAGCCTTTTAAGTAACAGGAAGAAAATATTTTCTGTACCACACATATTGGAAGTCTTTCTATTCCTGTGGGAAGTGGGGAGATCCATAAAACCTTTTGAAACTTAGCTGTGGTTAGGCTTTTGGGTTTGTTCACAGTGTCCTTTTAAATCAACTTCACCGAAGCATACTTGACATAGGATGAATGCATGCATTTCGTGTGTAGAGTTTGTTGAGCTTTGACAAATATGTAAACCTATAAGCCACGAACAAAATCAAGATATAGAACTTTTCTGTCACTTTCCAAGTTTCCAAAAGTCCCTTATCAGAGAGCCTCCCTGATGTGCACTCCTGTCCTCCCTTCTCTTGCTTCCTCCCTCTCCCTTGACCCCACCCTCCCTGCTTTAGGAAAGTCTGTCTTGTTTTCTTTTCTATTCCTATCTCTGGAATTTCATATGAATGAAATTTTACACTTTCTAAGTTTTTGTTTGTTTTCTTTGTCCTGGCTTCTCTTAGCAAAATGTTTGTGAGATTCATTCATGAAGTTTATACATCAATAGTTTATTCCTTTTTACACTTTTTATTGTGGGGTAGTGTTTCATTGTACAAATATACCACAGTTGGTTTAACCACTTATTTATTGAAGGACATTTGAATTTTTTCTTCCAGTGTTTGGTCATCATTAATAAAGCAGCCATGAACATTCAAGTACAATTGTTTGTACAGGCATATGCTTTCATCTCTGGTGGCTAATTACCTAAGAGTGGCATTGCGGACTTGCAGGTGCGTGTTGAACCTTGTAAGAAACAGTCAGATTATTTTCCAAAGAGGTACCGCTTTGCATTCCCATCAGCAATACAGAATAGTTCCAGTTCTTCCACATTGCACTAGCACTTAGTATTGTTGGTTTTTAAAATTTTAGCCATCTGGTAGGAATGTAGTAATTTTCCGTTGTGGTTTTAATTTGCATTTCCCTGATGATTAAAGATGTTGAAAACATTTTTATATGCTTTTTGGCCATCCTTATGTCTCATTTTGTGAAACTTCTATCCAAATTTTTAGTCCATCTTTAACTGGGTTATTTATCTTATTATTGAGCTGTAAGACTTATTTGCATATTCTGGATACAGGTACTTTGTCAGATATGTGTTTTGTAAATGTTTTCTTTCCCCAGTCTTTGGCTTGCCTTCCCTTTTTCTCAACGGTGTCTTTTGAAGATTTTTGTATTTTGATAAAGTCTAGTTTATTAGCCTTTTTTTTTTTTTATGGGTACTGATTTTTGTGTCCACTGGAGAAATTATTGCCTATCCCAAAGTCATGAACTTTCCTCCTATCTTAGAAATTTTGGAGCAAGTGTTTTATAGTAGATATTTACTCTGGGGCAGAGTCATAGTAACTTGAAAATCGGTAAATAGCAAAACTAATAATCAGATGTAGAATCAGCTCATGGTTACGGGCTGAGGGTAGTGATTGGAGCAATTTTAGTATTGGAGACAAAAATGACCAAAATTAATATATTACCTCTACCAAATAAAATTCCTAGCCTGTCATTGCCTGGTGTGGGCCATTATTGGAGTTGAGCTTGTGTGGGTTGCTCATGTGCACGACAGAGAGCAAAATGAGAATAGAGGAAAACTAAAACTAGAATCAAGGCAGATATGACACCAATCTGACTGAGGGCTCTGCTAAAATGGGAGTGACAGGGAATAGTTAAAGACAAGTGTATTGTATTCATAAGTTGTATGTTGTGTTTATATATTTATGCTTATGTTAACTTTAGTAAGTTGTATATACTTTATTTGAAAACATTAGTCATTTTTTTCTAATGAAAATTCTTCAAAAATGTATTCACTCAAAGCTTGATATAGACATAACTGAATTGAGAATACCAATCAACATTCTAACACATAAGTAATAGCCCTTTACAGAGGCACATAAAAGGGCTTTATTTGCTTCTAACATGGAACTTGGAGTAGATACCTTTAAAAGCAGAGAGAAAATGATGGTATTTCTTTGACATCTAGGGTTCTGATGAGGTGAATAAAAGAAGAACCACTTGTCCATTTGAGAGCTAAACTTGAATTGAACATTTCTTTACCTTCTGAAATGTTCAGTTAAGTGCTTTTACACTTCAATTTTCCAGCCTGGGCCAAGACCAGAAATGCCAAAATGATATGAGAAAGGCTGTTCTTACTGTTTTTCTGGCTGGGATTGGAAGAGAAAGTGCCAGCAATCTTGTAAGAAAGCCTGTTCTCGAAAGATCTGCAACCCAGTTTGCAGAATCAAGGGGTTTGGATAGTTCAGATGAGTTTGGCTGAGTGTCCTGGTGTGTTCATCCGAATAACACCCTGCAGAAAGCATTTTGTCTTATCAAAGTCAACCACAGAATTCTTTGTGTACTTCCTCAGACATCTTAACCATCATGTGTGCCCATCCAGATAAACCGCTAAAGGCTAGCTGAACACTGCCAAATTGAAATGTTGGAGCATGATCCCTACAACTAGGATTCACATTTCAACTTGAAATAATGAAAATAGTAATCACAGTGATAATTTTATAAAATGTTGATAGAATTGGCTCCAAAGTACATCAGAATCTTTAAACTACAGAAGGCATTAGAGATAACTTAGCCTAACCTCTCATTTTATAGTTTAGAAATTTAAGGTTCAGAGAAATGAGATATTTGCCCAATATCATGTAGCAAGTTAGAGGCAGTGTCCAGCCTGGAAAACAGGATTACTTTGTTCCTACGATATATCGTGATATAGGCTGAGTGATTTGTTATTTATCATACGAGTCCCAAAAGATAAAAAGTAGCTATAAAGTTACTATGTGGTCATAGTATGGCAAGTAAAAAGGAAATTCATTAGATGTCCTGAAATGGAAAATTATTATTTCAGTATTCAGGGTTGAGGTGCAAACAATATATTCAGATCTACTAAAACCCCTCATTGATATGCTGGTTTTCAAATATGTAAATTATTTGGCAATGTTGTATGCTAGAAGACGTTCTTTCTAAAAGATCTTTTTATCTTTTCAAGAAGGTTGCTAGGAAGGTGCTTATTGCCTTCAGAGCCTAGGTTGGGGATTCTCATTCACACACATCTATTCAAGAAGCAGCAGTGGAGCAATCATTCATCATGACCATCCTGCCTGGAATGTGGTAAAGGCGAGGCAGTCTGGCTGCAGGCTGACTGGTGTGGAGCAAACACTGTAGGTGAGTCCACAGAGGGGGTTAGTGTCCATTCCTTGAGTGAAAATCCTGGCCCAAGTGGGACAAATAGCCTCAATTGCAAGACCGGCTTGGCTATTCACTGCCTGCCTCCACAAATCAAGGCAAAGGTTGTCCCACGGTTGTTTCTGCTCCTGAAAATGGTTGCAGTCGCTCACAAGTGCACAAAGTGGAGGACATCTCCCAGTGGTCAAAATGCTTATTCTTCCCTGACAGAGTACCCATTTCTTTTTTTAAAAGTGTGTGTGTGTGTTTGTTTGTTTATTTATTTATTTACAGTCAGAGAGAGAGAGAGAGAGAGAGAGAGAGAGAGTGAGAATCCCAAGCAGGCTCTGCACTGTCAGCTCAGAGCCCAAGGTGGGGCTCAAGCTCACCAAACTGTGAGACCATGACTTGAGCTGAAATCTAGAGTCAGACACTTAACTAACTGAGCCGGAAATCCCGGTATCCCCAGGATAGTGATTTCTTTCCTGTTTTTCTTCCTTATACTTATAGCAACCATTCTATAATATAATTCAATAATAATAGTATTAGTGATAATAGTATATTATTATTGTATTTTTAACAGGCTCTGCTTTGCAGGGTGATTTGATTAAAGAAAGTGTTTAAGAGTATAAATAGCATTTGTAAATAATATTATTAATGGAAATTACTCATTGGCAAAAATTGGGCTAGGTCTCTATAATCTCTGGATCCCTTCCTCCTCTAACATGTTAGAGGGCCTCCTCTATGCATCAGGGCCCTCTGTTACACACCTTCTCTTCCTCAGCCAGGCAGCCAACCAGCCACCCTGCACCTATATGTTTGTATAACAAGACTATTAGGGGAATCTGATATGAATGAACATAAATACATATCCAACATGACTGCATCATATCACCTTAACAGGAGGAAAAGTATTTCTATGTGCACAGGACATGTAATACAGAGTTTCTATAACATCAAACCCTTTAAAGTTTTGGTAAAACTTGTGCTGAAACAAACATGAAGAAATTTGGCCACCTCAACCCTGCCAGCACCATATATTCTTTACTACCAGGTGAAATACTTGCTGGAGTAATATAAAGGGACCTGTGGTGTTCACCAGAGCGGACAAGTTATGCTTAAAGCATTTAAATAAAAGTCTAATCCCTCATGACTGTGGGTTTGGATAACATAGGCACAATGGCTTTTTCATAATATAATGGAAAGATATATTATTCATAAGATGATACCAGTTACAGTTGATTTTACTCATTTTTTTTACTCTCATTGGTTTTATTTAGCTGATGTCACAATGGAAGCAAATTCTATTAATGGGAGTATTGAAGAGTTGGAAACTGGGCTTTGAAGTGAAGTAGCTGGTTCAGAAATGGTATATGTACATCTTAAGTGATAACAAACCTAATCCAAAATACATATTTTCATAAAATCTTACTTAATTCTCTACTCAATAGTTCTCCATTTTACTTTAGAGTTAAAAAACACACAGAAAGCAATTCTTTTTTCTTTTTTTTTTTTAATTTGAGAGAGGGAGAGGGAAAGAGAGAGGAAGAGAGGGGTCACTGGAGAGAAAAGAAGAGAAAATTCATAAAACAATTCTGAAGCACTAGGTCTTATAATGAAATTCAGTATGTATTAGGAGACTATGAGCCCACTTACATAAGTGAGGAATCTAAAATAGCCAGGGGCACCTGGGTGACTCAGTTGGTTGAGCTTCCAATTTGGCTCAGGTCATGATCTCACGTTCTTACATTCTTGGGTTCAAGCCCTGCATCAGGCTCTGTGCTGACAGCTCAGAAACTGGAGCCTCCTTTGGATTCCGTGTCTCCCCCTCTTTCTGCCCCTCCCCGACACATGCTCTAATAAATAAATAAAACATTAAAAAAGTAAGGAGGTGCCTGGATGGCTCAGTTGGTTAAGCAGCCAAACTTGGCTCCAGTCATGATATCAGTTTGTGAGTTCAAGCCCCGTATCAGGCTCTGTGCTGACAGCTCAGAGCTTTGAGCCTGCCTCAGATTCTGTGTCTCCCTTCTCGGCTCCTCCCTTGCTCACATTCTGTCTCTCTCTTTCATAAATAAATAAACATTAAAAAAAAAAAAAGTAAAATAGCCCAACTCACAGAAGCAAAGAGTAGTTTGGTGGTTGCCAGAGGCTAGGGGAGGAAGAAATGGTGGTCAAAAAAGACCAAGTTTAGTTATGTGAGATGAATAAGTCCTAGAAATCTACCGTACAGTGTAGTGCATAGAGTTAACAGTACTGTTCTATATATGTAAAAATTTCCCAAGACAGTAGATCTTACATTAATTGTTCTTATTGCACACACACAGACACATACACTAAACAGGGTAGGAGGAAACATCTGGAAGTGATGGATAAGGTTATGGCATAGATAGTGGTATTGGCTTAACAGGTGTATACTTATCTTCAAATTCATCAAGGTGCATACATTAAGTATGCACAGATTTTTATATGTGAAGAAAAGAGAGGAAAGGGAAAGGAGCAGGGAAAGGAAAGGAAAGGAAGGAGATGGAGAAAGAAAAGCCCATGAGACTAAATAGATGCTAAGTCTCTGTTGGATCGACAAACAAAGGTTCCTCAGTAATCTCAATCATCAGCAAAATAGGATCAGTATGTGGGAGGCCACTAGAGAGGTCGTTATCTGTGCAACTCACGGGATTGCCACCAGCAAGTGTCCAGGCAGAGGTGAAGCAGGTTTCTGATTAGTTACCCTCTCACCTACCTTCTCTCTCTGAAAGTCCCATTCTGTCCCCTCTCCTCTGGCTGCTGGCCTGTCTGTCCATTGCTACTTTCATATAGTCCTTCCCTTTCTACAGGTTTGGATATTCTCCCAACCCTTCTCTTTCCCCCAGTTGGAAACACCCATCCTTTAGCAGATATAGATTATCCTTGAATAGATTATCAGATGAAATAATGCATACTGAGCTTCAAGATACTTGTAGGAAATATACCCTGTATTTGCATTTTGAAAAGGCAGATTATTAACCCTAAACAAATAAAAAATTAACATGGGAATGTTTGTAGGTAGGAAAATATTTTTTAGTGCTTTTCCCTATTCTGACTACTGTGATATCAATGTATTTCCAATATATTTTTTAATAGTGCTTAATAAGCACTTACTTTTAAAACTTCACCAGGTCTCTTTCCTGACCTACAAACTTCTAGTGAAGTAAAAGAGTTGTGCTCTCAGATGTCAGGAAGTGACCAGATCAGATAAATAGCCCTGGAACACTCACCTTTTGCTTAATAGTAGTTGTATTTTAATATTTACTTAATTTTTAAAACAAGTACTAGATTTGCATAGTTAAAGAATTTAGCAAGAGTGGAAATGAGCCTAAAGTTTTCCTCTCCTCAAGCCCCCACACCAAGATAAATAACTTCCATTATTAGCTTCTTGTGTAGACTTTCAGAAATTTAAAAAATGTTTCTATAAGCGAATGTCAACACCTATTCCTTTCCCTACTTAAAAAATGTAGCATACTGTGCACACTTTGGTATTTTCCCCCTCACTTAATGTGTCTTACATGTCTTTACATATTAGCACTGTGGAACATCTCTGTTCTTGGAAAAAAATTTTATTATGGCTGAAGAGTATCCCATTATTTGGATGTGCCATGATTTATTAAAACAGCTCTCTATTGACAAACTTTTAGATTGTTCCAGTCTTCTGCTATTATAGGAACACTGCTGCAGTAAATAACCGTGCACATTCATGATTTTGCCCATGTGTGAATATATCTGTAGCATAAACTCCTAGAATTGGAACTGCTGAGTCAAAGAGTACATGCATTTGTAATTTCAATAAATATTGCCAAATTGCCTTCCAGAATGATTATACCTATTTACACTCCCACCAGCAATGAATCACTGCTCCCATTTCTCTATATCTTGCCAACCCTAAGGGTTGTCAAATTTTTGGATTTTTACCAACCTGATAGTGAAATATGGTATCTTGATGTAGTTTTAATTTGCATTTTTTTCTATGTGGGAGTGATTTGAGCATCGTTTCATATGTTCCTGACTCATTTGTATTTCCTTTTCTGTGAACTATTACTCATTTTTCTAATAGGGTTTTTAAAATTATTATTCTATTATCTATTCTTTGTAGATTAGAGTTTAGTTCCTTGTAAATACAATCAACTGCAAATATCATTTCCTACTTTGCTGTTTGTCTTTTTCTTTAAGAGTTGTTTTAAGGACTGAGTGATGTGGATAATTACATTAGTAGTTCCTGTCATTTTTCTTGCACACACAGCTATGGATGAAGAAAGACAGGTAGATAAAAAGATAAATAAAGAGACAGTGTGTGTATGTAGAGTTTAAACCCCCCCCCCTTTTTTTCCTTAGGGCATAAATGTTACCATGCATGCTCCTCATGTATCAACCCTTCCTGTAGGCAGAGGAGTACAAGCCTATTATCCAAAAGAGGTTCAGAGTTTACTGAGTTGCCATTAGCACTAGAAAAATGACTGGGACACTGGTACTTACTCCCAAAGTTCACAGTTTGATAACAAGGGTAGTGAAACTGCACATGCAGTGAAGAAATGTAATAGAGTAAAAGACATAAATATAAACATGTAAATAAAGAATTAAAACACAGCGGGAACAATGTGTAATTAGTTATGAACACAGGGATTTGGGAATAGGGAGATGGGCTAAGTGAGTGTAACCTGTGTTAATCATTAAACCGCTGTATCAATCAGACTTCAGTGTAGAAAAGAGACACCGCTCTGGGTGTTTTAAGCAGAAGGGAATTTAATACAGGGGATTATGAATTCATAAAGCCACTGGGAAGGAGTGGAACAATGGAATTAAGGATCTGCTCTGCGGTCTGGTTTCTGGTTGCCCACTGCTACTGCAATTATTGGGAAAGGGGTGCCACGTAGGCTACCTGCTGCTTCTGCTCTGGCAGCTTCTCACCCAAGACCCTGATGGCCAGTGAGGAGGACGTGGACCCTGGCCACTGCCCGCATGCATGACTGTCTGAGCTTGCTGGTCAAGTGCAACCACCACAGGATAATAGCTTTTCCTGTGTTTCAGATTTGTTACAAGTACATCCTTTTTGGCCAATTCCAGAGTGCACCTGGAACCCCAGCTGCAAGGGAGTCTGGGAAATGTAGTTTTATTCTTTTCAGTACTTGCAATTCAGGGCATGTGGCGATGGATGCCAATAACTGATATAGCTTCAGTCACCTTGGTATGTATTTATCAGAGTAACAAGTGTAAAGCAGATGACTAAAGACTGGGTATATTAAATTGATATATTTTGTCTAGGTCTGGAAGAAGCCTAAGGGGCTTTAGAAAATAGGATTTTTAAGGAGCTCTTCTGGCAGAAAGGAGGACATGGGGCTTTAAAGCATGGATAGGCCTGGGAGAATTATCAGAGGAGTGATTGAAAGTTTTGAGGAAAGATAAAATGTTTTTCATTATTATATAGGCATATCCAATGATGATAGGAATTAAAATAGAAATAATGTGATAATTTAATAGATAATGTAGGTGAAAACCTGTGGTAAGCCGTTAAGCCCCGACTATAAACAATACTGGAAGTAGGTGTTATTCTCATTTATATATTTATATACAAGGAAACAGGTTTTAAAAAGTTAGCAATTTGTCCAAGTTCACTTTACTATGTATTGGAACTTGATTGAATCTTCCATTCTTCCCCTTTTCCCTCCTCCTTCCTTCCCCCCTATTCTCCTTTCATCCTTCTTTCCTTTAACTGACCGAGCATTTAATATCTGCCAGGGTCATTTCTTAGATGGTCAAGACAGTATGCTTTCCCTCAAGGAGGCAGTGGCCTTCAATCTCATCTACCTCATGTTCATTTGGGATTTTCTTCAACGTATTTTTGCCTCCCCGAATTATATTAGTAGCACTGGATTCTGTTAGGAAGCCAGCCACTTTTATTCTCCTTAGAAAACACACAGTTCTAACAACAGGGCATTAGAATCTAAACTCACCCCTTCAGAACTCAGTTGAAGTAGTGAGCATGGCTCCCTCGCTGATATATGGGTCATACGGATGCTCTACAGAATTGCCTCCATGTGTAAGGGCTATTGGATTTGACTCTTGAGACAAAATAAAATGAAAGACTAAAAATGGCTACAAAGTATCTCCAGGATATTAGAGTGAAGCTAACCACATAAAAGACACATGACATTTGCCTGTGAATAGATAGACTGAGCAATTTGGTTCTTATGCTGGTTTTTAGCTGCCAGTGATTCTTGTGGCAACCATCCAAGTTTTCAGGACACTATCACATTTTTAAGTTTTCCTAATGAATTATAATAACATTTCTGTAGTTTACATCAAATTGTGTTGAATGGCATTTTTAGCAAATTGTGTCACTTTGTGAAATTCCAAATTTTACAAAATTTCTGTGCCAAAAAATAATCAGTGAAAATGATTTTGTGTGAAACTTTTTGAAAGCCAAGTTTAGCTGATTTTGCTAAACAGCACAAGCAAACAATTTATTCAGTCTTTCTCCAAGTCCTTTTTCTGAGCCTTGTTCTTTGCTTCCAGGCTCCCCTCCTCCCTCCCCCTTTCTAAGCTTCTTTCACTCTGTTTACTGGCCTTTGTTTCTGCTCCTAGTTTGTCTTTCTCTAACATTATCTGCCGTCTCCACACCCCTCCACCCTTAGCTATATCAAGCCTTGGGCTATGGTTTTGGGTTGAGGGTCATGGAGGTCATGGATTTTCCACCGAAAGAAAGAAAGAAAAAAGGAGAAAAAAGAGAAATGATCACTTTTGCTCTCTCTTCTGCCCTTGGTGCTGAGAAATTCATTTGAGATCAGTATCCTGGCCAGCATTATTACTGCGGGATTGAGACAAACACAGTGCTCACCACAAGAGAGGCCGTACTAATGTTGCTGAGGATAAAAGAACACATTTCTATATGCTTTGACTCATGTTTTGTGATCCTTGCATGGGGGGCAGGGGAGGGGGGGTTAGACTACCTTAGCAGGGTTTTGAGCGTGTCCTGAACTGCCCTGACTTTGTTTCCCAAAGAGAAAAACAGTGAAGAGGAGTGGAAACAGCATGCATTTTGCAGTCAGGGTTCCTGGGATGGAATCCTGGCTTGTCAGGCACTTAATCTTCTGAGTACCAGTATTCTTTGTTACCAAATAAAGAAACTAGCTACTGGTAGAGCTGTAACAATATTGCTAACAATGCAGTTAACATTAATTGAATAATTACTATATGTCAGACCTTCTGTTAAATATTTCCTTGCCTCCTGTCAAACTCTTCTACAACACTAGTAGTAATTACTACTCCCATTTTATGGATGAGGAGACTGAGGTAAGAAAATATTGAATTACTCTAGGCCACTTAGCTCTGAAGTGGAGTTGGGTTTGGAACCCAGGTCTTTCTGATTCTAAATCAGAAACCACTACCCTAGGTAGAAATGATGATTAAATAATACAACACAGAGTGTCAGACATCCAGGAAGGGGTCGTTCTTTGTTTTGTTTTGTTTTGTTTTGCCTCATTTTGTTTAAGGCTAGAAATTCCAGGAGGTGTAAAGTTAGCTCCTGTTCCTACTCTGCTTTTTCAAGAATTTTCTCTCCTGTCTTCTTTATGTGGGCACACCCAGACCAAGAGATGGTGATTGAGTCCACGACCCAAATCGTGGGAGACACCAAATCACCACCAGCCCTATTTCTCTGACCATGTATACAGTTTGGTAAACTGTCCAGAAAGTACTATGACACACTAAAACTTGAGCACTCTCTGGTCTCAGCTCAGAGATTGTAGGAGGATGTTGCGCCCAGGAATGGGAGAAGGAGATGGGCAGGAGACCAGAAGCATCCCACTGCCAATTACTTTTAGTGGGATTCCTAATGGAAGCCACAGAAGCTCACAGTGACTATTGCAGAAAAGCCACATAATTATAGGACAGCACTATATTCCAGCCTCTTGTGGCTTCCATGTGTGTTTCTGTGATCCTAGCTTGTGTCTAGCCCACGTGTTAATTTCTACCTGCTGAATACAATTTGGTTTGTAGTAAGTGATGCTTTCAAGAACTTTCTCAGCAACTCATTTCCGGGTGGGATTCGCTTCTAAACCACATGAAGCCAGAGAATCTGCACAAACATCTGATTGGTGTGTTCTGCTTCAAGAGAATAATCAGTCTGTTGTGAAAAAGATAATAAAATCCCTAAACTACTATGGCAAATGCTTTAGGTATGTCTGTAAATTTGGGGTTCTGTGAGTTTAGTTATGCCTTTCTAACTATGCCTAGATTACAGTTTGTCCAATCACATTATTGTTATTGAGGTTTCGGGAGGTCTTTGATTATTTCATGACCTTTTCCCTAAATAGCACCGATTACTTTGATACAAGAATTTTTGAAGTGCTTCACAATCTTTCACCAATCCCCGGGGCCTGGGTCAACATTCCTATCGTCTCTATTTCAAGATGAAACACAGAGAGTTTAAGTGATTTTCCCATGGGCTCCCAGCATGACAGCGTCTATGCTGGACACAAACTTCTTAAGCTTCTGGCTTTAGATGAGCTCACTGAGCCACAGATTTCCCCCAGCAATTATTTATACACATTATGCATCTGACCTGGATATGCTAGTGCTTATTTCCCATTTGCATAATGAGGAATATCTCAGGCATCCAGGAAGGAATATTTCCTCACCACAAGCAGCTGAGTTCTAATGTGGACCTTGCTTTCAGGACTCAGGGAGGGTCGGGGGGAGGATGACCCCAGAGGGCTCGCATAAGCCTGCAGTGAATGTTCTGGGTAGAGCTTGGTCAGAATGAGGTCACATGGTGATCAGTCATTGCCTCGTGTAAGAAGGATGAGGAAGGGACACACATTTCCTATTTGGGCTTCTGTATGTGAAATACAGTTTAATTGTGGAGTGCTGGTACCTCTTCCCGCCTGTTAGGCAACTGGAGAGAGGTCTTCAGGAAACACTGTGGGTAATGAAGCTTATGTTCAGCTGCAACAAGAAATATGGGATGTGGGTGAGGACAGAAACTTTAATGTTGGCCCTTTGTATTCACAACGACAGATCATAAACAGTGTTTTAGAAAGTCTGCATGGAGAATTAAATACCATAGTTTGGTAAGCTATTTTTTTAAAAATGACTTTTATAAATCATTTCTTTGTTATAAGACTATCTTGTCCCATTATAAATTTATTAAATAAACTTTAGAAAATACAGATAAACAGAAAAAGGAGAAAACCAAATCACCCTGGATTCCACTACTCAGGGGTAACCGATATTAACCTTTTGGAGTATTTTTCTCTTCACTAAAAATGGGCTTACTCTTTTTAGAACAAGGATTATATGTTAAAATTTGTGATAATTTATACACACCGTACACATAGGATTATACTATGCATATTGCCTTATAAACCTGCCTTTGAAACTTAGATTCAAGGTACAGTATTTTGAAAATCTTCTCTGGTCATTAGATATCCTCCCTCAGCTTCATTCCTGATGGTTGGATAGCATTTCATTGTATGGATGTATCATTGTTTATTTAACTGATTCCTCATTTATGCTGTTTCCAAGTTTTCTCTGTTATAAACAGGCTGTGATGAAGATGTAAATCTCATTTATAATGGCATCAGATCATGTGTTTTATTTGTATCTTTTAGAAGACCTAAAACAAGGTTGCTAAGCAATATCAGTGCTGTAGGAATCTTTTCATGGGAAAACCTGAGTGGAGGGAACTGCTTTGAGTCTCCCACAGCTCAAGTGGTAATGTGTCGCCCAGCACAGTGCTCATTCTCGTTCACTAGACATGGAGATGAATCCAATAAGTTAACAGCCTTGTGTGGCTAAGGAAATACACTTCTCATACAGGAGACTAGGGAATGGTAGAATAGCACTTAATTAAGACACTGAATACAACAGTTAAAATGTGTTACATAGTAAAGAACTCATTTGTCTAAACTTCCAGCACGCTGAAGTAGTTGCCCAAGGACGGGAGTGTACTGGTCCAGTCATCCACGCCAGTCTTCCCAAGTCATGTTTCTAAGGTAAAAACAGATAGCAAACAGAAAAGCTCTCAACCCTCAAATAAGAACAGCAACAACAAAAACCCAAAGTGACCTTTGGGTTATTTCATTTGGTTCTCCATTAGCTAGATCTGATTTTGCCTTTTCAAATTCAGCAGACATCACTAAATGCTTTCGGAAGGACCAAGTTTTCTCCTGCAATTTTTTTTTCATGTCTAGGTCTGTTTTGCTAAAGAAACAAGCCTTCTCTTCTTGTGTCACTTACTGAAAGCTAAAACAAAACCTTCGTGGAAATTAAAAGGAGTCTATTTAATTTCTATTAATTCTTACCTTAGCCTCCCACCCACACCCAATGCCCCAGCTATTTATTTATTTTTTTTAAAAAACATTTTCTATGACTTTCAAGCCAGCCCTGATGGTTACTTGTCTGGCATACATGGAGATCTAGGCTGAAGGGACATGTGATCTGAGCAAATTGCAGCAGTTTTATAGATTGAAGTAATCAAAAACATGCATTTTTACTATTCAGACATTTATGGTCTGTATCTTCCATATCAGGACTCAGCATGGCATAATGATGTCAACTTCTCCCCAGATAGTTTGGATGGCTCTGTGAACATGGTTTGAGAATAATATGTTCTGTTTTCCTTCTCCTTGGGGTGACCATTGTCTCCAGTTGGTCCTGTGCTCAGCAAGTCATTAATTAAACCCGGAATCTCTCTAAGTGACCTGTTGCAATGTTGAGGTTTATTCCCAACTTATTCTGCTTCACTGAATAATATCTGGCCAATGCCTTGTTTTTATTTTTTAAAAATTTCCTTCATTCTTCTTGGTACCATGAGGATTCATTTTTGAGATAGAGAGCAAAAGGCTATGTTAAGAAAAACACAGCCACCTCCAGAGTGCAAAAATTGCAATAAACCCATCACCTCTAACAACAGCAGAGCATGAAAAGATAAAAAACAGCCTGCCAAGAATGTAGTAACCACCCATTCACTTTTAAATGCTCTCCACACTTCAATGCACAGACCTAATTACTTTTCTGCATTCCCAAATCCACTTTGCCCATACTGCAATCAGAAACCTGGCGTTAAAATATTTTAGACTTGGAGGATCAAGACTAATTATGGGCCTTAGCTGCACCTTTTGGTTTCTCTCCCCCCTCCCCCTTCCTTCTCTTCTTTGGGTTACTTTAAAGCACGCTCCACTGGAAGAAAGGCTGCCCAGTCCCAGTTGGGGGTGAAGCCGAGAGAGAATAAAACAAAGAACAACTCAACTCAATTCAGTAAGCTTCAATGAGGCTGGTATATTTAATGTGAGCCCAGGGTTAGCCCACAGAATTGTGGCAGAATGCAATATTCTCAACAAAAAAAGATGTGTTTAAGGTCGACTAAGGCCCCATAAGGCTGTTGTTGGTGTTTAAGCAGTCCACTGAGGTATTTAGCACTGAGGGTTTCTAAACATTCCAGCTGAGAATTAAACTACAGCTTTACAGTAGCCGCTTAAAGGTTTGGGGGCTGGGAGCGTCCCCTCCCCCTTGTATTGAAAGGTCAACAAAGAGTAGGAAAGATCATGTCATAACAAAGGTGAAGCCACCGATTATCGAGCATAGTGACAGCTAATAGCACTATCAGAGGGACTAATCCAAGGTATTAAATAGTGTAATTGTTAAAATAATATCATGGTTATTAGAACACCCAAGCATGAGACATTTTTCATTTTACATAACATGAAAGTATTGTAGGTGAGCTTAGCCTTCGCATGACAGGCACTTGTTATAAATATGTAAATATTAGAAAATTGCTTCAGTACTGCGATTTTTCTGCAGCATACAGAATGCATTTTTAATACGCAGATGTTATGTTTTGTGGCATTTGCTAAACTACTTTTGGGTAATTTTGCCGCGTTACGCTCTCAAAAAGCTTTCATTCACACAAAACAATTTGCGTGAAAGTTGGTGCTAATGTTTTACTTCAATGAGGCATTTTTAGTTTCATGGATTTAATAAGACAAATACTACCACAAAAAAAGCCTAGTTTCTCAGAGATGAATCTGTGAAATGGCTAAGGGAGTCTGACTGCTCATAGAGTGAATTTTATGGGAACCACAGCTCTAAGTTTGAACTCTGGTAGGTTTTATGAGATCGGATCTAAGCACAGGTATCTTAAGTTTACACAGTTCTTATTCGGAACACTGGAAAGAAATATGATCACCTTGCGGGGGTACAAATGTCACAAAAAACAAAAGAACGCTTAACATTGAAAACACACGAAGCTACCAGAATGCTTTCCTACTTCTCTTTGCTTCCAGTAGTCAAGAATCCAAACCGCAAGTTGTACTGAAGGACATGGTTTAAAACAATCAGATGTTTCAGATGGTCAGAGTCTGCAGGGCCCTTACAAAATAATACAAAGGGCACATACACTGGCTCACAACCACCAATTAACCCTCCTTGTTAGATAGGTAATTTATTCCACTCAGAGGCATCAAATATCAGAGAAATCATGGGCCAAAACAGTAATTATCTGCAGGGGATTCAAAGGCTTTGAAAGCCAATAATTCCAAAGAAATAAAAACAGAGTCCTTTTCATTGTATAGACTTCATTTTAAAACCTGTAATAAGAGCCAGGCCCTGGCTGTGAACCTGTACACTTCAAGGAGAAAAAAAAACAGGCTGAAGAAGGCGAAGACAATATTCACGGGACTTTTCTACATAAAACTACCTGGGATTGAAGGTCAGAGACCAGTCATTCTGGACACTCTCTGTATCATGCAAAGTCCCAATACAACATGGGAGTAAAGGGCTGGCTTGGCCAAAAGTGGGAATGGAGAAATATCTTACATTACTGAGCTAAAGAAGGTGATAAGAAACTCTATCAAAAATTTTGTTTTAAGTTTATTTTTGAGAGAGAGAGGGAGAGAGAGAAAGAGAGAGAGAGAGAGAATCGAGAATCCCCAGCATGCTCTGCACTGTCAGTACAGAGCCTGACTTGGGGATGGAACTCATGGACCACGAGCTCATGACCTGAGCTGAAATCCAGAATTGGATGCTTAACTGACTGAGCCTCCCAGGTGCCCCAAGAAACCCTATTTTAAAAGTGCAGCGGTTTAATTTGAACTTTTAAAGCTTGAATGACATAAAGTACTCTTTCATCGATAAAAAAGAATAATCACAGAACTTCTCAAATTTCATGGCAAACTCTTCCTAAGAAAAACATTTGTTCTTAACAATCTCATCTCCTTTATGCTACATTCATATTTGATAATGTCTAGTCCCGGTGGTCATCTAGAACTAGGAGATCTGGTGAGTTCTCCTTTAATTGTACCCTCACTATCTTCTACCTTTTCCGCATATTTTTGCTATATCAAAAAAAATGAAGCACCAAGTTCAAATCTGTAATAAATTACCTAAGTTGTATCCATATATTCCACGCATGAATGTACTAGCATTTGGTGTCTGTACCCTTTCAAACACATGGCTTCTTAATATGCTATAGGGGGGCCTTGACTTTTACACATTTACTACCAATTTCATAGAAATTCATGGGGGTGACACCTACTTTTCACTTAACAAGGTCAAGGCACAAATCCACATGCCTAATTTAAATGATTTCTTTTTTTTTTTTCTTCATCATGATAAATCCGTACCAGATGTGAGGGAGGACCACTACTCCCTGTGGTTCAGTAGCTCTGACCACCTCTGATGATTCTCCTGTGGGCTTCAGAGAACAGATCTGCATTTTCTAGAGCAAACTTTTCCAATGGAACAAAATTTTCCAAGACTTGGTTTTTGTCCTAAGTTAGGTTAATGTTAGAATTGGACACTGCTGCGGTCTATGACAGTCTGAGATACCGAATCTGGTCACTTTGCAGACTGAATAAGGTTCTTGGGTGATGTTTGAGGACTGTTGACAAGATGTATGTATAAGTAATCATGTAGCCCAGCTGTCATCCAACAGTGGCTTAGCGAATACCTCCTGGTCTGTCGTCCAAGGGAGTTGGGCTAGATCTCTTTGCTGCCCTCCTACAACGCTGAAGGTTTTGTGGGGCTGTAATTTGTCCAATTAGATCAAGACATTTTATTATACTTAAAAGAGCACTTTATTTTCTGACTTTAGGTATGCAAGAAAAATTTTAAATTACATTTATTTTGGTAATTAAAGATAAAATTGCCTGTATCTGAGCTGGCAGGAACATTGAAATTCTTACACAGCCAATGCTAAAGTGCCATTTTTAGCATTTCAAATTTCTTAGCACATTTAAATTCTCTCATGTGTTCCTTTTTCAGGGGTTTCAACAGTGAAATAGAGGCTACTCTTCTTAAAAAATGAAAAGCAAATGCATGGATGATGAGAATGCCCCTCACATCCTGCCTGCTCCCCAGAAGTGAGATGTTGAACATTTTGTAGTGTTCCCTAAGTCCTAGAAGAACACGAGATACACCAGCTAAAATTCCTTGTGGTGACTCAGGAATGCGGTAGAACATCTCAGTGGTCATTTAGGCTACTTAGTCCAGCAACTCCCTTTCTACAGTTTTCTTTGTGTTGATAACTCTCGCATTTATATTTTCATCCTGACTGCGTATCTGAGTTTTCGTCCTACTGGGTGAGTTTGCACAGCGCATTGGTTTTGATGTGTCCCGGTGTCACGTGCAGCTCAACAAACTTAGAATTAAACTCAGTTTGGTTTCCCAGTGTCTCCTGTGGGTGGTGTTTCTTTCTTTGCAAATCAAGGGTTTTGCCTGTGTCTTTTCCAGACCCGGGAGCCTCTCTTCCTTGCTCAATGCTCCTGTGATTTGCAACAGTATGCCCATTGTTGAAGTTCTCCAGGTTCAAGGCCCTGAGGGCATTTCTAACTTCTTGCTCTCCTTCATTCTTCATACTTATTAAGTCCTTAAAATTTTGCCTTTAGGGCACGTGCTGTAATGTCTTGTCCTTTTTATCCCATCGTCTTCAGACAATCGTGGATACCTATCACACCTTGCCCGAATTAGGCAGTCTTCTAACAGGTGTCCTGGCCACTTTTCTTCCCTTTCTCTAGTTCTGCTGCTAAATGCATGTTTTTGTTTTATTTATTTAATTTTATTTTATGTTATGTTACGTTATTTTATTTTAGTTTTTAATTTTAGAGACCAAGCAAGAGAGCACACTTGCATTGAGGGAGGGGCAGAAGGAGAGAGAATGAGAGAGAGAGAGAGAGAGAGAGAATCTTTTTTTTTTTTTTTTTTAGAGAGAGAGAGAATCTTAAGCAGGCTCCACTCAGGGCTCAATTCCATGACCCTGTGATCATGACCTGAGACAAAATCAGGAGTCAGACACTCAAACAAATGAGCCACCCGGGTGCCCCAGTTAAAACACATGTTTGTGACATACCCATGTCTCTGCTGAATAGCCTGACTGAGCTCCTGACATCAGGTGTCAGCTTTGCTGCCTGATATTTCCCTTCATTGTCATTATGGAATCATCTTTATCACTATTCCTGTCTCCTTGCTGGTTAGTCTGGCTAAGCCTTCTTGCTTCTACTCAACTTTCCATTGTGGCCTTTCTCTTCCCATTTACCTCCCCAAATTCTAACCACTTTTCAGCCACTTCCCGTGAATTTGTTGTCTGTTTTTATCCAGTTTGGTCCCCTTTCCTTTGAAGTACTAAGTCACATCTTGTCTTTAGATTGGATGGTTTTTCTTGGCAGCTTTGGCAGAATGGGAAGAACCCTGGATTGAAGTTACATAAACTTGGTTCCAAAAGAGTATTCCACAATGTATCAACTTTGGCCATTTTACCTCTCTGACGCTTTATAGCCTTTCTAAGAAATAAAATGCGGATGTTAGTAAATAATGTAGAAAATGATAACAAATGTGAAAGTACGAGCATATCATCAGATCCTAAGTGTTAGTTGAACTGGATTCTTTAAAATTGTTTTTGGGGTGCCTGACTGGCTCAACTGGTTAAGACTTCAGCTCAGGTTATGATCTCGCAGTTTGTGGGTTCAAGCCCAGCATTGGGCTCTGTGCCGATGGCTCAGAGCCTGGAGCCTGCTTCAGAATCTGTGTCTGTCTCTCTCTTTGCCCTCCCCCTGCTCTCACTTTGTCCTCTCTCTCAAAAATAAATAAACATTAAAAATTTTTTTTAAAAATACTGTTTTTAACTTTATGTCTGCTCTCTTCTTAATTTGGCTTCTGGTACTATGTTTTATACCACTCTCCCCTCGCCCATCCTCAAAGTCCTAAACATTGTTATGTAAAACTTTGTGACCAATCAATAAATCTGGAATAAAACTTTCATTTCAGAAACTTGGCCTATTAGAGTTTTCCGAAAAGGCAAGTTAAAGCTACTCTCACTTCAGACTTCGAAAATACCAAGAGTAGGAACAAGCTACCACACCTAACAGTTAAATCTCGTATAGAGAAATCTTACCCGTACTAGAACCCTTAGACGAATGTTATAAATCAGTATGAACTCTTGGACCCTGACATAAATATAAGATATCATTTACTAGGTAGGTTTTCCCATTTTCTCATAAATTAAATATATCAGTTGTAAAGAAGTAAAGATTTGAAGATACCCTAACCCTACTTCCTTATATACCATGTCTATCATATATATATATATGTATATATGTATATACTGTGTATACGGGCAGGTATTGTTCTAGCATTTACAAATGTTAATTGACTTCGTACTCCCTGCCCCCCATTGAAGTGGGCAGTGTTACTATGGCTATTTTACAGATAAGAAAGCTAATCCATGGAGGGGTGAAGAACCATGCCTAAAGTTACATAGCTAGGAAGCTTAGAGGAAGATTAGAGTCCAAACAGGCAGTTGGCCCCAGATTCTCATACTCTTATTTCTTTTTTTTCTTTTTTTTCTTTTAGAGAGAGAGAGAGAGAAAGAGAGACAAGCAGAGGCTGAGGGAGAAAGAGAGGGAGAATCTTAAGCAGGCTCCACACTCAGCGAGAAGTCAGATATGGGGCTCCATTTCACGATTCTGGAATCCTGACCTGAGCCAAAATCAGATGGATGTTCAACTGACTGAGCCACCCAGGCGTCCCCAGAGTCCCATACTCTTAGCTAACAAGCTATGATTTCTCTTTTGAACCTTTTATGTCTTGGTTTGTTTTTAATTTTTTTCTCTTTTGTTTAGAGTTCATTTATTTATTTTGAGAGAGAGAGAGAGGTGGGGGCAGGGCAGAGAGAGAGGGAGAGAGAGAAAATTCCAAGCAGGCTCTGTGCTGGCAGTACAGATGTGGGACTTGAACTCACAAATCACTAGATCATGACCTGAGCTGAAATCAAGAGTAGGACGCTTAACTGACTGAACCACCCAGGCGCCCTATGAACCCTTTATGTTTTTACACATTTCTCCTTGTTTGGGCTCCTTTCATCAGCTGGCAAACTCTAGGATACAATAAATATCAAAAACAGCGGTCATAATCTGCTCTATGCCTTGACCTGTTGTGTTAAATGTGGGGCTGTCAAAATCTCAGTGGGAAAAAACTTCATAGGCCTATAACATGGAAGAAACAATTTCTCTCTTTTGGGAGGGTAGAGATTATGCCTTTTATATACAGTGAGTATTTTGCTTTGCCCCAGAGATTAAGAAAGCAGAATTGACCTGAATCATTCCTTTAGTCTCCAGCAAGAATTTTAAAATGCATGTAAATGCGGTGTCACAACATAACTGCCTCAGAAAATATATCTCAAATTGTGAGTGAGCTAATAAGAAATTATATTAAATTGACTAGTTTACTTAATTCTAATTTGCCAGTACTGAAATGTACTTTCTTAAATCGTAATTTTAGATTTGAAACAGTTCAGCAATTCCTGAAGAACTTCAAATGGCCAACTTGTTCAAACAGCCTATGTTTCTAGAACTTTACCATGTTTCCAAGGATATCGACCACCATTCCCGCTGATGTCATCTGATTGAGCATGAAGGTCAGAATCTATACCCTTTTTATGTTGGGATGTTTCTATTTTCTCTCTTACACAATAATATGGATATTGTAATTTATCAGGCATGTACTCAGAGAGCTTATGACTACTTCTGATGTTGTTACAGTGGACATGTTTCTCACCTGAGGCCCAGTGGTCTGGGACTCTAATGGAAAAGGAAGGGCCTGCTGATTTCATAATGGTCTTTGCAGTCACATTTACATATCATGAAAGGACCTAATTCAATGAATATTTTTGTATACAAATTGTATACAAATATTTGTTTGTTTGTATATATTTTTTATTTAGAGAGAGAGCAAGTGTGAGCAGGGGAGAGGGGGGGAGAGAGAGAGAGAGAGAGAGAGAGAGAGAGAGAGAGAGAATCTTAAGCAGGCTTCACATTCAGCATGGAGCCAGACTTGGTGCTTGATCCCACCACCCTGGGATCATGACATGAGCCAAAATCAAGGGTGCTTAACCACTGAGCCACCTCAGTGCCCTTGTATACAAATCATTTTATAAGAAAATAGAAATAATTTAGTTGTAAGAAGGACTAAGTCCCAGAATCTTGTTTTACAAGTGTAGACTCAAATGGGATTTGAAGAGTCACTACCTTACATTTGCTAAAACCCACATGCGTAAGTATTTTGTAGATTTTCAGTCGAGGCCCACACTGTCACTGTCCTTCCTTAGGATGCAAGAGCTTGCTGGCCCCCTCCCATTTTGTATGTGATAGTGCCTTTCCTTTCAATAACCAAATAGATCTGTGTAAATCTGAAGGTAAAGTGGCTGTTAATACTAAACATAATAGAGGGTATCATTATCAGTTGACAAAGTTAGATGTACAAGAAATATCACATTCTTAGAATTGCTTTAAGCCAACTACAATCCATCTCCAAGCCTTCTTCTGGGGCAGACAGGAAATTTAGTTTGATTTAGGACTCCCTCTCCTTCCTGTGTTGTGCAAGTCCCTAGGGTCTTTAAGATTTTTTTTTTTTAAGTTTACTTACGTATTTTGAGAAAGAGGGAGCAGGAGTGAGTGGGGAAGGGGCAGAGAGAGGGAAAGAGGGAGTCTTAAGTAGGCTCTGCACTGGACAGGCATTGTAGAGCCTGACGTGTGGCTTGAACCCATGCACCTCGATCATGGCCTGAGCTGAAATCCTGAGTCGGATGCTTAACCAACTGAGCCACCCAGGTGTGCCACAAAGGCCCAGGGTCGTACACAGCAGTACTGCATATTTTCTGCCCATCACTGGCCAACTAGGGAACATTCTTTTAAAGACACCCATTCTCTTAGTCTGGATGTACGTTTCTGGTTAGGATGTTTTGCTTTTTTGCTTTTGGGTTGGGAATCTCCATCACGTACAGGAGCCCCTGTATTTGCTTCCCAATCCTATGAGCCATACAGACCCCTCCCTCTCTGATTAACCTGGATTTCACCACCTTCTGCTCACACTAACACTGAACAACGCATGGATCCCACTCCTCACAGGAGCCCTGCAGGCTGTGATCTCCTTCCAGGATGTGAGAAATCTTCCCCTGCCCTTTCTCCTCATTTCAATTCAGGCCTGGCAAAATCCAAAGCTGAGCCGCATGGCTCAGTTGTTTGACCACGTGACTTTGGCTCAGGTCATGGTCTCATGGATTGTGAGTTCGAGCCCTGCATCAGGCTCTGTGCTGAAAGCTCAGAGCCTGGAACCTGTTTCAGATTTTGTGTCTTCCTCTCTCTGCCCCTCCACCACACACACTCTCTCTCTCTCTCTCAAAAATAACTCTAAAAATTAAAAAAAAACCCATAAATGTGAGACTGAACCATTTTCTTTCAGTTCTTCTCTTTATGAAGAAAGCATCTATACCCCTACAATATTTCTGCCATATTAATAATGCAAATGGAATCAGATGGTGTGTTTTGTGTGGGCTTCTGTGATCTGCCTGCCTGCCTGAGAGGTTTGCCCTTCTGATTCCTTTGGGGCAGATTTTCCCAAAGGATCCCTCATGAGAGCATTTGGTCTTTCAACTTGGTCTGGGTCAGTGTTAGACTTTTGCATGTATCCGGAGGCCCACTGACTGCTGGGCCTCATCCTTGGAGTCCCTGATTCAGAGTCAGATAAAATTTGCATTTTATCAAGTTCACAGGGGATATAGGTGCTACCAGTGGAGGGACACACTTGGGAGCCAGTGTTCTAGGTTGTAAAGGCATCTCTAATTTAATTTAATTGAGTGAAGTGGTAGAGATAAGATGATTGTTCTCATGCCTCAGTTACTCAGGGGATTTATCTCAGCTCAATATTGCTAATTGCTGTCAAGGTTAAACATAGTCTCTTGTGTGTGTGTGTGTGTGTGTGTGTGTGTGTGTGTGTGTGTGTGTATTTCAGTTTTTAAACAATTTTATTTAATTACACCTATAGTGGACTGTTGTTTAAGGAGAAGAAATGGAAATACAACAAGTTGAAGGAGGAGCGTAGACATTGTAACAGTTGTATGTACTGTGTGCATCTGGTCAAATTCTTGTTGGAACCAAAATGAATGTAGTTTTTCAAAAATTAATATTAAAAAGAGAAAATATTACTTTCTAGTCAACTTTTCTTTTTTTCTTAAAACAGTTTTTCCAATGTTTATTTATCTTTGAGAGACAGAGCATGAACAGGGGGGAGGTGGAGAAAGAGGGAGACACAGAATCTGAAGCAGGCTCCAAGCTCTGAGCAAGTCCGTAGGGTCTTTAAGATTTTTTTTTTTAAGTTTACTTACGTATTTTGAGAAACAGGGAGCAGGAGTGAGTGGGGAAGGGGCAGAGAGAGGGAAAGAGGGAGTCTTAAGTAGGCTCTGCNAGGAGCATGAACCCACAAATCATGAAATCATGAGCTGAACTGGAGTTGGATGCTCAGCTGGTGGAGCCACCTAGGCGCCCCGCTAGTCAACTTTTCATTTATAGTAGAGCATCCAAGTGTAGTTTAATTTTTGTCTACACTTTAATGTACTTAAACAAAACATGCTACTCTTAAATTGTGTTAGTCAAGGATAGCATGATTTTTATTACATAAGTTAGATTTACTTAAATAACATGAATTTCTTGTTAAAGGTAAAAAACAAAAATTCTTTATATAAAATAAGTCTTTAGATAGCCTATGAAATAAATGACATAGCACACTATTTAGTAACTTAATAACCTAAAATGAAAATATATTACTTTTATTAAATGGGATAAAAATTATTTGAATTTTCTCCAAGGGTGTTGAAGAGATTAAATAATCCTGGTGCCTTTGTTGGTTAAGTGTCCAATTCTTGATCTTGGCTCAGGTCGTGATCTTACAGTTCATAAGTTTGAGACCGATGGCAGGCTCTGAACTGACAGTGTGGACCCTGCTCAGAATTCTGTCTCTCCCTCTCTCTGCCCCTCCCTTGTGAACACCTGTGCTCTCTCTCTCTTTCTCAAAATAAATAAATAAACTTAAAAGAAATAATCCTATAAAGGCATTCAGGATTCAGAAAAGGAAGGGGAATCTTGCCTTAGGGAATGGATTCGTTGTTCACCCATTTTTCTGTGTGTGTGTGTTACTATTAATCTCTTATCTTTTCCTCTCTTCTCTTCCCTCTGGGTAGTGGGATGCATAAGACCATATCCATACTCTTGAGAGTCTGTTGGGCACAGGACACATACACCAAATTCTTAATTGATGAAGGTTCTTCATTAGGCTCTTGGGAAAGCATTCTCTTTTTTGTGCCTCTTTTTTGAGTCAGAGGGTTTACACCCAGAGGCTGGAGACCTGACTGTGGGTTGGGGGAAGGTGGTTTTGAAGCTCACAGCTGTGTCTGTCTGTAGGCCTTTTGTTAAGGAACAAACAGAATCCCCCCATCCCAGCTACATATGGTTAAAGCTACTTTACCAGGATGGGAGGCCAGATTCGAATTTGGGACGCTCCAATAAGGTAGACATCCACTTGTAATGTTTTCCATTCTTGAATCTAGTTTGACATTATGGGAATCAGGACTCACAGTTTGGGATTCTAACCCTTCTTCCTTTCTTCTTTCCCTCCTTCCTTTCTTCCTTAGTAATAATGACTAAGCAAACATATTCATCAGTGTACCGTGGGAGTGGATTACCTTTGGCCCTACTTCACTCCATGCAAACCTCTTTATTGGCCTTCCAGGCCTACTCAGATAATACCACAATTCCTCAGTTGGGCAATAAAAGTGTGTCATGATATGGTCCCAATCTCATTTCCTATTCTAAGTTTTCATTAAAACATATTCCCTTCTAACATACACAGNATAATACATTCATTTTGGTGAATGTATTCCTCAGTTGGGCAATAAAAGTGTGTCATGATATGGTCCCAATCTCATTTCCTATTCTAAGTTTTCATTAAAACATATTCCCTTCTAACATACACAGTGCTCTATCTGCTCATTTTTCTTTGGTAACTTCTTGCCTCTCTCCTGACCAGGATGCCAATCATAGCAAAATTTCCTTCCTTTATGAAAATGAATATTTTACTCTTGGTTAAGTTCTGCTGGGACTGATACTTGTTTGTATTATGTCCATTCCTGCCAATGGATCGTGAGCTCTTTGATAATCATCTTTGTGACCTCTGTTTTTAAGGCACTTAATTTGCACATTTAAAGAAATAGAGGGCCTTCAGTTCAGTTCTATTATTTCATTTAATTCCAGCAGTACTTCCATGAGGGTGACATTTGGCTTGAATGAAAACAGAGAGACTAGAGGAAATGTCAAGAGATAAAGAAAGGTAGCATTAAACTGCATTGCAGAACTAATAGCAAACCATGGCATCAAGCCAAAGGAAATTGACAAGCAAATTGTAGGTTATAGACCAGACTTTGGTTGTTGGTATAATCTGAGGAGAGGTCATTCTTAGTACCTGGGGTAAAGAAGTCTTCTGGCTTACTAACATTGCCACTAGATGCCATGGCTAGTGATGTCTTCTGAAACCTGGGAGGAAACCTACCATATTCTGAAGAACGTCACCTGATCTGTAAGTAAAATGGACTCTGTATGGTCATGAAGCGTTGGTTATGGCTATTTGCATTAGATTACTTTTCATTAGGCTGAATAATGCTAACCAGCATTAGGTAGAAAAGAAAAAACATATCATACAAGTAAAAGCCAAGGAAAAATCAGTTTATCACTTTTAAAATTCATTGAAGCAAAATTTTCTGTTTATAGTCCTTTCTTCCTTTCCTTTCCTTCCTTCCTTCCTTCCTCCCTTCCTTCCTTCTTTCTTGAGAGCTAGTGTGAGTGGGGTAGAAGCAGAGGAAGAGGAAGAGAGAGAATCTTAAGCAGGCTCCATGCCCTACGATGTGGGGCTTGACTTCACAACTGTGAGATCACGACTTGAGCCTGAATCAAAAGTTGGACACTTAACCAACTGAGCCACCCAGGTGCCCCAGCATTCTTTCCTTTCTCATGCAGGATGGCAGTGTCATGGCAAGATCCCTAGGACACCCTGACTCTACATGTATATGACTTTGAACAAGCATCCTAGTTTCTTAGAATCTCATAATCAAAATGGGTTAGTGAAATGTATTCTATGGTGCCTTGTGACAATAATATGAGGTAACATATTAAAGTAATTGTATACAAATAACATAAATAAAACTTTTGAATTTTTTTTTGCTGAAGATTTAGCAATATATTATAATAATTTTAAAATTATATTTCTATTATTTTGTTGCTTTTCTTTACATATCTATTTTTTTGTAAGACTGGTTTCCTGTTCAAGACCTCCCGGGGCTGCATTTGAGTGTAGCAACCCGGGTTTTTGTGCTTGGGTCCCTGCTGCTGGCCTCGTTCTGCACATCTGCAGACAACCTTTTGTATACTGAATTGTGGCTGAATTGTGTTCCACCAAGATTCACAGGTTGAAGTTCTAACCTCAGAACTTCAGAATGTGACTGTAGTTAGAGACAGAATCTTTAAAGAGGTAATTAAAGTAAGGTAAGTTTACACGGGTTGGCTCTAATCCCATCTGACTGATGTCCCTATAAGAAGAGCAAATTAGGACACAGATTTAATTTATAGACACTAACCTAACTACAGCCTGACTAGTCCATACTTACTCTATAATGACAGAGGAAACGGTATTCTTTTTTGGGGGGGATACTTTCAGTAAGGACACACTTGACTTTGACTTGATTAATTTGGGGAACTATCTGAGTGCCTGTGGAGTAATTAAGTTGATTGCTCGATATGGCTTATGGAATCAGTCTTGTTGGTCTGAGCATATAAATTATGCTACAAAACCATTTCCAAAATTAAGTTGAGGTTTTGATAAGACACATAAACTCCTTGAAACTAAAGTTTCAGTATGGCAGTTATTCATTCCCTTAGGGCTTAACATGTTATATTCTTATCATTGCATTCAAATGATTTCCTCTTAATCCAACTTAAACTAACTAGCTAACAATTACCTAAGACAAAAACCTCTGTATTCATTATTACCTTTTTCTGTTGGACTTACTCTCGGATTGGGCATAGTAGGGTATATACTCCATGTGACACATAGTTCATTTTCATATGTCTCCAGGCTTTTCTAAGACTTTGTTAGTTCTTTTTTCTTTTTTCTATTTTTTCTGGGAACACTGAAATTGGTCCTGAAAATTGGGGGTTTCCTATAAGGAAATTGGATGAAGTGTATGTTCTTTGTGAGAAAAATTTTTTAACAATCTAGTTCTAAAATGAGACTTTTTCTTATAGCAGAGAGAAAATGACCACAAAATCTTAAATATTTTTCCTATTAAGAATTGGGTCTGTGTCTGCTAGTCTTGAATATGGTGAGTTCTGGGACCTCTTTGAGCAGTGGAACATGATGGAAGGGATTCTCTGCTGGTTTCTGGGAAACCCTGATCTACCGTGTAAGAACTATGACTACACTGAGACTGCCCTGATGTGAGGAAACCTGAGCCAGTCACACAGAGGTGTGAAGGAAAGAGACCAATGTTGGCCAATTTCTGACTGTTTCAGGCATCCCATTCCAGGCTAAAGTACATGAATAAGGAATCCAGACCAGCTCAACCTTGAGCTAAGTATCACAAAATGACACCATATGAAGCAGAAGAATTGCTCAACTTGAGTACTGTTCTAACTGTGACCCACAAAATAATGAAAAAATATTAAAATGATAAGTTAATTTTAGGGATAGTTCATTATATAGCAATAGGCAACTGGAACTTGAATCCTAAAGACTTACATAAGGATGATATAAACTTCTTGAAAAATGCTTATTTATAATCATGTAAAGTTAATTTCTGGCAAAATCTAAAACCTTCTAACTTGACTGACTTGGACAAATTTAATCTTCTGTTTGAGTATTTTTAACTATTCACAAAAAATGTATTTGAATGCTTTTATCAAGGATAAATGTTGAATTTTTAAAAAAGATTTCATTTTTAGAGCAATTTTTGGTTCACAGCAAAATCGAGAGTAAGGTACAGAGATTTTTCACATACCCTCCTGCACCCCCACACATGCATAGCCTTCTCCCTTCCCTTATCAATATACCCTATCAGAGTGGTTGTTTGTTACAATTGATGAACTGATGTTGACACATCAGAACCACCCATACAGTGCAGTCCATAGTTTACATTAGGGTTCACTCTTGGTGTTGTATGTTGTATGGGTATGGACAAATGTATAATGACCTGTATCCACCATTATGGTGTCATGCAGAGTATTTTCACTGCCCTAAAAATCTGTGCTCCTTGTACTCATTCTAACCTTTCCCCAACACTGGCATCCACTGATCTTTTTACTATATTCATAGTTTTGCATTTTTTTAGATTGTCATATAATTAGAATCATGCAATATGTAGCCTTTCAGGTTAGCTTCTTTCACTTAACAATGTGCATTTAGGTTTCCCCCATATCTTTCATGGCTTGATAACTCATATCTTTTTAGTGCTGAATAATATTCCATTGTCTGGAGGTACCACAATTTATTTATCCATTTATCTGCAACATCTTGGTTGCTTCTAGGTTTTGGCAATTATGAATAAAGCTACAGGAAACATCTGTAGTCAGGTTTTGTTTTCTCTTCCTTTGGCTAAATAACAAGAGTATAATGGCTCGATCCTATGGTAAAAATATTAGTTGGTTAAGAAACTGCCAAACTCTCTTCCATAGTGGCTGTACCATTTTGCATTCCAACTAGCAATGAATGAGAGTGTGTATCGCTCCACAACTTTGTCAGCATTTGGTGTTGTCAGTGTTCTGGATTTTGGCCATCATAATAGGTGTGGAGTGGTATCTCATAGTTGTAATTTGCATTTTCCTGATGACATGATGTAAATTTTATTGGTTTTGAAAATCTATTCTTATATTCTCTTTTAAGAAATTAAGTGAGTTTCAAATATATTGCATATTTCAGTAAAATTAAATGTAACAGTGCTACAAATATAGATATATTTATTTTGTAGCTTCTTTGAATAAATACTGTATACTATGCAATATGGGATAAGTAGGAAAAACAAGATAATAAAGAAATGATGGCTCTTTTGCTGATAGTGCTTTGGCTTCAAAGGGGATTATTTGTCTGTTATTTTCATGATTATTTCACAAAGTTAAAATATCTAGACATATAGAGAAAATAATTATCTTTAGATGTCTTGGAACAGAAACATAAGATACTAAAGATCAGTTAATGTGTTGTGTTTCCATGAGTGCTATAAATTAAGATTTAGTTTATAATGTAATTGAGACATCACAAAATATTGAATAGGATCTTCATTTAAAATTGGAATTTCCCTATATTCTCCATTTGATAAGTTATTCTTATGCATATAGGAGCTAATAAAGAAGAATTGTTTTTATAATAAGCATTTTCTCTTTTCTTCTTTGGATGTCTTATGTCAATGGAAAAAAAAAAAAAGCCAAAATAAGTGCTGCTTCTTATCATCGTGCAAATGTGATTCCAGAGCGCACTTCTCTGTCTTAATCACTGAAATTATTTGGTTATCAAAGCCATACACAGTTCATGATTTGACTTTCATCTTTTTCAGACTTATCCATGATATTGGTCTGGCCTTGAAAACATTAAAATGGCCTGTGTTTGATATTCAACATGTAAATTCAGAAAGACGTGTTCATTTTAAAAATTGAGACTTTTAGTGTGATTGAAGAGTCTTAACAGGGCCTGGGAATAGAACAATAGTTTCTAAGGGTGTGTGTGGGAGGAATAGGTTGGGTAAACAATATAATGGGTGAGGACATATTTATATGTGTGATTGTGGTGTGTGTGTGTGTGTGTGCGTGAACATTCAACTCTCTTCCCTATAGTGGACAAAAACATTCTTTAAAGCAGAGACTATGTTCAAAAAGAAATCTTTAAAGTCCTTTTTAATAGAATTATCCTATGTTGATATTTTGGAAAATAATTTCTTCCAATCAGCTGTTCCTAATAAAGAGGCCTTGGGCTATATGCTCTATGACAAATTGCACTTGTTTCAGCAATGGAAGTTACATGACCTGGCTTGGAAGTATCAGAACACCAACATTGGATGCCACCTGCCCTCAGTTAACTTCCTCCTTCTGTGTGAGGCCATTTTTTTCCTGTTAAGTTCACAGAATGATAACACAATTGTAATGCTTTCTAAATAGAGATTACGTTACTTCCCGATAAACGTGTCCAGGATTTCATGCTGCTTTCTGCCATCATCAGTGGGTAAATAGTTTTTGTACAATTTCTGTAGACAGCTTCTCCTGCAGAAAGAGTTGCTGTATTTATTTGATTTCTTTTCTTGCTGTAGGTATGGCGAGGTATGGTGGTGGGGCTGGTGGAGGGGTTCCGACAGTGAGGGTAGGTGCCACTGGATCGGGGCCCTGGGAAGTCCTAACTGTCCTGGAAGGGTGTCCTGAGCTAGCTGGCAGTCTTAGGAGAGGCGGTGTTTTTCATGAGGATCCACCATGCAAGCGGTCAAAATCCACTCTGTGGGTCCCACCACTCTGGGGGTTATCCCATCGTTTACCCTCGTGATGGAATAGACCTTAAACAATATGAGCAAAAAGATTTCTTCTGGTCTCAATAAACAGTGCGTTTAACGGCGCTTCAGAGTATAAAGTGGATAGGTTTTTCCTGTGAAAAGACACAATACAAAACTGCAATCATTTGTTACTAAATTGATTCAATATCTTATAGTCTTGATGTTTATGAAGATTATTCTATTAACACTCACGTTCACAATTCTGATCTTTGTGCACGAAAGACTTTCTCGTTAATGCATCCTTAAGGACGCTTGCTAAAAACTTGAATTTCCCATAGAGCTTTGAGAAGTTCCGTCTCCACCTAAGAAATCCTTAGAAACATCTTTGCTTCGCTATACCTCTCGTTAAAAAGTTGGAGGCTCCATGACTCCCAATCATACTATCCCCCCCTCCTGCTTCTATTCTGGCCACTTCTCCTGGTGCCCCCCCCCCACAGCCTGGTGCCCACATGATAAATCCGGCAGCTGTCGCCCTGCGTTTGGCCCCGCTGCCTCCCCCAGCCTTGTGCTGTCGGGAGTGTGCTCAAGGGACCAGTGATGCTGAAGAATTTCTCAGGTCATCTGCACTGACCTAGAAAACCAAAGAGGTTCTAGCTTTTGCCCACGGCTTGAGGCGGTGACCCAGCTCTGCTGAGCATGGTTAAAGCATTCAGCAACCTGAGACACAGGACAGCCACCCCAAAGTCAGGATGCTGTAAGAAGAGCCATATGCGTTCTTAAATTTTATATAAAAACCCAAATAATGCCAGCTGATCCCCCCCTTTTTTTTGTTCTTTGGTGACATAGCTAAAATGCCGGGATCCTGTTTTAGAAAAATAAAAAACTCACTCAAGATGATTTTCCAAAAGGTAGCCTTCAGCAAATGGCACAAATAGCCAAAAGGACCTCAGCGAGCAGAATGTGGGCTCTCTCACGTCTTGTTCACTGCTTCCCACTCCCACAAGAAAATCAAGTAGGAAACGCGGACGGGGGCTAATTCTTTCTCCTGGCAGCTGAGCTATAATCTAGCCTATCGTTCTTCAGTGAGCTCGCACTTGCTGGAGACATTTTAATGTCTTAATGAAAGGACAGGGAAATTATCACTCACTGATTTGTGTTTTTAAATTTGGAGTTGCTAAATTAGGACTACTTAACGATACAGGCATGCCCATTTCCAGGACTGGATGTTCAGCTCCTACATTTGATGTGTCACCTTGAGGGTTTCCTGTGAGGTAATTATCATGCTGGGATGAGCTAATCTCCCCTAGAATAGTACACCTGCCTCATTCTGCTAACAAATAGGCCCCTGCCTTCTAGAGACTGCCTGACCTGACTTATTATATCTCCCCCATCAGCAGAAAGACTCATATCATCACTGGGCCAAAGGTGAATTGCCTAGAGACAAAGTTGGAATGAATTTTTTGCAGTCCCATTTCGCCAGACATTCAAACCACTTCATTCTGAAGAGTGGAGACCTTTAACTCTGTCACATATTTATATATGCTTATAAGGCCAGCAAAGGGTCTTTCTGCCGATCTGCTTGGGGTGAATGGATCAAAACAGTATGCCAGAAGAAGCTGTGTCTGCCTCTCAAACCTTTGTTCTCCAATGTTATTACTCCGAGAAAAGAGAAATGCTGTTGCTGGGGGTTTAGTTCACTTGCGTTTTGGAAGTTGCATGTGGATGCTTTTGCTATGCTGCATTGTTACACAATTTCAAGTCCGACCCCGATCTTGAGCAGGGTGGGAGTGAGGGCCCCGTGAATGTCCATCAAATCCCAAAAAAAAATTAAGATTTTCTAGCTGATGCCTGTTTTCCATATAAAATGTGGCTTTGTTTTTTTATAGTTTTTCTTATTCCCTACAGCAAAAGAGGCTAATATTCATTTAAAACCCAATAACAATTAAAACCCCCAATAACAATTAAAACCTACAATGAACAACTGCTCTAGCTTTGTTTATTGCATGCATAAATAATCATACTTCAATGAACATGTTAGTATCTATGATCTCTTCCCAGATTAAGGTTGCCTCGAGACTGCTTGCTTTGGCTACTGTAAATGTGACATGAATTACGCTCAGGAAAATGTGTCTAACATGCTGGGTTTGAAGTAAATTATTTTCTTCTAATATACCTACACAACTGTCACAAGGAATTACACTGCAGATTTAGTGATGTTAAGTGTCAATTGTAATTTGGTGACAGCCATTTTATTGGCTATGCATATTGCTGTGCTAGGACTGCTTCTCAGTATGGAGGCCACCGTATCATTAAAAACCAGTGATCCTTCACTGATGACATAATTTGACTGGCAGAGAGAAGAGCAGAGAGGGGCTTGCTTCCACCTGCACAGAATCTGCTGTGTGTCAGAGATGAATTTGCCTTCAAATTAGAAACAGCACTGCAGATGAGGGGCTGTGATTTTGCTTGAGTTCTTTTAAGGCGTTTTTCTGGAATGGTTACTGAGCAGCTGATAGAAGTCTCCTTTAATATGTCAAACATATATATTATGCAGCCTGTAAACATTTCAAACATTTTTAGTCATAGCTTAGAGTGAGTTATCTATGAAACAGTTTCAGCTGAACTGAGCCACATGTATTTCTGCACACTCACCCATGCATTCTTTTGTCTACAACTCTGTCTTTGGTGTAGGTTCCAGGAAGAAAAATTTATGTGATAAAATGGTAACCCCCTCCCCCCAAAAAACAAAACACAAAACACACAAAAAAAGCCCAACAGAAAACAACCCAGATCTAATAAGAGCTCAGTGTTTCGGCAGGTAGGATAAATCATCAGAGCTCTGTAAAAATTTACAGTAAGAACAGAACTATAATCATACATTCTGAAAATTTTATAAACTGACAATTCAAGTTATGTGTTTTATGCTAATATACATTGTGGTAGGGTCTAATAAACTGTGACTCACTCATAAATAGTAGAAAAGCTGATGGCACTCACACGCAAGCACATACACAGACGCACACACATTCTGTACTTATGCAGGAAACAGGAAATAGAGTCCAAGACTTTCTTAGCAAATTTAAATCAATATAACTGCATTCCATTTTCAGTATTTAAATTAAATTTCTTGCTGCAAGGCACTGTAAGGAACAAAGCAAAGTACCTTAAAAGAAAGTGTATCGCTCGTAATTTTACCTCATTTCACACCTATTTGACAGCTTCTCTTAGCCAATTGGTTTCATTGAAAATGCTGACAATATTCACCTATTAGAGTCCTGCCCTTCTGTGTGGAGACCATTCCTCTTAGATACACTTCATTAGCTTTCAACATGGAAAAATAACTTTTTCCCTCCTTACGCCACTGACACTTGCCACTATTTCCCTTCTCTTAACACGGCACTTATTTATTTATTAAGAAAAGAAACTTTGCAGAACAATAAATAGCATAAATTATTCAGCCAATTTCAGTCCAGCCACATAAATCATACTCAGGCAGACAAGCTACTTATGACAAATGCTTTGTCTAAGAGAAATACACTACTGAAGGTTTAATCAGAGGCGCTAAACATTTCAGACTTTCCCATTTTTATTCTTGGCCGGGAAAACTCTATTTCTCTGTCTACAGAGGCTCTTAAGAATGCTCTTTTTTTCCCATGAGAATATTGAGACCATTTTTATACACAGTAGGGAGGAGGGTGTTAATAAAAGTGCACTTTTCTGAAGAAAAATTCAAATGGGGGTTGGCAAATCTTCTCAATTCTTGAAAGCATATTTCAGGGCCAACTGTGGATATGTTAATAGCTTTTCACATGATGGGCCATCAAGTCCTACTTTTTGAGACTGGTCAGGGTGTTCTCACATTCACCAAAAAAAAAAAAAAGAAAAAGAAAAAAAAGAAGAAAAGAAAGAAGAGAAAATGGAATTTGGAAGCAGGATGAATCCAGAGTAGCTGGGAGAATCAGAAGATGCTGCTTCCTATTTTGTCTTGTCATTGGCTCCTAAGGCTTCTTGCCACTTATGTTTTTTAACTGAAGCTTCCTTCTTTACTGCCTTATTAATATAAATGGGCCCCATAAAAATGCTTGATTGCAGCGTGGTAGGCTAAAATATGCCCATAAAATATCTTTTTTTGGTCAGCTTCAAATAATGGTGATATTTTTTCCAGTAAAAGGAATGAAATCTTATTTCCCCTAATACTTAAATTGCCAACATATTCCTTTAGTTATCATTTGACTAATTTTTAGACCATCAGTGATTCAAGGCATATTCATGTATTATTGGGGACATCAGATATCTGTGGAAGTTTTGAAATTGAAAATAAAATTAAGTTTATGCTTGATTTGGATAACCATGTAAGGAGAAGTTTCTACTCTGCTAAAGCATTTAGTGAGGTGTTTTTATTTTGTTTTTGTTTTGTTTTGTTTACTTTTGACAACAGAAGGCTTGTCACTCACTGAAGAAATGTTTGGATTCCTTCAGTGAAAATGGTCATGGCAAAGCAAACTATGGCCAGTTTCCTCAACTAGTTTGAGTCAGAAAGGGGATGGGGTTGTCCACAGTTAAAACCACCAGGAAACTGGGAGAAGGCGGGAAGAGCTGGTAGTGTGGTGGCAGATGAACAAGGGGTTGTCGTTTTGGAGTAGAAGGGCAGGGAAAATGTCATGAAAGACTTGTCTACACTGATGGTCCCCCCAAACGTCTGCTGCAGACAGCCCGTCACAGTGGCCCAGTGCCCCCCAGCATATGTGAAGGCACTCCTTCAGTGAAGCCAGAAGAAAAGACACAAACTGAAACACAGCATGACTTCCCTCTGAGCCTGTTTTCTGCAGTAGTTTTTGGACTCAGTCTTGCTTACCTTACAAGCTCTGAGTGAATTGTGGCCCAAGCAGCTGCGGCCATGGGCCACGTGACAAAGTATTCCTTCCCGATGTACATGTGGCATTTTGCCATCCAAAGGTACAGCACATGGATCTCCTGAGGAACATGCATCAAGTTTATTTTCTGACGAGTAAATGAATAAATTTTTCTGACTCAATTGGGAATGAAAGGAAAATAACCTGCCTTTGGAGCTCTCCCAAGATCTGATTCCTCTGGAGCGGTTCATGTAATTTAACAACAACAACCCAGTCATCAGAGACCTCCGGTCTAAGTATGTAGCCAACCATAAGCCTTGCAGATGAGGGAACTCTGGATGCACAGGGGCTAAGATAGAAGTAGGGAACTTTGAGCAAGCCCCAGGGAAGAAACTTTAGCTCAAGGAAATGTCAGTACAATTCCAAGCACCCTATTCTAGACAGACTCATTTAAATCCCCACGTTTTTAGGAGATGATATTACAATGCACTCTTAGAAAGAGTTTGGTTGCGATTATTGTCTGCTTGGGGTTTGTCTCCACTTGATTATATTTGTCATCTTATTTTGCCAGGGCTCTGGTGAATATGTAAGAAATTGGGGAGAACCTGTCATAAGTTAGTGAGGAACCTAAAGAAGGAAAGTGCAAGGATTGGGATCTTATACCAATAAGAGTGCAGAATTTTATTTTATTTTATGTATGTATTTATTTTTAACTATTTATTTTGGGGGGAAGGGAACGTGAGGGAGGGAGGGATAGAGAGAGAAGGGGAGAGAGAGAATCCCAAGCAAGCTCCACACTGTCAGTGTAGAGTCCAATGTGGGGCTTGAACTCATGAACTGTGAGATCATAACCTGAGCTGAAACCAGGAGAAGGACATTTAGCCTACTAGCCACGCAGGTGTCCCTAGAATGTTAAATGAAAAGGAAATAGTCAATCCAGTGCAGAATTTTATGACATTTTCAGTGAACAGCTGCTCTTCCTGAACTTAGTTTCTCTTAGACCAAGTTATCATGATGTGTAAATAGGGTGAGTCCATGTCCCAATTTTCCCATACCAGTCTCACTTTATGTTGGTTGAACAAAGTTAGTTACAAGCAATATCCCCTTTTATTCTTAAAAGTGTTCTGGCTCGGGAGATAAATGATATAGCTACCCTAACCATAAATAAAGCTCCTTTTGAAGCTAATAGATTTGTATAAAGGATGAAAGTGGAAATGTTTTGATTTGGTTTTCAAATCTTGTTTCCTGAAGTGATAGAGCAGGCAGAGAACATGGAAACCAGAGGAAGCCAGGCCTGAATGGTAACACACTTAGGCCTATATCTTACTTGTTATTATGTCCTTTGCCTTTATTCTCTAGGTCTTCTGTGAGGCCATTTTGAAATATTTTCAGATGAATACTTTAGGACTCCAGATAATTGGAGTTTTTAAATAGTTGTAATATTTAGGAAAAAACAAGGAACTGGATTTCCCACACTTGCTTAAATTAATTAGGAAGTTGGGAGTGGGATCAGATTTCACTTTATTCCACTGTGAGAATTATCGTGGGTAGTGTATTATACAGATGCTAGCCTTCTGAGAACAATCAACAATGAACTGTAAGTAGTAGGATATGATCAAGAGACTCAATATTTGTATGATTTTGGAGTTCTGATTCTGTCAAAGTTAAGAGAAACTGCCAATAAGTTAACATAAGACACAACATGATTAACAATATTTGTAAACATGGAAACAACTTATTTCTGAATATTTCAGTTTGATTTTTTCATAAAATTAGAAATTTCACTTAATCATATTACTAATGTTAATTCTATAGAAGTTAAAAATTACTCTTTGTTGAATGACAGATTTTTTTGATGAAACACAAGCTGGTTAATGTGAGGTTGCTGTGAATAATGATTTTCTGGGGGTATTTTTTTTTAGCAAAGTATGTATCAAATTAATGACTTTAAGAATGAATGCATGAAATGATACATTCAAGGTCTTTTGAAAAAAACAGGAAATGTAGAGTCCTGGTATGTTTTGTTAGGAATATTATCTTCTATTTTGGTTCACTTATTTTTCAGGTAACAAAACTAAACTGTTAATTGAGGAAACACCTGTTTTACCTGACTTTCTTAAGCACATTGGATGGATATTGGATGCCTTGCAGCAAAACTCTCATTAAACCAAGAATCCCACGATATGTACTACAATGGCTGAATTATTGCATCGAAGAGAATATTATACTAAAACTTCACTGTGTCATGATCCTCGGGGACTTTGCTATAGAGTTACTTGTAAATGGAACCATTTTATAAAAACATCCTCCTGATGCTTCAGGATTTCACAGAATTGGAGGAGAAGAGATACTTTGTTATAGATAAGGAACTGATTTGGTGCAGAAAAATATAAGAAACAAACGAGCATTTCTAGAGCCTGTTTTATTTAATCTCTCTATAAACTGCCTGGAAAAACTTAGATGACTGATATGTCCAAACCCAAATGTGCTATTTTCTTGCACCAATCAGCATGTTATCTTCCTTTGGCAGTCACTGATGTGTGGTGGCATGTGACCCAAGTCAGCCCAATCAGAGCACTTTGAGTACTGGGCTGGAAACACTTTCTTTAAGAAAGTTTGCCCGTTGGGGCACCTGGGTGGCTCAGTCGGTTAAGCATACAAACTCTTGGTTTCAGCTCAGGTCATGGTCTGACGGTTCATGAGATTGAGCCCTGAGTGGGCTCTGTGCTGACAGTGTGAAGCCTGCTTGAGATTCTCTCTCTCTCTCTCTCTCTCTCTCTTTCTCTCTCTCTCTCAGCATTAATAAACAAACAAACAAAAAANATAAGGAACTGATTTGGTGCAGAAAAATATAAGAAACAAACGAGCATTTCTAGAGCCTGTTTTATTTAATCTCTCTATAAACTGCCTGGAAAAACTTAGATGACTGATATGTCCAAACCCAAATGTGCTATTTTCTTGCACCAATCAGCATGTTATCTTCCTTTGGCAGTCACCCAAATGTGTGGTGGCATGTGACCCAAGTCAGCCCAATCAGAGCACTTTGAGTACTGGGCTGGAAACACTTTCTTTAAGAAAGTTTGCCCGTTGGGGCACCTGGGTGGCTCAGTCGGTTAAGCATACAAACTCTTGGTTTCAGCTCAGGTCATGGTCTGACGGTTCATGAGATTGAGCCCTGAATGGGCTCTGTGCTGACAGTGTGAAGCCTGCTTGAGATTCTCTCTCTCTCTCTCTCTCTCTCTCTTTCTCTCTCTCTCTCAGCATTAATAAACAAACAAACAAAAAAAGAATGCTTTCATTGGATACTCAGGATAATTATTCTGATAGCATTTGCTGTGGGGATTAAATAAGGAGATGGTACACTGTGAAATTTTCAAGCTTAATGATGACTTAAAGCCTTTTGGTCAGTGGAAAGACAAGGTTGTAAGAAAATTTTATTATCTATTCAAAGTACCCATTACAGCAGGGCATAATAGATATTTGTTTTCTTTCTTCATTGCTGATCAGTGTCCATTCTCTGGTTTTGTCTCCAATTCACCTTTTCGGTTTGATACATGGATTGATTTCCTTCTGGCTTCCCTGGCTCAGTGCCTAAGAATTTCCCTACCTGCCTACCCCAGGGCATGGGAAAACCCTGCTATCAACCTTCACACATTGTTGTGGCTGACGAGTGAACAGTGCCCTGCCATCCCATGTCACAAGATAGGGCAGTTTTACCTAATCGTAGAGTAGCTGGACATTCCAGTCATTCTGTAGTTAAATACAAATTTCCTGTGAGGAAAACCAGATTAACGGGTAAGGTTGTGGCAGATTGTTTATTCCCCAAATGACCACAACATCCTTTTCACTGTGTTCTTCTAGAACTTTGCCATTCCCTCAACGAGAGGCCATCTATGTCTCCTTCTCTTGACACTGGGTTGGCTTTGTCAACTGTTCTGACTAATAGAGTATGGTAAGAGTGATGGTATGGGATTTCCAAAACTAAGTCAAAAGAGAGGATATGATTTCTGCCTGTTTCCCTCTCTGGGGGTGCTTACCTGTAGAATGCAGTTGGTGTTCTGTGAGGACATGCAAGTCACATGGAGAAGAACCAAGACCACTCTCAGTCACCAGTCAGCACCAACTTGCCAGCAATATGAACAGGCCATCTTGTAGGCAAATCGTCCTGTCCTCAACTGGGCTACCCCCTCTGATGCTGTGTAGAGTAGAAATGAGCTTTCCCAGCTAGGTCCCGCCCAAACTGCAGATCCGTGAACAGAAACAAATGGATGCTATTGTTCAAAGTCATTGTTTTTGGTGATTTGTTATGTGGTATAAGATATTACTATTCATCACTTTATGAGATAGAGGTAGTATTATGCTCAATTTATTGAGTAAGAAATAGAGGCATCCAACAGTTAACTTGTCAAAGTCACCCTAGGGGTAAATAATGGGGGCAGACTCCTTCACAACACAACTTCTCATAGAGGATACAACACTAGCTTATCAGTCATAGTACAGCAGTAAATAGTGTGAGGTCTAGAGACAAATCACCAGAAATTGATGCCCAAATAGTACAGAGCATCGATTTATATCCTGGGGGCACCAGCAGTGAAGGAAATGGGAAAATCCTTGCCTTCATGGAGCTTTCTTTCCAGCGGGTGAGAGATAATAACATGAAGACTTTAGCATGTAAAACATTTAGCACAGTGTCTACTTCATAAAAGAAACATGAATATTATTGGTTACTGGTATGATTATTGAATGTGAAAGACTGTGGTTCTTATCTGTGACCTTGATGTTACAAACTATTGTCTGTCCATTTGAATGTCTGCATTTCAGTGGATGAGAAACATTTGATTACTGTAAGCAGAACACAAATTTGAAACTGATTGAGATAATCCTAGAAGATCATATAGTACCTAGTGTTTAAAGCTATTATATAACGGCCTCTAGGACTCTGTGCGCCTATAAAGAGGTGTCAGAAGGGTTATGAAAATAGCTTCATAGGTACTAAAAAAGATACTCCAACAGTAGCTTGACTGTTCTTGAAAAAGTAAAATCTTGATGATCAGTGGTGTAATGGTGGGCAGGAAATGTGTTGATAATTGAAGCCAACAGATAGCCCTCAGCTCCCTGGTTCATCAAACCTTTTCCCAGAACTGATAAGAAGCAAAATTGGCTGGTTTAAGTTTGACTTCCTTTTATTGCTCCTGTGGAGATGCTAATGAATAATAGAGAAGGAGAGGCAAGAACCCAGGTAATTACTCTGTTGTGGATGTGTAGAGTTGAAAGGGACCTTAGTGTCTCCTCTGGTTTAGTTCCCTCTTTCTAGAGTTGAGGAAACAAGCCTGGTGGTGCTAAGTGTCCCGATGACACATGGCTGGTGAACATCTGAGCTGAATCTAGGTCCCAAGTCCCAAGTTGCCTATTTATAGCTTTCATTGATTTTCACTTAGTCTCACTCCTCCCCAAATCAGCAACTGCTAATTGTCTGGGGTCTGTGTAAAAGTAACTGAATTAAACAGAAACTAGGATTTCTTTTTCAATATCGTGACCATTAAACACAGGGCCAGGAAGGAACCTTGGGTTTTCTTTAGCCGGACACTCAGAATTCCACCCTCTCTGCATGCTTGCTCAAGAGATTGACTCCACCTGGAGTGTGCTTGGGCTTTTTAAAATTCTCACCCGGGGAGCTTTCCCACGCAAAGGAAGGCCCTTCATTCTCCTGGTTGTTGGAGGAGGTCATCAAGAGGCCATGACCTCTAGTTGACCCCAAGCTAGATCAGGCTGTTGAAGGAGGTTCCTCACTACCTTCCCTGTGCTTGGCTCCACAGCGAGAGCTATTTTCAAGGATGCAGACTTGAGAGAGCAATGTGTTGTTGAGTCCGTCGGGATGGTATATGATTCAACCCACTTAAGGCTTCTATATACACTTTTAAGATTCTGGCCTGATGGTGCAGAGACTGGAGACCTATGCGTTTCAAGGTGCCCAAAATAAGCCTTGTAAGTAGGTGCCTTTGCTTATTAAACCTTCCACTTGCCAATCTGGAGTGGTCTTCTCCTTAATTCTGTGTTTTCTTGCTCTCTGTATATGAGGATCACTTTGTGAATCAACAGTGGCCTGGTGGGGATGCCACAAAGCCTTCCCTGACCACCATGACTGAGTTACTTTGTTGATTCTTTAATCAATTTACCTTGTATTGCAGTTGAATATGATTATTTCTGTTCTACATTGTAATCTTCTTGAGGTGCCTCGGTAGCTCAGTCAGTTGAGCGTCTGACTCTTGATTTTGGTTGGCTCAGATGATGATCCCAAGGTAGGGGGACCTAGCCCTGTGTTGGGCTCCATGCTGAGGATGGAGCCTGCTTAAAATTCTCTCTCTCAGGTGCCAGGGTGGCTCAGTCGGTTAAGCATCCGACTTCGGCTCAGGTCATGATCTCTCGGTTCGTGGATTCGAGCCACGTGTCGGGCTGTGTGGTGACAGCTAGCTCAGAGCCTGGAGGCTGTTTTAGATTCTGTGTCTCCCTCGCTTTCTGACCCTCCCCTGCTCATGCTGTTTCTCTCTCAGGAATAAATAAAAAATATTAAAAAAAAAATTCTCTCTCTCTCCCCTTTCTGTCCCTCTCCCCTGCTTGTGCTCTCTTTAAAATTAAAAAAAAAAAAAAATTTAAGCTCCTTGAGGATAGACAAGCATTACAGTGAATAACTAGATCAACATGGTATCATCCATGAGTACGAGAGTCTAGATGTGTGATGATACATACCACATATCTTTCCTGGCTTAGTAAGAATTTTCTGACACCTTCCTTTTCAGCGTGTTGTAGCTAACCACTTGTATTTAGTGGCATTCCAATCAATGGCAAATTGTGAGGTCATGTTTTCAGTGTCAGTGGCAAGAGTAATAAAGTAATAGGAAGGACATACTTTTTATCACATAACTACTAATACACAATTGGCATTATGAAATGATTTAATTTATTCATTTTATAAATATTTGGTTCACTTACTAGGTAAAAGATAACATGTTAGGCTCCATGTTAAATAAAAAGCTGAATAAACATACATAATTGATTCTAATAGTATATGATAGTATGTCCAAAGCATATTTTTTGTAATGCTTTTCCTGCCCCTTCTCATAGGAGATGGAAGTAGGAATAAGGTCTGGAGAGGTGGGTTGTTATAGTTTTAATTTCCCTTTATAGCTGTTCATTGGAAACCAGCTGTGCTTGTATAACATGTAACATATGTAGCCAGGATTAAGAGCTGACTAGCCAATTCTATAGGGATCGCTTTTCTTTCTTTCTCTTGCCACTTTGGGCTTCAGAATCTTAATTTCAATAGTCATGTGTGTCCACCTTATTCAGATATCTATCTGTTACAATATTTGAAAGGGATATTAAACTGCACAGTTATAAAGACAGTTGACAGGCTTAACTGAATAAAATATATTGTGTACAAGAATATATGTATATGTATTTTGAATGTTAGAGATTAACTTTGAATTCTTCTTCACTAGGAATTGGTAAACTCTTGAGTAAAATGTAGTTTTGACATTTTTTTTGGTCCTGTATGGTTTGAATTTGTTTTCATCTCTTTTTTGCCCAGATGCATTAATTAGGTTGTTAGAAGAGTTAAACATGTAAAAAACCACTTCTGTAAAATGCAGTATTTTCAATAACTGAAGTGTATATGAAGATCACAGGGAAATGGTCCTTAAGTTTTGCTTGGGGAACTAGAGAATTTCTTCACAGAAGTAAATTAAAACAATTTTTTAATTTAATGTTTTATTTATTTCTGAGAGAGAGACAGCATGAGCAGGGGAGGGTCAGAGAGCGCGCGAGACACAGAATCTGAAACAGGCTCTGGGCTCTGAGCTAGCTGTCAGCACAGAGCCCGATGTGGAGCTCGAACCCACAAACTGCAAGATCATTACCTGAGCCGAAGTCGGACGTTTAACCAACTGAGCCACCCAGGTGCCCCCACAGAAATAAAATTTCAACTGAATGTTGAGGATAAGAAGGTGTTTTCTACATGCACAAATGGAAGTAGGGAATCTTAAATTGAGTCAATGGTATTGACTTAGTTACTCATACATTAAAAAAATTTTTTTAAACATTTATTTATTTTTGAGAGACAGAGACAGCAGAGTGTGAGCAAGGGAGGGACAGAGAGAGAGGGACACAATCTGAAGCAGTCTCCAGGCTCTGAGCTGTTTATACAGAGCCAGAAGTGGGGCTCAAACCCAGGAACCAAGAGATCATGACCTGAGCTGAAGTCAGACACTTAACTGACTGAGCCACCCAGGTGTCCCCGTACTCATCCATTTTATTGAACAATAACTTATGGGCCATATTATATAAGCCAGGTATTGTGGTAGGTGCTGGAGATACAAAAATGTAGATATATTCCTGGGTATTGTGGAGTTGCTTGGAGAGAAAGGTACAAATAGATAATTATAAGACTGAGTGAACTGAGAGAATTATGCACAGAGCTTTATGGTAATAAACATGAAAGATTGACAGAGTATTATATGTTCAGAGAATGAAAAGTATAATTGAACTACAAGAATGGGGCAAACGTAGGTAGGAGCCAGTCTGGTTGTGTATGAATATATTGAAGTGTCGAGAACTTTGAATGCAGTTAAGAGACAGTAGATTCTAGATTCTTGTCTTTGATGGGAAACTACTGAGAAATTTTGTGCAGTTAAATTTGCTCTCATTTATACATTATATCATGTATTATGCTCTCATTTATATGTGAAAGGGGCAGGCATGAGTTTGGAGACTTGCACTAGTTCAGGCAAGAGATAATACATACCAAGACTGGCAGTAGCAGGGAGGATAGAGAGGATGGAGTTTTTACTAACTAATTGGATATGGGGTTAAAGGAGAAGGATAAATATAGGCTAAATATAAATAAAGGCCAAGCTTCTTGTTTTGCAGTGAGTAGGAGGTAGAACGTGTAGATCAAATACAGTTTTGAGGGAAAGAGGAGTCACCATCTGTTGGCATTTTCAGATGAATATAATCTACCAGGAAATTAGATAGAAGAGTCTGAGGACAGAAATAATGCTCTCAGCAAATGAGGTTGGGGAGAGAGAGAGATTGTGGTAGAAGGGAACACTGCTTGGGAAGCATGCTGAGGGTAAGAAGAGATGAGGGACAAGGGTAGAATTTGGGAAGCTTCAGAACTTAAAAGGAGGGCTGGAGATGAACTTCAAAAGATGCTGGGAAGAAAGAGCCACAGGACTAGGGGAGGAAGCCAGATTTTCCTATCAGGGAAATCACAGAGGAAAGTGTTTCAAGGAAGGACTGGTCATACTAGAGAGCCCACATAAGGTAAAGGCTAAAAACTACCTATTGGATTTGCTAAGCAGGTCGTTGATAGACTTGGTGGTATAAGTGCCTTTCTGTGGAGGGAATGGAGGTGTGTTATATTGGTTAAGGAATAAACAAGAGGTGTTGGGATTTTGAAAGTGAATCCCTTTCTATGGCAGCCTGGACGTGAACCGAAGAGCATATTCAGGGTAGTGCCTCTGGGGTGGGTGCATGATTAAAAGAGACTTTTTGAAGATACGGTGATGGTGTTCAACTGTTTACAGTCCTAGGGAGAAGGGAGGCTACAAGATGGAAGGAGTGGGGAAAGCTAGCAGCAGTGTCTCAGAAGAGGTGGAGAGGGGTGAAATAAAGCATCTGTTTCTTTTCTCTCTGTCCCATGCTGTTCTTATCCCATGACACACTGAGCAGGGCAGGTCGCTTCCTTTTGAACCCTGAATATTAATTTGGTCTCTGTATGGTACAGTCTCTGTGGTGTTGAATTCAAAGGAACACAGCCCCGCTACCAAAAAAGTAAATTACAATTTTTATTGGCATTTCTCTAAAAATGCCTAGGATAGGGGACGTACAGTCCTAATTTTGAGTACAACTTCTTAAATTTCTCTTTTGACATCTCTTCCTCTTAACAATACCCCTCTCCCGACTTAAGATCACTGCACTATGGAGTTTCCATAGGATATTGCAAACAGGAGCACACCACCATTCCTTTTCCAACTTTGCTCCTTCTTGCCAAAAATCACACACTTGAACTGACAAAAATCTCTCTGGATACATATTTTCCAGAATAAGTTTGCTCTTTTAGAGAGGAAGTACTAGAAGAGAAGAAGAGAACACATGGAAATAAGAGGAATTGAAGCTAAGGAAATGGCCCAGGAGTTCTCAAACTTTCACATTCATCAAAATCACCTGGAGAGTTTGTCAAAACACCAATTACTGAACTCCATCCCAAGCACTTGTAATTCAGTAGGTCTAGGGTGGACCCAAGAATTTACATTTCTAGTAGGTTCCTGAGTAGTGCTGTTGCTTCTGGTCTATGGAATACACTTTTAGAACCACTGAGCTACCTAGCTTAATGGGAAGCACATCCAAGGAGACTTGGAAGGAATGGAATGCCATTTCTTAAGCTAAGGTGTGAGGCTGGGTTTTTATTAAAGGCAGAAGGGCAAGTCTGGTTGTTAGAAGTTGTGAAGCAAGGCCTACTTGGTTCCGAGCTACTGAATTACTGGCCCAGGTTCTTTTGCTTTGTCTGATGGGTTTGTAACTTGTTTCACAGTTAGAGGAAGGGATGCATACAAGGGTAGTAGCTTGGTGTGTCCAAGAGATGGGAAGGGTAGCATTCAAAGGCAGATGGCAAAGCAGGTTTTCATGCATTAATTTACAAAGGACAAACTGAAGTGAGGTAAAAAAATATTATGCCAATTTCTCCCCTAGCGGGTATCAAGAAGTTTTGCAACTCATCTGAATTTATTTTTATATCCAGGCTGAAGTATCTTTTCTGATCCTCTAGGAGTTTTTTTCCACCTACAAAGTACTTAAAGGTGTCTTTTTATAAGCAATTATGTAGTTTTTCAGTCTAAAATCTATGACAGCTTCACCCAGTATTGAGAAATGATAAATATCCAAGTGTGCTTCTTCAAACTTCTATATAGTTTGGTGAAATTTGAGCCATATATTTCCAGTTCAAGTTAAACAACCAAATTTCCATATTGTTGAATAACTCAACACATTTTATGCTTGAGATACCCCTTAAGAACTTGTTAATGTACTTTTTACAGTGTTGTATTCTACAGAAAATGTTGACTTAGATCCGGATAAGCAGATGACAAAGTAGAGAAAAATATTAGATGAATGAATTTTATTTTTATAAATTCTGATACGATTTTAACACAGGTAAAAGAGAGGTTTCATTCCCCTAGAGAGGACTTTTCTAAGTGAAAAATATTTAGAAGTCTTCATCATGTTGCGGTGTCTCTTGCTATACAGTTGAGCAAGTTAGATTGCAAGGAAATAACACATTTGTGAGAGGAGAAAAACAACAGACACATCATCACCTAAACTTTGGACAAATCTCTGAAATGGAAGCCAATATAGCAATGAAATCACAATGAAATTATAAATTTATGGAGGAAAAGCTGGGAGGTTAATTTTACCCTTTAAAACCTCAATGAAGCACAAAATTCAGGGGAAAACCTAATAATTATGACTAAGAATTGTAAGATTTGGAACATCAACTCAGCAAATGAAGACATTACCACATGGCAGACATTAGCCAATAAAAAGCATCCAATCACTCTAAAATGAGCTCATAATGCAAAATGTGAGCACTGTGGATTTCTGGAGAGATGGTGCATTTATGAAAAAATCCATTTATTACTTTCTGTGACTGAGCTCATTGAATCTGCATTTACTGAGCATAGACAATGGCCTTGCACTGTATGAGGTGCTTAGGAAGACTAAAAGAATGTGTCAGGTATAGATCCTGACCTTAAGCAGATTACAGTTTAGTTGGAATGGGTGATTGGAGGGAAAAGACACAAACAAAGTAACTATAAGATAAGGAGAGATGCCAAATATAAAAAGAGAGGCAGACACAGGGGTGTGAGGATGAGGGAGGAGGCAGAGTAGAGGATGATCTTCCAGGAGGAGAAGCAACTGAGCCCAGCCTTACAGAATATGTAATATTCTTTGATTTTTATTTTACATTTTCTCAAAGCACATACCGTAGCACTAAACTGAAAATGTCATGACATACATGTTTTCAAGTGGCAATTTGATATCAAACCAACACACCTGAGCATACAAATCAGAACAAACAGGAGTATAAAATTTATTAATGGATCTAAGTCAGCCTAAGCTAGTTTATGCATCAAGCAATAAGATCCCCCTCTATTTCAGTGGGTTACTACAACTACAGTTAAGACAAGATGGATTATGTGTGGAAAGGTAACTTTGGGAAAGTGGGTTGGAGGCAGGGAAGAACGTTTACAAGATATCTGGGATAAGTTGGGGCAAGTAATGATGAGGGTTTGAACCAATACATTAACAGTGTGACTGAGAAGGATGAGACAGGGTCAAGAGATTTTCACAGGTAGATTTCATTGAACTATTTGATGTAGGGACTGAGAGACAAGGAAGAGTGAACTATAATTCACATCGGATTTGGTTGGTTGGGTGGATGATGATGCTATTAGACCTAGAAGGTATCATCATTTACTCAGAAGCAGCCAGCAGGTTTTGGGGTGAGTTTGGTTGTGGTATTCATAGGAAGGATCACTTGGAGAGATCAACCACATAGTTAGAAATACATGTCTGGGCCAATGAAGAGAGATAGGACTAGACATGTAGGTTGGGAAACACTTGGTCTCAAGGTAACAGTAGAAACAAGTTGGGTGATGTCTGTGATTAGTCTGGGAGGAGAGAGTCGAACAGAGAACTTTGGGGAAAGCCTTCACTGAGTAAAAAGGTGAGTCGAGAATCCAGCTTTGCTCTTTTCTGGAATAGGCTTTTATTAGTTTTCTTGTGCTGCTGTAACTAACTATCACAAATGGGGTGGCTTAAGCAATATAAATTTCATAAATTTATTGTCTCCCAGTTCTGGAGGCTAGAAGTCCAAGATCAAGGTGTCTGCAGGGCTGATTCCTTCTGAAGTCTGTGAGGGGGAATGTGTCCCATGCCTGTCTCCTAGTGTGTGGTGGTGTGTCTGCAATTTTTGGCATCCCTTAGCTTGTAGGTGCATTGTGCCGATCTCTGCCTCTGTCTTTGTGCAGTGTCATCCCTGTGGATATGTCTCTGTGTCCAAATCTCCCATATTTAAAAGGGCTCTGATCCTACTGGAATATGATCCACCCTAATGACTTCAGCTTCACTTGATCATCTGCCAAGACCGTATTTCTGAATAAGGTCACATTGTGAGGTACTGGGCGGTCACGACTTCTACCTACGAATTTTGAGGGGACAAAATTCAACCCCTAATAGGCTTCTTCTACCCCCTCCTCCCAGCATTTTTGGAGTCAGGAGAAAGAAGCCAGACTGCAATAGCCTGAGAATTAAGAGGAGATAAGAATACCAAGGCTGTGAATGTAGACTATTTATTTGGAACTGTATCCATTACAAATCAAATGGCAAGAGCTAGGGCTCCATGGATGATACAATTTCCAGGACAAACTACTTTAAGTTTGCCAAAGAATCATTCAAAGTCTATGGTATCTTAACAGTGTTTCCTGCAAGATTATTTCTTCAGGCTAAAACATGGGCTTGTTTATTTGGTGAATAATGGTGCATATCCCTAGAACATGAGTTAGTAGTCATTCACTTTGCATCTAGTGTAATGTGCTCTTTTCTGATGAAACCTAGAAGTTTGAGTTTGAAAAATGATGTGTCTAAGAGAGTATGGACTAAGCAATTTTAGATATGGCAGAGCAATAAAAAACATTCTTGCCATGGATTCATTGGAGGTGCAAGGACACAGATTAACCTTGGGAGGTGTATTATAGCATTTATTTTTTCAAAAGAAAGGGAAGACCTGGTATTTAAATTCTCACTTTCATTTGAGGAGGGAAAAATATAAATCTTCGGATGTCTAAAAAATATTAAAATGTTCACAGAATTAACCGTCAGTGATAATATCAAATGTCACATTTCTACTTTATCACATATTGGGAGAAACTGAAATATGTAACCAAATGGCATGCCAGGCTTTTCTTATGGTGTGTTAATTTTATACCAGAACTTCTGGGTGTAAGTATATGTATACAGTTTTGTTTGGGGTCTTAGATGATGTGGTTTGTGACTTGCAGCTGGATTTAGAATAAACACCAAGGAATTGAAGTGTTTTTGTAACAGAATTTTAATGGTATTTATCTTTTAGTGGCATTTGTTTATCCTCCTAATTTTCCATTGTTATTTGTTTTTTGGTTTAGAGATTATACATGTTAAGAGAGCAACCCAATTGAATATATTTTTCCTAAATATTCTACATTAAAATCAGTGATGCTTCTAGAGCATTGGGATTCTGAAAGAGCAGTTTCATATCTTAGGATCTTTTGTTCTTTTTCACAATTTGTGTAAGTGAGATGTACTGCTCCTAGGGAAAAATCATGATAATGTAGATGGATATTGAACTTTTCTCTCCCTGGGTGAAAATTCAAAGATCCAGCTATTTATATGTCGTGGGTTTTCCATAAATAGGCACAGAGTGACCACAGTGGCAACTTGTGGTCCAGCTGTGTCCAGTATGATTTCTCTATCATGCTTGCCTGATTTTTCTCCATTCCAATTGGTCTTGGGGATTTGCTGTTGCCTCTGAACCTTTGCTGTTGCTCAGTACTGAGTCCCTTCCTTTCTCTTCCTCTGACAGGTGGAACAACACCTCTCCCTGTTTCACCCACGTCTCTACGTTTGTTCTGAAGGCGAAAGGACTAAATCTTGTTTTATGAGGAAAGAGTAAACGTGTTAAGTGAGACAGAGTCAGGAAAAAGCGTACTGGCCTTAGAATTAGGAAACATAAGATTAGATGTTCACGAGGCTACTCATAGCTGTGTGTTCTTAGACACGATATTAAACTCTTAATCATCCTTTGTTCGTTAATCCATTGGCTCTTCCATCCACTCAGCTGCTTCTTTCCAACAAGCATTTATTGAATGTTTCTTGTGTTGGAGGCACTGTGTCAGGCACAGATGTTAAGATAAAAACTACAGACCCTTTCTTCAAGGAGTTCATAGATCAGTTGGGAAGATAAAAAAAAATTATGGTAGGAGTGATAAGTGTTATAGTAGAGATAATCATGTGTAAATGAGGAGGTAAAATAATATGATTTCTAATGTTCTTTTTACTTCTATAATTATATGGTTCCAAGTCTATAAAAATCCTAAAAGCTGTTCACATGCCTTTCGACTTTGGGATAAAACAGGCCTGGAGATATAAAGATAAAAAGTCAACCTGTTTCTTCCACTTAACGGCCCCCGACTTGAAAGGAAAATAGATGAGTAATTGAATGTGTGTATGTGTATACTTTACTTGCTCCCTGAGTCCTTGGAGCACTGCATTCCTTATTACTGCAGGTGATTAATGGCATTGGCATCCTGGCACCTTGAAATATAATTTGTTCAAAGTAAGGGGAATTTGGAAGTAAGTGCATGGTAGCACATGTGGTGCTAGATGGAGTAGGGAAAGAAAGGGAGAACTTTGTAATTCTCATTTCCGTTATGTTAGAGAGGTGAGGGGGGGTCATCAGAGAGGTGAGAGAGCAAGACTCCAGAAATGTGCTTGGTATCCCTTCTTGCACCCACAGACAATTTATGAAGAGTGTAGGAAACACATGACTTATAGAAATACGTGGCAAAAAACTGAACCATAATAACAAATGTTTCTCATTCTCTGTTATATATAGACACCATCTAGGCCCTGGTAGAATCATCATCTTGTAAGACTAAAACTCTTTAGGCAGTTGTGATGGTTAGCGAATATTACTCCAAAAGTGTACCTCAAATTCTTTTCAACCACTGATTAAAAAGACCAGGCAACTAAAAATATTTTAGTAGGTAGACTTTAAGTGTAATAAAACTCCTATGCTTGACATATTTAAATGGGCAGTGTTTAATCAGACAAACAATCGCATTTGAAGAATTTCAAGCAGAGTTAATATAGTTACAGAGTATTGGAAGGCCCAGAGGCACTGATGGGGTAAGGTTACCTAGAGAGTAATATCTATATTGAAGCACTACCAACCTCTAGGCCCAGAGGCCCAAAGGAGAAAATGATGTTACCCAGAGTTCACATGCAGCTGAGGCTGCTGATGCTTGGAACTGAGTTACCTGAGTACAACTTGGAACCACACGTACCTGTCACTTTTGCAGCTGCTGAAACTGTCATTGGAATCCAGAAAAAAAAAAAAGGCTTCTTGTTCCCTCTTCCCTTAGCACACTTCCCATGTCTTTTCTGTCCTTGATAATCTGTTTATGTTCCTGAGCTTGTCCACTATATTGAGCCAGTGAAGGGGAGAGTGAATTAAACTGAGGGAAGGAAGAAGATACAACATAGTGACAGTCTTGACAGAAAGAGAGAAACGTAGTAGGTCGGAGAAAAGGGAAGACAGAGGGGATGTGAGGTCAGGTGAGAGCGTCCTTGAATTCATACAACATGGAATTCAAACCCTTTGAGTTGGGGTAAAGTGAGAGATAGCAGAAAAATCCAATTAAAATGGTGGGATTCAGGGATTGAGGGTTAGGTGAAGGTCTCTCTTAGGAGAATTTCAAATTCCCTGAAGTGTTATGTTTATTGTGATACAACACAGATATGTTGTCACATGATCGGTAAATTAGGACTCATTGCAAGAAACATCTAGACAGGAGGGCTAAAACCTACCCTGGTTTCCCATGGTCCACGAGGATATCAAGGGATTCTGTAAATTCTTATGTCTCTTATTACTAAGAAAATGAGTGGAATGCAGGAAGCTTGGGATCAGGGCAAGGATGCTACAGAGGCCAGAGGTCTCATTACAGAAAGTGATAAGAGGTTCTGAGGTCTTCGGGAAGAGGTGCCACCATGACCCTTCCTTCTCTGAGCTCCTGAAGCAGCAGACAGTACAAAACATAACATATTGGATGCTAGCACAGAATACTCTGGAACTTGATACAGTGAGGACAGATCAGCAGAGGCCAGCAAAGCCCTGAGTCCTAGTAGACAAGCCAGAAGTCCTTCCCCTGTCACCATTAGGACGTGAGATCATCTTCTTATACCCAGACAGCATCTTGGGAAAAAGAGGGGTATAAAGTCCTTTGAGAGGAGAGCATTAACCTCAATAGAGAATTGAAAGCAGTCTTTGTCAGCAGTCATTTAAGGTTCAAACTGGAGGATACTGGAGATATCTTGGGTGCTGCAGAGCAAGATATGAGTTACACCGTGGAGAAATGCATTTATACTGTATAAGCTTATTCTTTGGAATATCATATTATGAAAAATGTATTGCTTATAATTGGTTATAATAAATGACAACACAATTTTTCCACTTAAACCCTTTTTAGAAAGAATATTTAAAATTTCAGTCTGTCCAGAAATGCTGAGGCATAGGAGCACATGTACCCCAATGTTCATAGCAGCACTCTCCACAATAGCTAAAACATGGAAAGAGCCTAAGTGTCCATCAACAGATGAATGGATCAAGAAGATGTGGTTTATCTATACCATGGAATACTACATGGCAATGAGAAACAATGAAATCTGGCCATGTGTAGCAACATGGATGGACCTTGAGGGTGTTATGCTGAGCGAAATAAGTCAGGCAGAGAAGGACAAATATCATATGTTTGCACGTATAGGAGGATTAGGAGGAACTTGACGGAGGAACAAGGGGGAGAAGAAGGACGGAAATGGTGGGGGAAAGGGAGAGAAGCAAACCATGAGAGACTTTTGAATGCTGACAAAAACTGAGGACTGATGGATGTGGGGGGAGGGGGGGATGGGCATGGAGGAGGACACTTGTGGGGATGAGCACTGAGTGTTATGTGGAAACTAATTTGACAATAAACTATTAAAAAAAAAATAAAAAAAAATAAAATTTCAGTCTGTCCACAGTTAAAAATAATCCCAGAAAATTAGTTACTTTAGAATTATTGCATTTATTGTTTCATGTGATATAAAATAGTTTAAGCTAATTTTCTGGAGAAAGCTTTTCTTTTATAAGTATTCATTATTGATGCTATTATGAAAAGGTCTATGTGGTATTTTTAAGAACCTATAGAAAACATGATCTTCTGTTCTCAGAAGCTCATAATCTAAAGTGATTCATTTATTTGGAAAGATAGGGTTATTGTAAGAATAAAAGGAGAGTCTTTATTAAACTTTGTAAGCTAAAGGAGAGGAGATTATTTCCATTCATCCCCATCTTTCCATAATGCTTTTGTAATGGGAACAAATATTAAAATGATCCATTCTTGTCAAAAGGGGGTATATTCAGATTTGGACAACTTAATAAATAATAACAGAACTCTAAGGCTACCCACCTTACTATGGGACCCTGACCCCAGAGGTATCATAATAGCATGAAGTATTGCAAAAGCCCATAGATTACATTTTTACTTTTTTAATTTGTGTGTGTGAACTACAACATTAAATTGTATTAAGTAACTATTGTAATAAATAAGATAATAATTTAGAAGCAATATTGTTATATGCTTGTGCTTAGATTCCTAGACACAATGTATACAGACTAGTTATTTGTGTCCATAATGATCTCATAATGAGTTAGTTTATAGTTTTGTACATTAACTTCTCAGACTGCTCGACTATCATTTTCTTCTGGCTATATTATATTATTGGGTCACCATGATACTAAACTGTAGGACGTTTTAGCTGATAATTCCTGAAAAGTGCTTACTTTTGAAATAAAAAGCAAAGCAAAAAAAAAAAAAATCAAGCCGCAATGCTGACTGAAAAAAATATTTATATTTATATTAAACCCCTCAGCTAGAATCTCAGACACATCACTGCTTAAAATGCAGTCACCTGACAAAAACAGTTCTAATTATTACCCCCTTGGGCTAACATTTTTCAGAGTGACTGGCTAAAATGCACTCCAGCTCATAATTTCTGTCTCTGACAGTGGAAGACATAACCTAGTTTCCTCTAATGCAAAAGTCTCTAATCTAGAGGGCAAGACCCTGTTCCATATAACACTGAAGGGAGAAAATGCAATTTGAGCACAAGGAAATTGCACACATAGTTTGATAGTTCTACCACTCTCGGAATTTTTTTTCCTCCTCGGGTTTAAATGTCTTGTTTTATTTTATACTAAATTATGACCTGGCTGAAATTGCTATGTTTTCTTTGTCATATTCTAGAAAACTCTTACTATAAAAGTGAAGGTTATACTATAGTTCCATACTTTCATTTTTTCAGGGGGTGGGAATGTTCACATTTTGACAGTTCAGCAGTGAAAACATTAAAAGTTACTGTGCTTGCTACAGCAATATTTTTTTCATGTTGAATAATAGCTCTTTTGTCTTGGCAAATGGAGCATATATACTGCATTAGAAAAAGGTAATTAAATCGTTTTGAAATGACGAAAGCGCAGATTTTGGACGTGGACTAATCAGTAACGATTTCATTGTTGAATCTGTGAATGCACAAACTTTTATGATTGCTGGGAGAGGTGAATTAACCTCACATTGTTCTGGTTCACTTCACAGGCTGTGGCTGAGTAATGCATTGCCCCGAAACTGATAAGCCAGAAGGCTAAAGAAGTTTCGAGGAAGTTAGTCAGAAGTCTTGCAAAGAAGGGGGCGATCAGGGTACATTGCTAGTGGTTTTCATTAACAATTTTTATTTCTGGGAACTGGAGACACTTCACCCCCTTTTCTCTCTCTTTCTGCTGACAGCTGCTGCTTAACACCTTCCTTCCAGCTGGGAGGGCAGCCGGCTGGCTGCATCTGTGGCTAATGCCAGGATGGCTCCTTAGCGAGCAACCAGGGCATCAGTTTCCTCCTGGAGACTGCACATGTCACCTTCACGTCTCATGCATCTTCCATCATTTATGTGAATATATCAAGGGGCTCTGTTAGAAGGCACTAGGCTATGAAAGTGCAGTCTAACCGGTGACTGAGAACAAAGGCCGCCTTTAGCTACGAATGATTCACTACAGTGGTAAAGAATACTTTTTTTCCCTCCAAAATGACTTTGAATCCTGAAGATTCAATGACTAGACTTCACTACCCAGAAAATAAAAATGAAAGACTAGCATACAGAAAGAATTATTAAAAAAAAAACTGATCCTGAAAAACATTTATGCAATTTTATTGACAGTGTTCTTTACTGACAGTGTTAGAGAGGTGAGCTTGTAATTTCAGGGGGAAGGATTATACCCAGCAGTTCTCAGGCATGCTACTGGAATTTGTCGCTCCCTAATTCCTCAGCTTCCACCAGAACATGTCACAGTCTGATTGATCTCATCACTAAATATGGAAATTGGGGGTGCTAATTTGGACAAGAGCAGAGTGCATGATTTTAAGAATTATGTGACTACATCTAACAGGTGCTTCAAAATGTCTTGTGTGGCTCATACACTAGCTTAATTCAATGAGTCAATAAAGAGACTCCACAGTTCATCTCTACAAAACGAAAACATTGATTTCATTGTTCAATCATGAAATTATAAACATTGAAATGTTTTGAAAAGGTACTTGTTTTCCTAATACCTTGTTTCATCTGTGTCCTTGGGAGCAAATAAGAGTAATGAATGGAATTAGGAAATGTTTTATGCTTAACTGTATAACCCTGAGATGGGCAGGAAAGCATTCCTATTTCTCCCCGCCCCTGGCCTGTTAAGGAAACTGACTTGGTCTCAACCAAGGTAGCATTAAAAATATGCAGCCCAGAAACAGAATGGGCATCTATGGTATTAATTTACTGGAGACTTATGGACACCATTTTGAGGAAGCTCAGAGCATGGACACATTTGGTTTATTTACTGTATTTGATAATTGTATTTAAATTGTCAGTAGAGATACATGCTAAACTTTGAGTGTAAGAAAATAGTTCACCATAAAGAACAATTATATACTGAATATAATATTCTGGAAGATAGTTGGGTATTAAATTTATCTTTATTAATATTAGTTGTAGGTGCATAGGACTCTCTCACAATCTATCCTTTGTTTTGTTTTAACCTCACAATATTATCCCTAAGGGAATTTGAAAAATAGTGTATCAAAAATCTTGCTTCTAAGTTGTTCAGTCAGGTCTGTCTTTCATAACCTTAATAGTTTCTAAATATTTCCAGATTTGGGTGTATGATATTGTCAGAACAATTATGAAATACTTTTAGTAATACTGTGCCGACATGGTCTTTGGTATTTTTTTTCATTCTTTGGTATTTTTAAAAATGCCTCTATTAACTGCTTCAAAACATGGAAGATACTAAAATTAGTTTAGAAATAAGTTGCACTAAAATTAACGGCCCATCCTTCCAGTATTAGCTTTATACATTGCATTTATTGAGGGTTTACCCTGTTCCTGGCACCCTGTTCCTGGCAATTTGTTGAAGTGCCATACATGCATTATTCCATTTAGTCCTCAAAACAATCCAATGGGAAAGTTGCCATCGTTAGGTCCATTTTTCTAGGTGAGGAACCTGAACACAAACAGGGCATGGAACTTGTCCAAAGGTTCATAGCTGCCAAAATCGAAAAGTTGGTTTAAAAACCGAGGTAGGCTGATACTGTGTTCTTTGCCCTTATATTTTCCTATATGGTTCTTTACTAGTAGATTTTGATTAAAAAACTATGTTAACATATAAGACAGTTTTTTTTAAAGATATAAGGATAAAATTCATTAATAAGAAAAATAAAGATGGCTCTGTAAACAAGTGGCCCTTTCTCCTCCATCACTGATCTTGAACTTTGGTAATAGTGTGAGGAATTCATAACATCTTCATGGACAGAGCTGAACCATATGCCATTTGCATGTGGTAATGCTAACTATGAAGGCACAGGGGTAAGTGAGCAATTTTATGGGAAGTGGGAGAATTTATATTGTGTTAACACGTTAGTGAGATTTCTACATAATAACAAGAGAATATGGTACATTTAATTAAAATATTGACCTACTGATACCCAGGATAATACTTTCTAGTGAAATTACTTTTTTTGGAGCAATGAAATCATGCTATAAAACAATATTCACTGGAGTTTTACATTTTGATTAAACTATGAAATAAATCCTCTGATGAAAATTACTTTGACAAAAGTGAATTCAGGTTAAAACCCGTGAATCATGAGTTTTCCAGGAAGTATTTTATTTTGACCTAAATGATATCTGAGAGATGAACTTCAAGTCCGATACATTTTTAACATGACAGAGCGCGGTGGCCTCTCGGTGGGTGTCGGAGAGGAAGCACTTGAGAAGCCTTTATCTACCAGAGTTAGGCTAAGGGGCCCAGCAGCTTGACATCTCGCTGGTCTATTCCTGATTCTCTCTTACCAGAAAGGACAGAAAGCAGAAAAAGAAAGGGAAAGCTTCTTCTGAGCAGATTATTTTCATTTATAGACTTCATAAAAGTCAGAAAGTTAATGTAGAGGCAATTAATATTCCTGGTCTTTTTTTGGTAATAACATGCAGCAACTACAGTCTTGTTAAAATTTTTGTCAAAGGTGAGAAAATGTGTAATTCTTTCATTTCTCACGTTTGTTTTTTTGGGAGAAAAAGCAATTATTATTTTGCCACCAGAGCCTATAAAAAAAATCCCAGTAAAATTCATGTAAACAAATCGATGCAAAACAATAAATAGAAAATATTTGCAAAAAGGACCTATTATTAGAAACCAGTTTCTGACAGTTTGATATTCATATTCTTCAATGTGTTTTGTTTACCTTTCCTGTCCGGTTCATCTGGTCATACTTGGAAATAGATATTTTATGCATGTGTGCACACATATATGTCACAGAAAGTAGTTAGGGTTTTTAATTAGTGAATATTTCAGAGGCTAGCAATTACCTTTTTCATTTAGCATTTCACTTCAATCTAGTATCATTTGTGTTTTCTGCTCACTTCTGTACAGACCACAGTAAACATTTGGAAGGCATTTTGTATGGCAAGTTTGTGTATTGCAATTTTTGAGCAATGCAAACATCCCCCTTAAATAAACGAAAACAGATCCCAGAAAGGGTATGCTTCCAACACATTCCCCAAAGATCTGAGTGCCGCTGTGCATTCTTGCTCAATTTAAACAAACTAAACTTCAGTTAGTCTCCCCTCCCCTAATGGGCACCCCCGCTGGGAACATTGTTAGGTTACCACCATGGACAAGGGCCTCAGTACAGCTGGATCTGTAAACAAGACCATAATCCGCATGAAAGAACTCTCAGAGTTTTGGCAGCACTCACAGTGTTGTTAACATATTGTGCCAAAGCAATAACAAAGCCATCATTTTTAAGTTTGTTCACGGATTTGTATTAATCAAGAAATTTTCCAGAAATTACTTCTAAATGAAGAACCTTCCAGAAAGTTACCATTTGGCAAGAAGACTTCCAGATGCCTTTTTTTTTTTCTTATCTGCAACATATTCTTCCAAGTAAATTACAAATTTGTGAAAGTTTGGTCGAGACAGAAAACACATTGCTGCTGTGTTGGCGGAAGGAGGCTCCCTTCAGTTCACTCCCTGCTTCATCAAAGCCTGGCTAGTGCTTAGGTCATTTTTTCTTATTAGGAGTAGGAGGCCAGGCCATCCAACTTGGCATTCTGGTGATAAACATTAAGTATTGATACTTGGATCAGAAAAGCAATTATTAGATTACAGTCAGAACTGCACACTAAGCATTTAGGAACAGACCAGGAGAAGGCTGTTGGACCTTTGCTGGAATTTAGTTGTTGGTTTTTATTGGCGTATTAGGCGATTGATTCTCTCAAATTCAATCTCTTTCAATTCAGACCCTATTTTCAAAACTTGTGCACAAGCAAAACTTCTGCAAACTGTTATGCCTGCTCCATAGGAAAAAGGGAAAAAGAGAAGGGCATAACAGTGCAATTAGGGATGAAAAAATATTTTTACAAATATTTTCACCATTGCATTATACTTTACATACTTATAAGAGTTTTTCATGTACATCTTACATGATTAAAACAATCCTGGATAAAATGAACTTTTAAAGTATGCTAGAAATTCAAAATGCAGGTACATGGATGGTTCATCCTTAGCCAAGGCTCTAGTGATAGTTATTGCATACGAGCTTGGGGACTGTGTTAAGAGGTGAGGACCCATACATGAGTCTATCGCCAATGGTTTGTATAGCATTTTGGTTGCATTTTATCATTTATTCATGTCCATGATACATTTATTTTTGTTATAAGAAAAGAAACTCTTTAAAGTGATGACTAATAGTAAATAAGCCCTTTCTTCAGCTGAAGACAACCCCCAACCTTTAAATTACCCTGGACTTGAATACAATTTTTCTTGTTTCCTCCTATGGTCCATTTTCTTAAAGCCCCAATATATCATTTTTATATTCTGCCTTGTTTTAAAGTTACTTGTGTTCATTTCTTATTTTCCCTTTGAAAATGTAATGTTCCTGGGTGTCTCTCCAAATATCTAGTATGGTTCTCTCTTCATAGTAGACTTTGTAGGAATGCTTATTTCAGAATGCTTATTGTTTCTTTTAAAAAAAATCTTTCTCTGACGCATAGCACTTGGGCAGGCACTATAAATCGTTAAGACCACCAGCATTCTCTGTGTCAATTATTTCTCCAATTGAATTAATAATACTCCAGTAGTCTCCTAGAAAGCTACTCACTTGGGGGAGGATCTATAGTAAATGATGATTAGTAAGCACTACAAAGATATGAAATAATGACAGAATCACAACTTCAGTTTTAAAGCATATAATTGTTCTTCAAAAAACATAAGAGCTAGGCACGTCATTCATAATCCTTTTGGGGATGACCACCCTGTCCCCAAAGAACACGTATTTGAATTTTTTCCAAGTATTTGACTATTCATTACTGTGGTTTATGTCTGACATATTGATGCTAATTATTTTTTTCTGTGTATGCAGTTGTTTCTCTAAGGAATATGTATTTACTCTCTATCTTTGAATTAACTCTTCTTTGAATGGCCTATTACTGTATGAGACTGGGTATATTCACCTAATTCTGCTAGAAAGCTTTCATCTGAGAATACCCTTGTTTATGTTGGTTGTGACCCAGTGATGTGGTAGCTTTTGTTTTCTACCAGCCAATGGCTAAGTCACATTATTCATGTGGCTGTATTGGTTTAAATCACCCAGCATAAATTTTTCCAAATATTTAAAAAACTTTTAGGGGCGCATGGGTGGCTCAGTTGATTGGGCACCCAACTTCGGCTCAGGTCATAATCTCACGGTTTGTGGGTTCGAGCCCCGCTTTGGGCTCTGTGCTGACAGCCAGCTCAGAGCCTGGAGCCTGTTTCGGATTCTGTGTCTCCCTCTCTCTCTGGCCCTCCCCTGCTCACAGCCTCTCTCTCTCTTTCTAAGAAATAAATAAAACATTAAAAAAAATTAAAAAAAAATTTTTTACTGAAGGTGACAGGAACCAACAATTTTGAGATTACCTTTTCTTTTGTACCAATAGAGACTTGCCAAAATTAAGATAAATTGGATATTTATTTCAGCCAATATTAAAGTCAGTCTGTAATCATACTCTTGAAATTTCTATATTTTTAGATTATTTCTTTATTTTTATTTTATTATTTTAAATATTTTATTTATTTTTGAGAGAGAGAGAGAGCGCACAAACACAGGAGGGGCAGAGAGAGAGGGAGACACAGAATCTGAAGCAGGCTCCAGGTTCCAAGCTGTCAGTACAGAGACTGGCACGGGGCTCGAACCCACAAACCAGGAGATCATGACCTGAGCTGAAGTTGGACGCTCAACTGACTGAGCCACCAAGGTGCCCCATTATTTCTTTATTTTTAGAAATAGATTTCTTTGATGTTATCCTTGAAATTCATAATAGTTGATTCCAAAACAGAAGCCACTATAGATTAAGATACATCCTAAGGGTAAATTCAAGAAACAAGCTAGAAAGAAAATTAGTGGGACACACACAACAAATGCAATCTAAATGTACTAGCTGAATATTCTCAGAGCTGTGCAGATACAGCCATTGTTGAAGATAGTCCAGGAGGATTCCTTGTGTGCTGGGAGGCCAGTGATGGTGGCAATTGTCATCAGAAACCATTTGAGTCACAAACCTTTAGGGTTGCTTCAGCCATTTTTAGGTAAGATCTGTTATTTACTAGAAAGAACAATTTAAGAAAATAAATAAGTATTGTTTATAGTCAGCCAATGTTAAAGAGGCTCTTTCCAGTAAACAATAGTTCACCAAAGCAGATGTGAAGGCTTTCATTGTTTCTTATGTATTTAAAAAGTAAAAATGAGCCCTGAAAAGCTGAAACTCTGGCACAAGCATGTCAGCTAACAAAGAAGGTGGCAGGTCCCTATCTCAGCTGCTTTTGCCTCCCTGACATCCAGTATCCCTTCATAATTTTTACTTTAAAAGACCCTGCAGTGATTTTGCTTTAGAAGTGATAACAACCAAATATTTGTCTGCATACTCTAATCACAATTTTGGGGAGAGTGTGAAAGATGGGCAATTTTTCATGTTACTGATTACACTATTTGGTAAAAGTTATAGGAGGATTTAAGAATGTGATACAGAGGTCGAATTGTAGAGAGAAATCACAGTGATGATTATGGATAGTGGGGGGAAATGTAAATAGGAAGAGGGGACAGTTCTGGTTGACAATGGACAAGTGTTATGCTGATCAGAAAAGACACATGTGCGTATACAACAAAACACAAAACAGAGTGTGCACACACATATTATGAAAGCTATCATTCCCTTAATCTGGCCAGTGGAAGATGAAATTTTCCCAGGAGAGAGAAGCCGCTAAAAGATTAACAGTAGTAGCAACAAGATGGCGGCTTGTCTTTTGTTTGGGAAAGGAAAGTCATCTAAGTGTCGAAATTAAGAAGAAGGTTTAATGTATCCATTGTTTATGTTACTTATTTTTTTTAATCAGTGTTGACTTGTAGAGTGATCTGGACATACAAGGTAAAGTTCCTAATGAAGTATTTCTGTGATACGATCCTAGCTTAATGCCGTTGTCATTAATTAATGCTGATTAATTAATTCTTATTCTTATTATGTGCTGGGGTAGTGTATTTAGGCAATGATTGGCCATAACAGAGAAGGTCTTTGTCTTTATGGAATTTATAGTTTAGTCAGGCAGCAAACAATGAACAAATCAATTCTATTTAATTATAGATTTTAGTAAGTGCTGGTTTTGCGAACCTTAATTTTTATAACTTATAAAGCAAGTAGTGCTTATTCTTGTGAATTTTGAGTTCTGTTCCTTCCCATTTATTATTAACATTTGTTCAGCACTTATGAGCACTGTGTTAAATGCTTTATGTATTGGCTTATTTAATTCTCACAATTAATTCATGGGGTATATACTATTGTATATATACAGTATGGTTAAATAATGTTCCCGAAGACATACTACTAATTAGAGTAGGGACTGGATTCAAACCTAGGGCTGTTAGTGTGTAGAGCTTTTTCTCTTAAGAGCTTTGCTGTACTACCTCTCTGATTAGAGGATAAGACCTATGATTTAATATGCTAATATTTCTAATTAGTTGCTACTTTGTCATATATATTTAAATGTATGAACATGCACAAGGAATCAACAAGGGAAGAGAATTTCTCTACCCTACCCAGGGTCATCTTTACTATATTATTTCTCTCATCACACAGCTGGGCTGTTGAATGTTGCTATAGAAAATCACAAAACTATTCTGACTGGATCTGTACCGAGTCATGCTTTCTAATTTTATGGCTGCTCACAATTCTTTTGCTGACTCCCTATCACATTTCCTACAGCAGCATTTCCACCCCATCCTCCATCTCAGCAAAAGCCTTTATTTCTGGCTTGACTGATTAATGTTTGGAAGTGTGTTCTATCGGAGAACTCTTTTCCTGGCCCTCTTGTTTCCAGGCTTTGCAGGAATGAACAGCTTTGGATGAGTACTTCCTATTTCCCCCTGAACTCCCAAGTCTTATCCATGAGAATGAGTGATTTAGTTGATTGTTGGTGCAAGTAGACTCTGACATCGAAAAGTCTATGTTCTTTTATTAGGCAGGTTGTGTGTTTCAATTAACTTCTTCCTTTGCTTACCCTTCTTTTGGGTCTTCCAGAGTAGGCTGTTCTTGAGGTGAATATATTATTTTCTCTCCTTCATGTGACTATTCACCAGAGTAGACAGAGCCCAACAAAGTATCTGTTTACTCAACATTTACCATAAAGTCCATATACATCAGTGTAGCATTTACTTTGTGGCTCTTACTGGTCTAGACTCTGAGGGATATATAAAGATATTTAAGACGACTCAGGCCTTCAAGGACACTACACACTGATTGGAAAATCAAAGCCAGTAACTGTAAAATAAGGCCTATGACTATAAAAAATATCTATGTTTCTAAGAAATGTACAGACTATAGACTTCCAGAGAAATATACAACAGACTACGTCAACCATGTAAACAATAGAGTATGGAATTCCAGAGAAATAAGAAATCACTTTAGTGAAGATGATCAAAAGGAAAGGTCCCTTTCATTGAGATGGTCAGGAAAATATTCCAAATTCTTTACAATCTGAATTCTATAAACTTATTTGAAACTACATGCCATCACTCCTCTGTGAGAACAGGAAATAGTGTGTTTCCTGTTTCAGTTTATCTTTTAATAGTGCTATGAGGAGGTATTCTTACATCCCTTATACAGACACAGAACTTCCTTGAAAAGTCCCGAGGGGTAAAATAATGGGCTCAAAGTCACATTGTTAATAATAGGGAGAAAACAAACCCAAGTTTGCCAATTTTGATGTTCATGTTGCTATCTCAGAACTAGGCTCGTTTTCCAAAGTAGTATAGGATAAAGGACCCTGGGTGGGGTGGAGAAGGTCAGGGTTTGAGTCTTGGATCTGCTATTATAGGTGTATGAACATTTTATCTCTCTACCCTTCACTATCTTTTGTAGAGAGAGAAAAAATCCTGCCTACTTCAAGAATTTTGGAAAAGTTAACATATAATAACACATCTGTTTCATAGTGTTCTGAATTAGGACTTTATTTCAGCTAAGAACCATGTAAGTAACCACACTCTTATATGAGCAGCACAGACAGATATTGGGTTCTCTGGAACCAGACTGTGAGATGGGGAGTTGCATGCCAAAGTTTTATTGGAGAGTAGTCTTGGGCGATGCCTTTAAAGTACAGAAGCAAGCAAGGTAGTACTGGGCACAGTGAGAAGCTGAATGGTAGTGCAGTTACAAGTGAGGCCTCAGATGACCATTGCGGGATCTCTGAGGCTGCATGGATCTTTAGAGTTGACTAAAATTGAGACAAAGGAGTCTGTAGTATTGTTTTCCTCAGTAATCCCATCACTGGCTCTGGGTTACCTCTGTAACCTTGGGCAGGGCAGTTCCCTGCAGCTGAAGGTAGTCCCCAGTGAGGAGTGCTACAGTGGATACTGATACTCCCAACAGCCTGAAATACATGCATCAGTCCTGAAAAGGACATCTGGTTAGAACACTGCACTAAAAAAGATGAAACCCTAAGAACCCTCCCCTCACCTCCCCCCATCATGTTCTCTCAGTGCTTTGCTCCTGTTTCTTAGCTCTTCTAACATTGTGCATACCATCCATTTGGCACTTTCCTCCTCACCTGAACAGTCATTACGAAGCCACACCTTATATTTCTGAGTTTCCAGCACTGAGAAGATCACTGACAGTGGGTAGAAGCAGCTCCATTAATATTTGATGTTGGTGATGTTAATGGTGATGATGTACCAACTATACTGCTGGGCACTGAGGAGCCTGAAAAAGAAGATAAGGCATGATTGAGTTTATTTGCCAAATGTATAATCATAAGGTATAAACTAAGGGAAGGGAAAGAATTGCTATAATTACCAAAGTGTCTTATATATAAATAAGTGCTCAAATTTTGTTAGAGTAGAAGAGTAAAAAAATGAGTAGGAGGACAATTAAGGGGGCACATGGTTGGCTTTGATTCTGAGCATAACTCAGTAAAACTTTGGAAAGAACACCTGTGGGTTGTCAGGTAGTCAGAATGATTCCCTGAAGCTGGTGGTCTTGACTTGAGTGGCCTAACAGTATGGGGGCTGTGGAGTTTAGAGAGGAAGGTTGAAGAGAACACAGTGGGGTAGGTAAGGGAATATTTTATGGTAGGAAAATCTCAGACATAAGGGATTTGGGTATGCACAGAGGCAAGTAAGAACCTTATGCTTCCTTGGGGTGAAACATATTTGTGGGTGAATGCAGTAAGCAAGGCTCAGTAAATAGGGGATTGGAATAGATTGCTGACTGTAGTAAGTCATGATGGGGTCCTTAGCTGGGGAGTGAGAAATGGAAAAATATATTTTTAAGTAGTAGATAGCTCAGAATGGATTGGAGGGAATATCAGTTAGAGGCAGAGACATCAGACAGGAAGTTGCAGTGGCATTTAAATATAAGTGATGAAAGCCCAAACAAAGAAGGTTGAAGTTGGAATGGAATGTAAAGGTGGAGTTTAGAGGTTAATCTCCAGGAGGGAAAAATATGACTTAATAACATGACGATGTTTCCCACTTCTTTATTCCTTAAACCTAAACATGTTGCTAAAGATCAGTAACAAAGGGACTTCAAATTTCTGAAGTATTTATAATTAAAAAAAAAAAACAACTAATGCCATTATCGACAATGTTTATGATTCTAAAAACACTAAAACTTAACCTATGTAACACAACCAGAAAGACTGTTTTGACTGAACTGACTAGGCTGGTTAAGTTCTAACTCCGTCATTTCACTAAAACAAGTCACTTAGTAACTGCCCTCTGTGTAACTCTTCTGTTAAGCTTGTTCACATTGCAAAATGACTCCATTTAGCCCAAGCATTTAAACCAGCTGTACAGCATGGTTTATCTTTATTTCCCTCTCTCCTTCCCTACCTATCTGCTCACCTACCTACCTGCCTGCCTGCCTACCTACCTACCTTTCAACCTATGTCAGCAAGACCAAAGTTAAGTTATTTATTTATTGAGCTAATTTTGTAATGACTTGATTTTTGCCTCGAGGCAGGTCTGGTACAATGTGACCTTGGTTGAAAGAGCATGTTTCTTGTAAGTGCAGGCATGATGTGTGATATACTTGGTATTTATCATGAGTATATCAACTGTGACATTATTTTAATAAATGCTAAATATTAGAATTCATTTTCATTTTGTCATCTGTCCCAATTTAAATTGGTGCATAATTTCGTGAAACAAAACACATGAGTTTACTTAAACAGTGACTATCTGAATGAATCCTTAATGTGGAGCTAAAGAAAAGTCAAAATTTATCCTTTTTTGAATTTCTATACACTTTTCAATGTAACTATTTGTATCTAACAATTCTATTCTTTACCATTTATATTACTGGCTTATCACATTACTATTTTTCAAATGTTTATTTATTTTTGCAGTTGGGGAGGGGCAGAAAGAAAAAGAGAATCTCAAGCACTGATAGTGCAGAGCCCAGTGCGAGGCTCCTCTCATGAACCAAGAGATCATGACCTGAACTGAAATCAAGAATTGGAGGCTTAGCCAACTGAGCCACCCAGGCACCCCCAAATTACTGTTTATATAAAATTAAACTATCTTTAAAATTTATTAAATGTAGAGCAAAATACAGTGATTAAGATTACACTCCCAATTCCTTTCTCATTTTATATTGCTAGGCAGATAATTTGGAAGGGAGAAGCATAGTTTTCTGCTTCATGGTTTTTGATGTATCTTGTCTCTGGGTTGAATTTCTTTTAAATTTTTTTAATATTTATTTATTTTTGAGAGACAGAGACAGAGCACGAGTGAGGGAGGAGCAGAGAGAGCGAGGAAGAGACAGAATCTGAAGCAGGCTCCAGGCTATGAGCTGTCAGCACAGAGCCTGACGCAGGGCTCTAACTCACAAACAGTGAGATCATGACATGAGCCGAACTCGGACGCTTAACTGACTGAGCCACCCTGGTACCCCTCTGGGTTGAATATTTGAAAAGATAGTAGCCATTACACTGAACTATTTTAAAGTTAAACTTTTTATTTTGAGATAATTGTAGAATGCAGCTGTAAGAAATACTACAGATCCATGTATTCTTTATCCATTTCTTTCAGTGGTAACATCTTGTAACACTATAGTAGGGCATCACAACCAGGATATTTACATTGATATAAGCAAGATATAGGCTATTTCCATTGCCACGAGGATTCCTCATATTGTGGTTTTATGGCCACACTTACTTTTCTTCTGTCTTCTTCCTATGGGGAACATTACTATAATTTTATCATTTCAAGAATGCTACATTAATAGAATCCTATAGTATACAAGCTTTTGGGATTGGCTTTTTTCACTTAGTATAATTCTCTGGAGAGTCACTCAACTTGTTCATTTCAAAACATTCTTCTTTTTGCTGACTAATATCCTAAAGCACGAGTATGCAACAGCTTGTTTAAACAAACATTCACCTATTAAAGAAGATCTGGGTTGTTTTCAGTTTTTAGATGTTATAAGGTTGCTATAAATATTCATATACGGATTTTTGTGGGAACATGTCTTCATGTCTCTGTCGTAAGTGCCGAAGAGTGCTCTTGCTGGGTAGTATGGCAATCGTATGCTTTTTTTAGAAGCTGCTAAACTTCTCTAGAGTGATTGTACTAGTTTAAATTACACCAGCAGTACATGCATGATTGTTTCTCTGCATCCTCACCAGCATTTGGGATTATCACTAAGTTTTTATCTTTACCATTCTGATAGGCATATAGTAACATGATAGTGGTTTTAATGTGTACTTCCATAATGGCTAGTATGTTCAATATTTTTTATGTGCTTATCTACCACATATATATTATCTTTGGTGAACTGTCTCTTCTTGTCTTTATCCACTTTATAATTGGATTTTTAGTACTGAGTTTTGAGACTTCTTTATAGTATTCTAGATACGATTCCTTTGTTGCATATGTGGTTTCCAAATATTTTCTTTCCTTTTGTAGATTTGTCTTAAGAAGATCTTTTGTAAAACAAAAGTTTTAGAATTTGATGAAGTCTCATTTACCAATTTTTAATTTTATGGATCACTGCTTTTCATATCAAGCCTAATAAGTCTTTGCTGAGTCCTAACTGGAGAAGATTTCCTTCTGTATTTTTTCTAAAAGTTTTATAGTTAGAAGTTTTACATATAAGTCTGTGACCCATTTTGTGTTAAGTTTTGTATAAGGTGTTAGGTTAATGTCACAGGTTTTTTTTTGTTTGTTTTCTAAACACTTTTTTAATGTTTATTTTTGAAAGAGAGAGAGTGAAAGAACACGAGTGGGGGAAGGGCAGAGGGAGAGGGAGGCACAGAATCCGAAACAGGCTCTAGGCTCTGAGCTGTCAGCACAGAGTCCAACGCAGGGCTTAAATTCATGAACTTCAAGATCATGACCTGATCTGAAGTCAGACACTTAACCGACTGAGCCACCCAGGTGCCCCAATCGTATTACATTTCTAATGTCAGTGTCCATGTGTTAATCACTATCATGTAGTAATATGAGAATTTTTTTTGTATTAATTTGTGTCCTGTAATGTTTTTCAACTCACTTATTATTTATAGGAGCTTGTTGTTTTGTTACTGTTTTTAAATATTTTTTGGGATTTTCTATGTAGACAATCATGTTATCTGCAAGTAAAGGCATTTTCACTTCTTCTTTTCTTATCTGTATGCTTTTTATTGTCTTTTCTTGCCTTACTGCTGTGGGTAGAATTTCTAGCACCATGTTGAATAAGGATGGTGAGAGGAGACATTCCTTGCCTTGTTCCCAATTTTAGGAGGAACTATTCAACTTTTTAAAAAGTATGTTAGCTGTAGTTTTTTGTAGCTGCTTTTTATCAAGTTGAGGAAGATGACTTCTACTTCTGTTTTTCTGGGGGGAGCAGTTTTTAATACCAGTGGGTGTTGAATTTTGTCAAATGATTTTCTGCTTCATTTGAAGTGATCACATGAATTTTTTTTTATCTTGCTAATATAGAGGATTGCATTGATTGATTTTCAAATACTGAACTAGCACTGCACCTCTAGAGTAAACCTTACTTGGTCATGGTATATAATTGTTTTTATATATTGTTGAATTATATTTGCTAAAATTTTGTGAAGGATTTTTACATTTATATATACAAGGTATGTTGACCTGTAGTTTTCTTTGTTTTTTTTAGTTTCTTTGTCTGGTTTTGGTATCAGAGTAAAACTAACTTTATACAGTGAATCAGTAAGTGTTCCTTGTTGTATTTTTTGGAAGAGATTTGGTGCTAATTCTTCCTTAAAGGTTTGGTAGAATTCTCCAGGTCTCCATCTGGGCCTGGAGAACTGGGCAAGGTAGATTTTAAATTACAAATTCCATTTCCTTAATAGATAGAGGACTATGCAAGCCATCTGTTTCATGTAAGATGAGCTGAGATAGTTTGTGTCTTTTGAGGAACTGGTGTGTTTCATCACTTGTCAAATGTATGTGTGTTAATAATAAGTATTCCCTTATTATCCTTTTGATATCTTCAAAGTCTATAGTGATATCTCCAGTTTCATTCCTAGTGTCAATAATTTACTTCTTTATCGTCAATCTTGCTAGCGGCTTGTCAATTTTATAGCTGTTTTCTAAGAAACAGCTCTTTGTTTCATTGATTTTCTTTATTGTTTATTGCTTTCTCAATTTCATTCATCTACTCTTTAATATGTCATTCTGTTTGATTTGAGCTTGTTTTTCTCTTCTTTTTCTAGGTTCTTAAGACAATAGCTTCAAATATTATTTGAAATTTTTACTCTTTTCTGATATGTGAACTTTGTGCATAAATTTCCCTCAGCACTGCTTTAGCTGTGTCCCATAAATGTTGATGTGTTGTATTTTCATTGGCATTCAGTTCATTATAATTTTGTACTTACCTTGAAACTTCCTTTTTGATCCATGGATTATTTAAAAGTACATTGTTTAGTTTCAAAGTGTTTGGAGATTTTTCCCATTATATTCCTGTTATTGATTTCTAGTTTGAGTCCATTATGGTGAGAGAACACACTATAAATGATTTCATTTGTTTTCAGTTTGTTGAAGTCTGTTTTACAGGATACAATATGTATAGAATTCACAAGCACTTGAAAAAATGTATGTTCAGCTGTTATTGCATGAGGTGTTCAACAAATGTCAATTAGATCCTTTTGGTTGATTGTATTGTTGAGTTCCTCTATAACCTTGTTGCTTTTATGTTGTTCAATCAATTATTCAAGAGAGCTATTTCACTATCCAATTACATTTGTAGATTTGTCTGTTTCTCCATTTAGTTCCACTAGTTTTTGTTTTACATTTTCTTTGTATCTCTGTTGTTTGGTGAATGCCCATTTAGGATTATTAAAATTTTTTGAAATATTACATTATTTCATAACGTTCCTCATTGTCTTTGGTAATTTTGTTTGCTGTGAAGAATACTTTGTCTGATATTAAGTAGCCATTCCTGTTTTTCTCTGTAATTATCTTAAATATTTCCTCTGTAAACATTTAGAACCACGTTGTACAGTGTTACAATGTTTTTGCTTTAACTATCGAACATAACTGAGAAAACTCAAGAAAAGATGATACCCATTTATTTTTACCCTCTCTAGATCTCATACTTGTCTTTACTTCTATTTTGAACCACTCTTTATTAAAGTTACTCTTCACAGTTCTTTTCCAGATCTGTAAATCTTAACCACTTTCCTCTGCTACCAGCCACTACTTATCAGCTGAACTTGTTTTTATTTTTAATGTAAACATTCACAAATTTAATAGTACCTTTAAAAATAATCATTACTATATTTAAGATGGTTCCAAAATGAATCTATAAATGGTAATATAAATTAAAAAAATACAAACTTCAGGTAAATAAATCTCACATTAGCTATGGTATAAATAATAGAAAATATATAGTGAGTCAAGTTATGTCAAAGCTATATTCCACTTACTTCTGGAAGAGAATGAAATCTAATTATCATATTTTATACAAAGCTAACAAGGATAATAAAATCCTGAAATGTAAAAGGGGATGTGAGAAAGAACATTCACAATAACCTCAAAAAGTTTTGAGACATACATTTGATGTGTACACTGATCTGCAGCAAGAGCTTGACATTGTTATGTGACATTAAGATTGCCAAATAGGTAAAGACAGTGTTTTTAGCTTATACTAATTTTTACCAAACGATGGGCCTGAATAAAAGCCAGTTGAACTTATGCCAGTCCACAGGCATATGTGCAAGGAATTGCACAGGCATGAAAAAGCAAAAACAGTAGCAAATAACATGATTGAAGTAGATGCTGCAGGTGATATGGCTTTTATTTTGAATAAAAAACGAACTATACTTTCATTAATATAACTTCATATTCTATATATTTCCAACTTTACATGCTTCAAATATAATTTACGTCATGATTTTTTTCTAAGGTACTTCATATCTCCATTTCTATTTTACTGTGAACTTTAATACACTTGATAAATCTTACTATTCTAAAGTACTCTGGTTATTTATATAGTAAGGGCACTTGGAAAAAAAAAAAGTTCCAAATGTATATCCAGAAAGTTGTGTGGGATGTTAATTATTAGGTTGTAGAGTCTGATTGGGGACCTCTGGGAGTGCTCCTTCCTCTCTGGCCTTTCATGTGGTAGACCTTGCCGCTTCGAGAGCGTTTTTCACATTGCATCTTAATTTATTGACATGCCTTTCTCTCATATGAATGTGAGTTCCTGGAAGGCAGGGATCTGTACCTCAAATGCTTGTGAGCTAAACCAAAGTATTAGAAGGGATGATTTTTATTGCAAAGTTTATTTATAACATTTTATAAATGGTAATTTTAGAGGAAATGAATCTGCTCTAGCTAGTTGCAGAAATATTGCTTTATTATCATTTGCGACGTGGAAATGAACTGTAATATTTATCAATCTATTAACTCATATGTATTTGACACCTACTTTGGCTTCTGCAATCTACTGATCACTGCAGGAACGTAAAAACAGTATAAAGCATAATTCTTTCCTCACAGGAGTATCTAGTTAGGAAGAGAAGACTAATATATGAAACAAGCAAGTAAATCTAAGCTTATGTATAACCTTAGAGGTTGCACAGTAAAGGTTCAAAGTAGGGGCAAGGCACAGAGGACTGGAGGATCAGGGAAGGGCTCCTGGAGGAGGTGACACTTGAATAGGGTTCTCGAGTGTGAGGCAGGGTTTTGGAAGATGGAGGAAAAGACTCATGGTTTTGGGAGAATGAGGAATTCCCTATGCAAGGGGACTTTAGGAAACATTTTTAAATTATAGAAAAGAAGGAAGATGTCTCAAGACCCAGTGAATCTTATGAGATTGTGCTTCCTCCTTGCTGTATGATGAAGATCAACTGTATTTCTCAGAAAAATGGTGAGTGACAGATAATGAAAGAGATTCTTTGGTGAGTTGGTGGTCGGGATAATGGTTGTTCAATCCTGATAGATCATCTTTAATCTCAGTAGTTAGAAGAAACTCAGTGAGCAAAAACTAAAGCTTATAAATGGGGGAGAGATCATCAGAGACTTCTGAGAGAGAAAAAGATCAACAAGGAGAACTACCTTGGGCTCATGTCTCTAACTTGCAAGGGTGCCCTAGATGGCATGAGGGCAGTGGTCTCAGACTTTAGCCAATGAACTCACTAAGAAAAGGACTTCTAGTTAAGGATTTATTTTTTCCCCAACCCCTTCCTGAATACATAGACCCTGGAGTGGATAAATATCTTTAAGTTTGAAAGATTATGCCCATGTGTAAATTTAATACATCAGTGTTTAATTATGTAAGTCATGTATTTTTGGTATTTGTTTTGAATATGATTTATGAAATGTTGGCTTGCAGAAAACTGGCTCATATAGATATGTTGAAACAGGTTTAGAATTTTTATCAACACAAATTTTATATAAAATATACATTTTATATACCCTGGTAGTGCTATCGCTCTTTCTAAGACATTTAAAGGAGGACACCTATTTTCACATTGTGGGTCTCAAGGATAAGTGGGGGGGAAAAAAGGACCCATCAAACAATTCTCTAGGTTTCCCTAGAAAATGTTCTCTCTGCTCCATATGTGCTTTGAGTTTTAACTAAATTAAACTCATGCTTGGACCAATGTCATTTGAATTTTAAAGGTTATGTACATAGAATGTCAAAACAACCATTTAAAACACATTACTAAAGTGAAGGATTGGCCAAGATTATTTCTAAGGTTCCTACCACACGTAACATTATCTAATTCTATGAATGAGACACATTCTATCTACTGCAAGGGGTTTGGTTTACACTTTGCTAAGCAACTGGTTGACTGGCTTTCTTGACTAGCTTCCAGATTCTTTGGGGACACAGACACAAGCTGATGCAAAGCAGCACCCCCCTAGAATCCCAAGTCGATCACGAAGTAATCATGGTAGCAGAGCAGTGGGAGAGGCAGCTGTTGCACTGCCATTTATCTGTGCACCACATGTTTGCGTGAAAAATTTGTTAAGTACTTTATACTTGGAACTTGTTTTGTCTGTAACTTTTGGGAACAAGAGGACTTGTATCGCCAAGTTTAGAATGGTCTTGAATTTTATGGCTCTTGCGATTTGTATCCAAATTTGTGTCATCTGGCTTTCACTTTGGTCGTGTTGGCAACATATGACTTTCTGGTTCTGAGACAGACTAATTAAAAGGTGCATAGTCATCAAATTGCTAACCACACATTTTAGGGAGCTCAGTGTAAATAAATCAAAATCACATGAACTAAATTTACTGAAAAAATGCACGTGAATTTAAAAACGAATGGAAAGAAATCAGTGCCAGAATGACCTGTTTCTTTTCTCAAAACCAAAAACACTTAAGACATTATTTACTGAACTTAAAATTGTAGTTGGGCCTGTCATTTCCTATTGGGAAGAAAAGAAGCTCAAGATGGCAAAGTCCTGAATGGAAAAAAAATATTCTAACCAAAAACCAAAAGGCAAAATTCTGATTTAGAAGGCTATGCTTTTCTTAGATTATGAAGGCCATCTCTATTATCTCAAGAGGGAGAATTTTTCACCCAGTGTCAGAGAATGTAGTCTCAGTACTGGAAGGGGCTTGAAGTTTGTTCAGTCACACACTTAATCCTGGGCTTGGATCCCTGTTGTGTGACGGCTGCTTGTGCTTGTACTTCTCTGTGCAGACAAATCTCTTTTTCTTGAGGCAGCCATTTCACATTTATGGACTAGTAGAAAGAAACCATTCTCTCCGAAGCGTCTACCAATTTGTGTTTACCCCTCAAGAATCCAGAAAACTTGTTTAATTCATTTTTTGTCAGAACAATTTAGTTTTTATTGGCAAGAGCAGAAACTTGCAAGTGTTACCATAAAACAGGGAGTTTATTGGAAGGATTCAAATGGAATGGAAAAAAGGGAGAGAGAGAATGAGAGAGAGAGGGGGAAAGGGAGTGAGAGCGAGCAAGAGGGAAAAGAGAGAGAAAAGTAAGCAGGCCTTGAGCCAGCTCCCAAAGACCAGATTTTCTCTTTCTTTCCTGTTCTCCCTGTTTCCCTCTCAGCACCTTGGCTGCCCTCTGAAGTTTGCTCTGTTTTCCTCCGTCTGCGGCCGAAGTTTCTCTGCTTACAAAGTGTTTTGTTCTGTCATCATTTAAGTTTATACATGGTCTTGGTTTCCTGTGGGCCAGCTCTGTCTGCTGGCTTCCTTTCAGCTTCTGCTTCCATTCTAGTTGGTTCACTCTGTGTTTTCCAATACAAATTCCAAGTAGGGAAAGTCAAGTCCGGCTGATCTTTTATTTCAGGTGCTGGTACAGGTGTGCTGGCTTACAGACTGACTTTTTGAGTCACAGTCATATGTCAACTACTAGTCTAGTCACCTCCACTGGAATGGGTTGTGCGGTACAAAGTATGGCCATCTCGTGGGTGCCGAGGATGCAGGCCAGTGGTGGAGGCAGTGTCTCATTAGAGCGGAGTGCCTGAAAGCCTGTTACTGACAGCCATGTATGCATTTATTAAATTATTTGAAGTGTGTGTTCATATTCACTCTTACCCTTTTATTCTCCAGGTTAAAGATTCCCAGGCTTTACGATTGTTGCTTATGGGTCATGATATTGAGTGTATTTACTGCTTTATCTCTCTTCTGGACATAATGTAATTGATTTACACCCCCCTGAAAGTGACAGATGAAAGTGTGAAAAACATCCTGAGCTGATCAGATCAGTGAGGTTTATGCCGCCCAAGATTCGTTGAGCCTTTTCTGCCGGTCACTTCATCTTGTTGATTCCTTGAACTTGTGTTAACCAAAGCCTCTGAGTCTTTAGTTGCCATGAAGCCAGCCCTCTTCCCACCTGACACACAATTGGATCTCTGTATTCAAGGTTAAGGTCCTTCATTTATATTGCTTGAATTTCATTTTTAAGGAAAAATGTGAATAAATAAAGCAAAAAAAAAAAAAACTCCCTGCCCTCTGGATGCTTACATTCCCTATTGATCTTACATGGCACATGGAAGGTCTGTAATAAATAATTGCTTAATTATTATGCAATTATTAATGGAAAAATCATTTTGTTATATTTTGACTTTGCAATTATCTGTTAAATCTTTTCAGATTGACCATTAATACGTTATTCAACATTTTTACTCCCCACCTCATGGGCAATAGTCATTTGATCATGTGCCTTTAGATCCAATTTATGTTTCTATTTATATGTTATGTAATATGCCATATATTACATAATGCACCCAATGGAATCTGTGGCACCAATTAGTAATAAACACTAACATCTTCTGCAGCTAAAAATCAGACCAAATTTTGGTACCAAATGAATTTGGTCAAGTTTTGCTGCCAAAAAAATATCTGGTTTTCAAAGGATTATGAATAAGGGATTATCAACCTGTAATGCACAACATTTAGACCAATGTCTGATACATAGTAAGTCCTAGGCAAGTGTTATTGAAAACTTTTTCCATTTTGGCACTGACTTATCATACTCCACTCAATTTGATAAAAAAAAAAAAAAAAAGTCCATTCAGGAGNTCCAAAACCATGATATAAGCCAAATTCCAATTTTTAAGGTTCAGAAATGCCACATGTCTTTTGCATTAATTATTTAACTCAAAAGAAAAATACCAACGCACATGGGAATTTAGAAAATCGGGGCTCCTGGGTGGCTCAGTCAGTTAAGCATCCAACTTCAGCTCAGGTCATGATTTCACGGTTTGTGGGTTTGAGCCCCGTGTCCGGCTCTGTGCTGACAGCTAGCTCAGAGCCTGGAGCCTATTTCAGATTCTGTATTTCCCTCTCTCTCTGATCCTCCCCTGCTCATGCTGTCTTTCTCTCTCTTTCTCTTAGAAATAAGTTTTTAAAAAACATTAAAAAATTAAATATATTAATTAAAAAAAAGATCATCCATTGAGCCCATGTATTTAGAAATTTACAACTAGTTTATCACCCAGAAACATCCATGCTGAATTCTGAGAATTTATGAAATAGAGCAGCAAAAAAATTAGAGAAATATTGGTGTGAGTTTTCACTCTCACTCAATGGCAGTGGCTAATTCCCCAGAGAATCTGAAGTCTTCTTCTAACAGTCTGCCTGACTTCTCAGCCAGTCTTACTGAGCAACACTAAAGATCAGCAATTCTGTGAGTTTCCTCAGCTTCGGTGGATTCAATAGGCTGTATTTATCTTGGAAATTTGAGCTCTAGTATAGAAACAGAATTGATATTTTTGTTATTAAACTTTAAGATAAAATATAAAAAAGTAGCTTTGAAAGATAAAGTGTAGGAAATCCTTCATAAATTCGAAGATTGGAACTGCCCCTATTAAAGTTGGCTGAGTTAGTACATGCATCCTGGGTTTTCTTTTGAACCTTCCCTTTCTGGAACTGTCACTTTTCTTGCTCAGACTTGGCTAATATAGAACATTTGAAGTGAATATCTCTAATTTTGTAAAAGGCTTTGGGAGATCTAACGGCGCTCTTAAAAATCTCACTGTTTAAGCACTGTAACACCAAAATTATTGCGAGAAATGTCTGTTTTGTTCTTGGCAAATTTCCCTTTCATTATTTTCTGCGGCTCTGTAGAAATATTTCTCTTGGAACTGCTCATGGAGGTTTGTTCTTTGTCTTTTCTAGCACTGATAATTGTTCCAGAAGGTAAGAATACCTCTCAGCTGAGCCTTATAACTCACTGAGGAGCTCAGTAGACTGAGACCAAGCTTGCTAGAGCCCTTGGTCTTTGTGCTCTCCCACACTAACCATGGATTCCAGTGACACAGCAGCCACAATAAGGGCATGAAAGGCCAATTTGTCAAAAGCGAACTTGGATCTCCTTCTTGCTCAACCATAGAGGTGAGCTCCTCTCCACAAGCCCACCTCCTGTCCCTCACACGTGGCCTCGGCCAACTTCAGAGTGGAGGTTTTAAGCAAAGGACACTATCCTCCCCTCCACCACCTGTGCCATCCTCTGGTAGCTGCTATCATCAGTTCCTTTGATAGTTTCTTTTTCTATCATTTCTGTCCAGCCTATTTCGAAGGTTGCTTCAGTTAGTCTTGCTACATTATTTCAGACCCTGACTCACAACCTCTACCTGGGAAAATTTTTTTCTTTTTAAAGTTTGTATTGCGGTTGCCTGGATAGCTCAGTCAGTTAAGTGTCATACTCTCAATTTTGGCTCAGGTCACTAGCTCAGGCTTCATGAGATTAGGCCCTGCATTGGGCTCCATGCTGACAGCAAGGAGCCTGCTTGGGATCCTCTGTTTCCTCCCCTCTCCCACTTGTATGCACACACTCTCTTTCTCTCAAAATAAATAAAGAAACTTAAAAAAAAAAATAAAGTTTCTGCTGCTGTAATGCCTTCAAATGTTAGTTGATCTATTCTGGATCTCTGTCCCTTTTTATTTATTTATTTACTTACTACTAATTCAAGAGTAAGTTTCTTCTTTCTGATACATGTGAATCAATATCTACCATGTTTAAACTAACGTTATATGTCAATACATAATATATATTACATTGTTTTCTGTATATATATATAAATCAGTCTTAGCTTGGTCTGCCATAAAAAAAATACCAGAGACTGCTGGCTTTATTTTTTTTTTAATTTTTAAATGTTTTTTAAAATTTATTTCTGAGAGAGAGAGGGGCAGCATGAGCAGGGCAAGGTCAGAGAGAGAGGGAGATACAGAATCTGAACCAGGCTCCAGGCTCTGAGCTAGCTATCAGCACAGAGCCTGACGTGGGGCTCTAACCCACAAATCGTGAGATCATGACCTGAGCCGAAATCAGATGTTTAACCGACTAAGCCACCTAGGTGCCCCCAGACTGATGGCTTTAAACATCATTTATTTTTTTCACTCTTCTAGAGGCTAGATGTTCATGATCAGTGTGCCAACGTGGTTGAGTTCTGGCAAGATCTTTCTTCCATCTTGTTACGTGCTCATGTGGAAGCAGAGAGTGAACGAGCTCTGTGGTGTGTGTATTTGCATGGGCACTAATCCAATCATGAAGGCCTGATTGTATCACCTAATTATCTCCCAAAGGCCCCATCTCCTAATAACATCATGTTAGGTTTTAGGACTTCAATGTGGAAATTTGGGGGAACACACATTCAGTATGTTATTTGTTGGAGAAGCTCATGATTCTGGGTGCTTAGTCCTCTAGTCATATTTAAGACAAGCCTATGGTTTCATCTAAATTGAGAGTAAAGCTCTCAATATTTATATCAAGATGATAATTTTATCCTTTAAAATATAGTGAATAGACTTAAATATGTTTTGAGAAAGTACCGGTCTTGCTAGGTAAACAGAAAAAGGTCAAATATCAATTTTAAACCATTATAAGAAGTGCAGTACATAATAATAATCAGACTGGAGCGCTTGGGTGGCTCAGTCAGTTAAGCATCCAATTCTTGATTTCAGCTCAAGTCATGCTCTCATGGTTCGTGAGTTCAAGCAACACATATCGGGCTCCGTGCTATGACAGTGTGGAGCCTGTTTGCGATTCTCCCTCACTTCTTCTCTCCCTTCCCCAACCCCACTTGAGAGACAGAGGCCTGTCTCTCAAAATAAATAAATAAACTTTAATAATACCAAAGGTAAATACAAAAACTCAAAAGTACCAAATATTACTTTGAACCAGTTTCAGTTTCTAATAATTCCCATAGGAAGTGCTCGTACGAGACTGGACATATGTGAAGCAGCTTTGTAAGGCGTGAGGCCTTTGAAATGCATTTTTATCATGTGCATCGTGCTGACTTCTGCCCCTCTGTTGTTACAATCCTTGGCCCAGATCTCATCCTCCGGGGCCAGGACACCAGATTAACAACAGCCTCCAATCGGGAGGACCTGAGGGGGTTCTGTAGGTGAGAGCTGCGGACTTCGGTGCCGTTCAGGAGCCGAGAGGTTGTGTCTGTAACCTCTTGTCACCTCTGGTTCCCACAGCCCACAGACAGGACATCTGAACACAGCACATTAGATTCCTCCAAACACTCATTCTGAAGTCCATCTGAGAGAAGCTTGCAACAGTTTCTGGAAGGGCAACTAGAAGACAATGGCATGCTTGGGAGAACGTGGGAGGGGAGGGAAGCTGGCCACCAGGGTGGTGCAAGCTAGAGAATAAAGCGCCATCAACCTTTCCAGTCACACAGTACAAAAAGTTACTGAAAGCCTATAGAACCAAGGGGATGTTTGTTCTCTTAGCAAAATTTTGTGCTGTTTTGTCTGACAGAGCCGGGCAATCCCCCCTTTACTGAGATCTCTGTAACATTGTACTTACAAGTCCAAGCTGTGGAGTCACTGAACTTGGATTGAGTCTTGTCTCTCTCTGCCCCTTATCAGTTGTGTGGTCCTGGGCAATTTACTCAGCATCTCTGGGCTCCCTCATTTGTAAAAGTAGGCTAAAAGGAATACCTGTATAATATTGTTACAGTGAGCATTAAATCAGGTAATTCAGGAAAAACACCAAACCCAATATCTGACATAGAGTACCGTATTCAGTAACTATTAGATGTTCTTAATTTTATTCTGGCTGCTGTTAATTGTTTTTGTGTGAATTTGCATCCTGGCTCTGCCACTTAATCGCCGTGTGACTCTGGGCATGTTGCTTAGCTACTATGTCTTTGCTTCTGTTTTCTTATCTGTAAAATGGGGATAATATTATGTGTCTTGTGGGATTATGATGAGGATTAAATAAGTTTAATAGCTATAAAGCACTTGGAAGAGTGGCTCAAAAAAAGTGATATGTAAGTGCTTGTTAAATAATCAAATAACATTATTATCATTACATTAATCAAGTTAAGAGAAATTTTCCTGGTATTTACCTAAAAAAATCCCAAACCAAGAATTGAAATTCTAATGAACTATGCTATTCAAGATCATGGAAACATCCAGTTAAGTATTCTTGAATTAAAAAAACAGGCTGGATAGTTTACAAATCTTAGAACTACTCTATTAATGAAGCATTTTATGTTTTCAAAACATGAAAATAGTGCATTTAATTTCTAGAAGTAAGATTTTCATAAATATTTACTAATGCCTTAAAACTTCCACTGCATAATGTTTGCAGGCAAACCTTCAGGCAGTCAAAAGATTTGTACCAGCAAAATCTAAAACAATAATAAAAAAGGACATTGGACTATGAGAACTGACTACATATGCTGAAAACTCAACTATGTAAATTGATATTCAAGAAGTAAAGCCCCAATATTCATGGATAAAAGCTATGTTCTTCACCATTGTGAACTGAGTGTAGAATGTAGGTTAATTGAGGGAACTTGAGCTCCTTCTGTGGCCAGGCAAGGACTGGCCAGCAGCTGGGATGTGGTTTGGGAGGTTGCTTAGGTATGACTCCTAGGGAAGGGGATCCTAGTCTTTCTTTGGGTCATATACTTTTTTGAGGATCTTCTATGGTCAGCGGACTATCTCTCCTGAACAATACTTTTTTTTTTTTTTTCATCCTTTTTTTTCCCAGGGAGTTTCAAAGACTGCACACATCTCAGGTTGAGAACTCCTGATTGAATGCTTTGGAGAAAGCCTGGGCTCCATGCTTTCGAAGAGTTCAGAGCCTGGAATCAAGAAGTTGGACCCTTCTGGGATCTGTTTAATTTTTTCATTGTCCCTGTGGAAGTGGGGCAAGTCACTCTTCAATGGCAACATCCAAGCTTCCTCTATGGTGAACCGGTAGGTCCCTGGCAGTAGGGTGTATGCAAATAATATGTGTATCGAGATGGGAAACTACACCACCACTTCTGTGTACTTGATATGACCTGAGTTCTATCATTTTGTCCTTTGGAGTAGAAATTTTTCCTTCTTTCCTCCCTCCCTCCCTCCCGTTCTTGCAGAGGAGAAAGTTGAAACTGCGAGAGGATAGATGGGCTGTCCAAAGTTAAACAGCTCACTCCAGTGCCTTACTTACTCTTTTTCCTACATAAGAGGAAGAGTAATTCTCTTATCTGTTCCTTGAAATATCCTTTGAAGATCTAATCCTATGTGAAAAAAGAACTTCCCATCAGTGGAATTTATTTTACTACCGTTAATAAAATCATTTTATTGTGAGGGATTATTGTCTTCTCTCTCTTTTGTATGTAGAATTTAATTCTTGCCACCTTTCGTTCTCTTGGTGAGAAATAATAGCAATCCAAACTTGCATTTATTTGTTAACTTTCTTTTTAGGAATGCAGTGAATGTAACCCTTGACAATTCTAAAATTCTTCAGTAACTTGAAAATATGTTAAGAATGTTGAGTCAAATCATATCTCCCAAAGTGTTTTCTTTACTTTTCCTATTAAAGATAATTTTATTTTATTTATGTTAAATCAGTTAGGCAGTTGATCAATTAACAAATATATTGAGTACCTACTGTGGGTAGGTAATATGCTGGTTTGACTGGTTGGATATGCTGTTTTTGTTTTGTTTTTAAGAATCCAAATCTATCTTATAATCAAATTTCTGATTGTCTTGAGTATTTATAAACAGCAAGACTCCAAATGCCAGGCATTCTAGGAATTGTATAAATTGGAAAAATAATAGCTAATATTTGAGGACAGCCATGCTGGATGTTATCAGTTGGTTCTCTAGATCCATTTCTGCCCTTCTTTGCCCTGCCCTCCTCTCTGGAGTGCACGGGGGCAGGGAGAGGGTTAGAGTGCTGGTCTCTGCATACTGATTCTTCTAGCATCTCTTGCTGCTGTCTTCTGGTTGTGTTTGACCAGTAGTGAGACAACAGGATATCAGAGGGTGGGAGGTGAAAGTGCCCACTGTGTATATCCTCATCCTCTGGCTCCCTTGCCATGGTCTGGCAGGGATGAGCTCTTCTTCTGCTTTGCATCTGTTGGAGGTTGCCTCATTTGGAGCCCAAGCCTTCTCCAGGAGGTATACATCACATTGTGTGTCTGTAACATTGCTTTCACTCTTTGCCCTTGTCAGGCCTAGGGCTGGTACTGGCTTCCCACTGTTGCTAGTCCCTGGATGCTTTGCCATTCCTTATTGGTTCTTTTAGTTCTGCCCACACCCCTGTAAATAGTCCTTTATTTTGAATGTGCCATCTGTTTCCTTTAGCATCCTGACTGATACTGCCAATTAGTCTCTGCCAAGCACTACACTACGACTTCAACATGGATTAGCTCATATAATACGTACTCTCTCTATGTGGTAGGCCTTAATATTATTCTTATTTAAAAAAAAAACTGATCAAAAAGAGATTGAAAGAGTAACTTGCTCAAGGGAGCACAGCTTGGAAGTAGTATGGCCAGTTTTCAAACCTGGGCAGACTGATTCTAGAGCCCACCCTCTTAACCACGCACTGTATGTCTCTGGTCAGGTTCTTTGGGATGTAGACTCTGAGATGAAGATTTCCAGGAAGGCAGAATTTTGGGGCATAAAGCTCTGAGGATCAACACTGGTAAGAAGGGGGTAAAAGAAGCAGGATTGGGGAGAAGAAGTTGAACCGTAGTGCAGGCACAACAAAAGCATAAGCTGAGCCGGAGAGGAGCTTGGGAGCTGGGAAGCCTCCCAAATTGGTATAAACGGGCTGGGCGTTCATATCCTGGCACTGCCTCGTCATTCATTGCAAAGCCTAACCTTGGACCCTCTTCAGCCAAAGTGAATCTAGAAGGAGACTCTGTTGAGAATATTGACTGCCAACATTTCCAGAAGCTGGGGGAATTAGGGACTAGTCTTGGAGGGTGGATCTGGGCAACACACCGTGGCATCCACTACATTATTTGAAACACATATGGACGTCATGAGTTGGCAGCTTGCTCAAATCATTTGTGATCTTTGAAAACTTTATTAGACTCATGTATATAGTTGTTTTTCCTAGCATATGTGTATGTGTGTGTGTGTATGATTATGGTGAATTGTTTGAAATTGTTGAAAAAACACTAAGTAGGAGTCAAGAGACCTGGATTCTAGTTACTCCTCTGCTGCTGCTCATCTACACGCCTTTGTTCAATTCACTTAATGCCTCTGGATTCTCTGGGATATAGAATTCTCTCCTTATTCATAAATTGAGGAACTTTGATTAGATTGTCTCTAAGTCTACTTACATTGTAAAGCTCTATGGTTTTGTTAATTTATTAGCTTTCTAAAATCCAGAAATAGCAAAAGTAAACATGTTGGAATGCTTTTAAGTAATGCTGGAGACTATTTCTTACAACATCCGGTTAGTGACTTTCTCAAGCTCTCTTAATAAATCAAGATGAACTTTATGAACAATCACACAGCCCCAGTATCATCCAGTGTCCTCTGAAGGGCAGAGATGCCTCCTGTCTCCTCAGAATGGCTTTATTTGGTATATACAAGGTTTTAGAATGCTAGACCCTTCTTTATTATTTTTGAGCATAGTTTATACAGATGTTTTATTTTAAGAATTGTTTTGAAATTGCTTTCACAGGGTAATTGTTACAATTTGACCAGACATGGTCTTAATTTGGATCGATATATCTTGACCAAAGCAAGAAGGAAGGGAAAATAGCCTTAACTTGAGTTGGTGAAATAAAACTAATCCTCAAAGTATAGACAGACTAGAGAAACAAATAGGTAAACAAAGAAAAACTAGTGACAAAAAACACCAGGTATTGATGATAGAATTCCAAAAGACAAAAATATGTTGGATAAGTACTTGATATTGTACACTTTAGCTGAAACCAACGTGAATATATGTTAACAGAATAAAGGGTTAAATACTGACCTGAGTAAATATAGAAATCCTTTAAGATTGATTTTCCTGAGCTGTGGCAAACGATTCAATGAAAATGGAAAATAACTATTATTGTCAGTCATGTATGGCCTTGCTTGTATGATTTCCCAATGTAAGCCTTATGGTCGAAGCTGCTTGGACCATAAATAAATAAGTAGACATACCTTCACCCTGGCTTCCTTACCTGACTCTCGTTAAATCCTATCAGCAACTGTAGAGGGCCAAAGTGGCAATTTCAATAAATATTTCATTACATCGGAGCCCGTTTGCTGGTGTTTCAAATAAATAAGTATATTTTCTCACTCAGTGGACACTAGAAGAGAAAACTCTCCAGTTTCCATTTTCAGACTTTCTTTTACTTTCTGAGGAGGTCAGTCATTTTCGTTTTCCAGTATATGACTCGATTATTTATTGGAAGAAAATGTTTTAAATCAGGAAAAGGAAAAAAAAAACCTACCAAATAATTTATCGAAGACTGTCTCCTGGCAGATTAATCCCTACCACTTAGCCAGGGCTCATTCCACTGTGATCAGACTGGTCAAGCTTAAATTGTATGTCCACAACAAGTTGCATAAATAACCCCAAATACTGTGAACCTCTTTGCACTCGGTCATCTCCACGACCTTCAAAGAAAATGTCAGAAAGGGAGTAAGAAAAAATATAGCTTGAAATGCTCTAGTTATGGTATTTTCTAATAAATAAAACCCTTTTTTGGCTTCTTTCATCTAAACACATTTATCAGTTAAGACACATATACTTCTCAGTAAGTGAGTAGAAATGCTGCCTGTTTCCTTGTGGGAAACCTGGAAATACAATAAACATATTTAAAGTTGTGCTTCGGAGCTGTATTTAGAACTAGGGTTAACCGTCTTAGGTAATGTCCTTTTTTCTTCATTTGCCTTTACAGTATACTGTAGTCCATTTTAAATTGTCTCTTAATAAAGAGACTGTTTATGTGGAAATATTTGAAGAGATGGTTTCCTGGAAAGCTCCAGCTTCCATCCTGCTTATCCAAAGAGTGGGCCTTGAATGAAGCTACAGAGAGAAAGGGCTGTCCTAGTTAGGGATGGCCTGGTCTCTCTCTGCCCAGCAATTTCAGCTCAAACTGAAGTCCTATTCTCAGCCAAACTTTTTCCATCCTCAAGTTCTCAATTTTGGCTGGAGACATCACCAATATTTACATTTCCCAGACTAGAAATTATTATAAAGTTATCTTAATTCTTCTAATATCCTTTAGTTAATATATTATGTGCCCTTGATCCCCTCCTCCTCCTACCTTTGAAGTGAAAAGAGCACTGTGTTTAGAAAAGGGGACCTGAAATTGTAGTGTCCCTTCTCTGCCACTTACTAATATGGGACCTGACAAGATACTGAGAGTTTTAATGCCTTTCCCTGTGCAATGGGGATAGTACTGTCTGTTTTGCTGACATCACAAAGGTGTTTTCATGATGAAATGAGTTAGTGTAGATTATCCCAGTTTATTCGGTGGAGAGAGGCAGGGGTAACCTAATAAAATCGCTGCCTTCTTTCAGGGACTGGAACATAACACTGCTGCTCCCTGCACATCATCAACACCCATGCATTTGCCAAATTAGAAGGTTTAGGATGGTCATCTTGCTGTCACTTGCTGCAGATATCCAGCTCTGATCCTGAGGGGGAAGCCCTCCAGAAGATGCTCATCAAATTGCTTGCTCTTGCGCACCAAAGGAAAAGGCACATCCCATTCAGACCATTGCTGCTAAGTGGTCTTTCCAGGCTACAGCTGAATCTAGTTGTGCCAAAATATCTATAATTGTTCAAGAGACCACAGAGATTAAATTCTCCCTTCTTCACATCCCCATTTTCCTCAACTGCCTACTGCACATCTGCTTTTGGACACCCCAAAGGAACATCATACTTGATATACCTAAAACTGGGCTTGGTATTTCCTTCCCCCACACGGTTCCTCTTCAGTGTCTGCCATTTGAATGATCCAGTGATCAAGCTACTACTCACTGCCTTGCCCAAGGCAGCAATCTGGGGTTGGTCTCCCTCTCATCAATATCAAATTAAACAGCAAAGCCTCTTGTGTCTATCTCCTACACAGTCTATTTCTATTCATTTTGTTCATCTTCATGGCCACCTACTCCATCCTAGGACATCATCATGCTTTATCTGAACTACTGCCACAGTTTCCTAAATTGCCCCCTACCTCTACTCATTCCTTATCTCTCTCAAGTCTAGCCCTAAATTTTAGCAGAGTTATTCTAAAATGCAAAGCTGACCATGTTAGGACCTTCCTTAAAATATTTTCAGTGACTTCCGATTGCCTTCAAGATGCTGACCAAATTCTATGAATCTTGTAAGGTCAAATTTCTGCTATTGTCTCCTGATTTCCTTTCCTCACCCATCCTATGTATGAACAGCTTATAAACCTGAGTAATTACTTTCAGTTCCCAGAACATGCCATGAGTGCCTTCATGACTTTGCATATGCTATTCCTCATCACGCGAATTGCTTTCCCTCTCTCTTTGCTTGGCCAATTCCCAGTCATTCCTTGGATTTCACTTTAGATGTTGCTTCTTTTGGAAAGCTTCCCCTGAGTCCTTAAGTTCTGAGAATACCCTGTACTTCTGTTATCATAGCACTTACCACATTTTTAGTACTGTTCCATTTACCCACCTATGTCCCCCAGTAACACACCACAAAGACAGGGATTCCGACTGGCTTATTCACCACTCTGTTCCTGGTACTCAGCTCAGTGTCCCACACAGAAAACTCTTAAGTGATTGTTGTATAGATGGCTGAATAAGATAAATGACATCTTTGTTTATTTTCTTGGGAAAGCAGACTAATACGGTTAAAACAATTTCCACCAGATATCAGAGTCCCATAATCCAGTTCTACATCCCCTTGTTTGATTACAGATGTTGCAAAACCTCTCTATGAAAGGAAATAATGCTACCTGTCTTGAGTTATTTCAAGAATTTTTAAAAATAGTGGGAATTCACAAGAAAGCTCACTTTAAAATGTAGTTTCCTCTTAACAAGAATATATCATTATATATTGGGGCGTCTGAGTGGCTCAGTCAGTTAAGTATCCGATTTTGGCTCATGTCATGATCTCATGGTTTGTGAGTTGGAACCCCGCGTCGGGCTCTGTGCTGAGAGCTCAGAGCCTGAAGCCTGCTTCAGATTCTGTGTCTGCCTCTCTTTCTGCACCTCCCGTGCTCACACCGTGTCTCTCCCTCTCAAAAATACATAAACATTAAAAAAAATCATTATTATCACACTCATCATGTTTTCAGTGGCATGTGCCTGTGTATATTAACCATTTTAGGCCTAATATTTGAATTTAGTCCTTAAAAAAAATTCTGTACTGGGTGTATCAGTTAGCTATTGCTGCATAACATCCCTCTCCAAAAACTTAATGGATTTAAACAATAACTACTTATTTAGCTCCTCATTCTGTAGGTCGGTAGTTTAGATAATTTAGGTAGTTAGCTAGGTTAGCATGGGCTTGTTCACATGGTAGAGAGGCAGGGTTCCATGAGAGACAATAGAAGAACATAAGAGCTCTTGAAGTTTAGTCTTGGAATTCGCACAGTACAAACTGATTGCATTTTATTAAATCAGGCAAGTCCCAAGCCAATCCCTATTAAATAGATAGGTAAATATTTAATTTCTTATGGGAACTCTTCCAAAGACATACAGAGGCATGGATACAGGGGCAGAAATAGTTGTGGCCATTTTGCAAACAATTGGCCATATTCTGTCAGTATCTTCATTTGATTATTTAGCCAATCACAAATCTGACCACGTTACTTTTGTATTTGAAATCATTTAGTGGTTCTGCATTGCCTATAAAATAAAGTCAAGCTCATAAAAAAGACCTCCATGAACTTCTCATGTTGGCCTTATCTGCCTGGTCTTTTATGCTTTAGGGACAGAACATTTCTTATAATTTTGACTAATCAAGTGTGCTGTTTCTGACTGGCCTCTGTGGTTCATACTGCTACCCTCCTCCTTTCCTTGCCTGAATGATGTTACTCATCCTAACAATCAATGACATTAACAATACCACTTATTATATGTCAGCACTGACTGTTTTAAACACTACCCCAATGAGGGTGGTACTATTATTATCTCCTTACAGATAAGGAAACTGGGACACTGTGAAGTTAAGTAACTTGTCGACGTTCACTCAGTTCGAAGTCTGGTTTCAGAACTTCAGTCTAGAGTCTGTGAATTTAACCTCCAGGGTCTCCTTACCTCTTAAGATTCAGCTCAGGTTGGCCTGGTCTCATATGTATCTTGACATTTGCCACGTTTGATTATGTATTTCAATGTCTGATGCCCCTTTGAGTTGTGAGCATCTCAAGAGCCCAGATCATGCCTTACCTTCGATTGTAACTGGCAAATGTAGCACCCAGTCATGTCTCTGTTGCCCTCTCCATACTAATCAAGATGCGTCTTTTGTACCATTAAAAATCTCTGCTTCTTGGAAGAAAAAAACCAGAGTGAAGACTATTAGTCCTCACAGCATCTCCAAGAAAGAAGTGACGAGTGGGAAGCTCTATCTCATTTTGCAAACAGGAAATTCAGGCATGTGGAGATGAAATCACCCAGTGCTGTGCCAGGATTCTTTTTTTGGTTTTCCGATTCCTAGTTTTGTGTTCTATCTACCAAAAAGTGGTATTTGTCTATGAAGTGCAGCTGATGGTTGCTTAATTTTCCCTAGAACAAAGTTAAAAAACATAACAATTAAATTAAATTACCCAAGAGGGATGCCTTCTTCCTTTGTAAAGTTTTGAGGGAACAAACTTTTGGGGAAACTTTCTTTTCCCTGGGGTATAGTGCTCTCTTCTCCCTCAGCAGAATATATTGTGTCTGATGGAGCAAAAAATTGTTTTTAAGAAACCCTGCACCAATCTGTCTGCCCCACTCAGACACATGCTCACACAGAAAATTAAATTCACAGAAATGAGAGAAAATCAAGAGAACCAAAGGAGCATGTCTTCCGTTTCTCAGAATCATTCTCCATTGTATTTAGTGGCCTGTTGGGTGACAAGGTGATGCGGGGAAAGGTTTGGTTGAATGCAGTGAATTTTTCATGTCCTTTTGCTTATTTCATCAAAGCATTGCAAGAAAGTAAGCAATATACACATTTCACCTGTATGGCTTTAATCTGTAAGAAGCTTTATTAGAACTTAGTTAAAACAAGTTTTTTTTTCCAGCTTGAGTTTCATTACTATCTTTTGCTTCATTAACAGCAGTAAGTTCTTGGGTGTGAAGCTTCCTTGAAATGGTAACTACCGAGAGAAAGTGGGGGGAGAAGGAGAAATAAAAGAAGAAGCTTTAAGAATAGTGCCACTGAGACACGTTCCTGGAAAAGAGAATCGGCCAGATGATCTCTGGCCATCTAACATAGTTTTCTTCTTCCAGCTTTTTGGCATTTGTCTTAAATCCTATTTCCTAAAGCATAATCTTTAAATCTCTGTATAATTAGCTCTCCTACACATATATTTTCATCATGCCTTAGGTGGAGATTTTATTGATGTAAACATGTGTTTTGTGAGACGAACAAAGAAAATAAGAGACAAACCAAAAAAACCAGACCTTTAACTCTAGAGAAGAAACTAATAGTTACCAGAGGGGAGGTGGGGAGGGGGATGAATGACACAAAACAAGACTTCCCAGTTTTACATCCTCCCTGGGTCCTATATCTCTCTGAACATCATTAGCCAGTATAACCATGCATTTGAGTCTGGGTTGTAAGCTTTGTAAAAAGAGGGATTTTGGTATGTCTTGTAAACCATGCTCCTCAAAATGTTAGATGAGGATGATGATGATGATGACGATGCTTCAGATGCTAACCTTTCATTGTAATCTCTTTTCCTTGAAATAATTGTCTTTGCCTCAGTGACTCAAAAAAAGATCTTTTTTTTCTTTTTTCTTTTTTTTTGGGTCTCTCAACAAGGACCCAACACCTTCCAGATTTTGTTCCTTTCTACTCCTGAATTAAGAGTTTGACTGAGAACCAGAAGCCAAGTCCCTCCGGTCATCGTGCACAATCATGAGGCTGCATATGAACTGGCAGTTAAAGCTCGCCAACTCCTCAACACGTCTCACATTCTTCCACCCGATCTCTTCTCACCTCTATTCTCAGAGTGGCTGGTTTGTTATGAAACTAATTTTTTTCTAGGCCAAGTTTCCTTTGAGCAGGGTGCAAAGGCATATGATCCTGTGGATTAGAAGTGGGTTGTCATCAAAACGATATAGCTCTGTTCTTCTCCGTTCCGTTCTTGGAATGGCTGAGAACAGACTTGCGAAGAGAAAAACTTGTTGGCGTTTGGGAGCTGCCAGGTTTTAGAGAGCCCAATTATGTCTTTTTTGAACTAGCATTTCTTTAATAGAGTTTAATTTAAAAATGTTTTTCTTTTCATTCTTGACATTTCTTATAGTTTTTAATTTGAAAGGATGAAGATATGTTTACTTACGGGGAAAGTAACAACAGATTGTGTATGAGTGAGCGGGGTCACTGGTCACCAACTGTGATGGTGTTGGAGTAGCCAACACATGGCCTACATACTCTCCAAAAGTACCCTTTCTAACAGCTCAGTCCCTAAAATTGCTTCATTGCTTGTGCCTTTGCTTTAAATCATTGTAGTTCTGCTAGAGTGTTAGTCTTGTTTGTGGCTTAGCATCTATTCCATCTATTTCTTGTTATAGTACCCCCAGATTCTCTATGAAATTCCTTCCTCCTCCATTTTGGAGGAATGGATTCTGTCTGAGTTTCAGGACTATGCCAAGTGCAGTATAGCTTCCTGACCAGGGAAATTGGTTCAGGAAGGGGCACATAACCAATTGAAGACACGTAAAGAGAGTTTTGCTGGATTTAATTTTTATCTTTTTTGAGAAGCCTTTTGTTTTCTGCCTAAGGTCCTAGACTTTTGGTATATTTTCCACTGGGGTTGTTGGTGAGAGGATGTGAGGTATGTGACTAAGCCTTCATTATCTGTCATGTAAATCTAGAACTGAGGAAACCACTGAATGGAACCAGAGTATGGAGCTTAATGTGTGGAAGGCAGAACCAAGAACAAGAAACTGGGCCCTTGGTGACATCCTTTGAACACTGCATCAAGCCTCACCTGAACCCACTGCTATCTAGTATGCATGCTGTAACTTTTAGTCACATGGTTATCATCTATATGGATTTAACTCTAAATAGTACTGTCTGTTCAGCTCCAGAGAGTCTATGGGGTTAGCTGAAGCTTCTAGGCCTGCATTACAGGCTGACTTTTCCATCTACCCAATCCCGCTTTTTCTCTTTCACATGATTGATCCCAAAAACCCTCCCTAATAAAAATCCTGTACAGGAAATCCCTTTTCATAGTATTCTTCCTGGGGAACCCCAAATGTAACAGGCATATCTCCTTCTATGTGGATTGATTTTCCATGGCAAACCAAAAAACAAACTAAAACAGAATATAACTGATTTGCTATACTTTGCTTTTGAACAGTTGTTTTTGGAATTCATGTTGCATTTTGCTCCAAGATCCAATAGCCCACCTCGGAGTTTGAATTATCCAAGAAGAGGGCAGGAGGGAAAGGAACTCAGGTAGATCACTATCTTCCAGAATCTCAAATCAAGTTTATGGTTTATTTTTTAATTTTTTGACATATTTGTGTACTCATGAAACTATCACCCTGATCAAGATAATAAAAATATCCTTTATCTCTCAAAGTTTCCTCTTGGCCCTTTATAATTCCTTCCTTCCATCCCTTCCCTTTCCCCATGGAATCATTGATCTGCTTTCTTTTACTATAGATTCATTTGCATTGTTTAGAATTTTACATAAATGGAATCACAAAGTATGCACTCTTGGCTTGCCTTATCTTACTCAGAATAATTATTTTGAGATTCATGTATGTTGCGTACATCAAAAGTTTATACCTTTTTATTGATGGGTAATTTTCCATTGTATGCATACATAATAACTTGCTTATTCATTCACTTGTTGATAGATACTTGAGTTGTTTCTAGTTCTTGATTATTATAATTAAAGCTACTATGAGCATTTAGTTACAAGCCTTTGTATAGACATATGCTTTCATTTCTTTTGGCTAAATACTTAGGAATGGAATGGCTGGATCATATGGTAGGTGTATGTTTAACTTTTAAGAAACTGCCAACTTGCTTTCCAAAGTGGTTGTGTCATTTTACATCCCCACCAGCAGCGTATGAGAGTTCCAGTTCCTTCAATCCTTGCCAATCTTTGTCTGTCTTTTAAAATTTTAGCCACCCTATAAGTGTGTATTAGTATCTCATTGTGGTTTTTAATTTGCATTTCCCTAGTGACAAGTGATATTGAACATCTTTTCATGTGATTACTTGCCATCCATAGATTTTCTTTGGTCAAGTATCTGTTGAGATATTTTGTTCATTATTGAATTGAGTTTTTTTTAATTTTTATTGTTTTAAGGGGTTTTAAATATACTATATTCTATATATAAGTACTTTATCAGATACGTACCTTGAAAATATTTTCTCTCAGTCCATGGCTTGTCTTTTCATTCTTTTCTCATCTTAGTATTTTTCTTTTTAAAAATTTTTAAAAATATTTATTTATTTTTGAGAGACAAAGAGACTGAGCATGAGCAGGGGAGGGCAGAGGGAGAGGGAGACCCAGAATGCCAAGCAGGCTTCAGGCCCTGAGCTGTCAGCCCGGAGCCCAATGTGGGGCTTGAACTCAAAAACCAGGAGATCATGACCTGAGCTGAAGGTGGCCACTTAACCGACTGAGCCACCTAGGCTCATAATAATATCTTTCAAAGAGCAGAAGTTTTAAATTTTGATCAGGTCCTACTTATCAATTTTTAAAAATTTTATGGATCATGCATTTGGTGTCATAACTAAGAAAACTTTGCATAGCCCAAGACCACCAACATTTTGTTCTATGTTTTCTTCTAGAAGTTTTATAGTTTTCGGTTTCACATTTAGATCTCTATCCACTTATTTTTGATTTTTTGTGTGATTCATTTTCAGTTAATTTTTATATATGGTGAAAGATATGGATTGAAATTAATTTTTTTTTGCATATGGATATCCAAGTGTTCCAGCACCATGTGTTGAAATCGCTTATCTAATTTTAAAATATGGAGCACATAGTTCCAGTGTGGTCCATAGACTATCTCAGCATAATCACTCCTAGTACTTGTTAAAAATGCAAATTCCTAGGTCTTTACCTAGCCCCATTGAGTTAGAATCTTATGACCAATATCCTAAGTAATTCTTGTGGATACCAAACTTAGGGAGCACCTGGCATGATGCCGTTATTATTCATTAACACTTTACTTCAAATCAACTGTGTCCATCAGAGCCCTGAGAAGATACAATTTAGGAAAAGCAAGTATCTATAGGATGAAAAGAAGGCAGAATGTTACTTTTTTTAAAATAGAAAAACATTTAAACATATACAAAGGTAGACTGACTAATATAATAAATTTTCAATTTCAGCAATAATCAATATGAAATATTTTTAAAAACGTATAGGTGAATTTTGGCTATGTGAGGAAGAACTTCCAAGCTTAAAAAGCAATGGGAAAAACCAACAGCAGAAAAGAAAACTAGAATGAACAAACAACTGAAAAGAAATCAAAGGTCAATATAATTGTTAAGATAAACATTGAAAACCTCTACTGATCACAAAAATCTTAGGTAACTTAAAAGACAAGTAACAATGAGGTAATACGTTTGAATAGAAAAAGTGATTGATTTTTAATCTATGAAGACATAAAATTTGAAAATGACAAAACTCACTAAGTGATAGATGGATGAAAGGACATAAAATACACCATTGAGATTATAATGAGAGGATGTCATGCAGCCAGTAATATTATCTTTAAACATAATGTTTTACAGCAATGGGGAAACATATATGGTATGGTGAAACAAGCTGAATACATAATCGTACTTTTTGTATGATTTCAAGTATTTAAAACAAGACTTAGGGGAAAAAAATGACTAAAAGCCAGTATGCTTCTGCCTGTTACTTTATGTCCAGGGAACATGTTTGTATTGCTGATGTAATCAGAAAAGAAAAAAAGCCTAATTTTAAAGAAGAAAATGTCTGACAAGGGACACTTCCTTGGCCAAACCAGAAATTGGGACAGAGTACAAATAATGGACATAGAAAAGGAACAGGGAAGGCTGAAAACAGGTTGTGTGCACATTGTCTTAAATGAGAAAGTAGAGGTGGTGGTTTCCTCCTCTGCAAGTATTACCAGTGGATGAAGACTGTCTTCATAGGAGCAGTGCACACCTAGGGGGCTGGCTGAAGTGGGTAGATTTCTAATGACTATGCCACAGTCTGTTCTCCTGATCAGATATAGATCCTGCTTGGGGCACTTGAATGGCTCAGTCGGTTAAGCACCTGACTCTTGATTTCGCCTCAGGTCATGATCTCATGGTTAGTAAGTTCCAGCCCCATGTGGCACTCTGAGCTGACAATGCAGAGCCTGCTTGGGATTCTCTTTCTCCCCTCCTTTCTCTGTCTCTCTCCGTCCCTCCCCTCGTCTCTCTGTTGTGCACATTCTCTCTGTCTCAGAAAGATAAATAAACTAAAAAAAAAAAAAAAATGTAGACCTTGCTCAAGTCCATATAGCCCCTTTTCATGACTCAAGGAGTAGGGTGCAGAGGAAATAAGCTAAAGTGGTAATTTACAGCCCTTTCTTCTTGTCCAAAGCCACCCAGTGGATGAAATGTCTGTTTGTTCATAGGCTCTGAAGTGTTACTTTGTATCATTTTTCTTCTACAGTTCAGACACTAAATCTAAAATTTTTTACCAAATCGGAAACCCTCTCATATCTTCTGGGTTTGTTCTTCTGAACTGAAATTGAACTCTGGCACTTTAGTTCACATGATGTTAGAACAATGTAACTTTTTGTTTTGAAAAAGAATGGCTTTTAAAGTCTCATAAATGGGTCTTGCCTGTTCTTGGAAATTGAGAAGCACTTGTAAACTCCACTCCCTAAATGTATTGTATAATTGTGAATAAATAAATATTAAGGAAGCAGAAATGTACAGATTATACATCTCAGATTATACACTGTGAATAAATAAATACTAAGGTAGCAGAAATATACAGATTATACACCTCAAAAATAATAAAAAATATATTTGTTCTTTTAAAACCCTATTATTGGAAATCAAGAATTGCAAAGAGAAAAGAGAGAGAGAGAGAATTACAAAAAAAAAAGATATTAAAAAACAGATTATGATTCAGGACCATATTCTCATCTTAAAAAAGTAAATTAGAATGTCAGGTAGTGTTGGTGAGATCTCAGAAGTACTACAGAATTACTGCAAGAAAGTTTTATATACTTGTTCTTTAGATGATCCTATAATCCTGTGGTTTCTGGTAGTATAGATTCGTATTTTCATGCAGCCTTCTTCTGTGATCAGTACTAAAATAACTATTATCAAAACAACTATTGAGTATTCAAAGTATGCAGAACAAATCTCATAAACGAAATAAATTTGTATAAAAAAGTTTTTCTCAGGCTTGTCAGGGAAATAATACAGAATGACTGTGAACTATAAAAACTAGGCAACTTCTCTAAAACTAGGCAACTTCTCCAAAATAGCAACATAGGACACCCTAAGGAGGTTAAAAAATAGATTTAAGGATTGATCCAAGTTCTTTTCACTACTTTTGTAGAGTCTCTTTTCAAAAGCAGGAATTGAAACATGTAGTATGATGATTATGATTCTACTTAAAGGAAGAACAGAACTCAATATCTTAAAGACGAACAGGATCAAACAAATAGTATGAGTTCTCCGTGTTCTGAAATACATATTATTAGATTTTTCTGACATGAAATACTCATACGTTGTTTTCATTTACTTGGATTTATTAATGTGAAGCGTGCTAAAAAGTAGACTTGAAATATGGTTGGATTATCATAGGATTATTATCAGGTAGGAAAAAGAGTAGGATTATCAAGAGAGCTTTGAACTATGGATCTCCATGTACTTGTAGGAGTGGATGTCACCCTCTAAATTCTAGGCCTGAAGGACTTAACCTTTCATGTACTTAATCTGTCATGTACTTTTTTACTTAACTTGAACAGTTTGATAAAAAGCATCAGATATGAAGTATCATAAATGTAGAAGACATTTTGCAATGTTCTGTCTCTGTGCAGAAGACTTATCAGAAAGGATACATGAATAGCATTTTGAGACTGTTTTGATGATGATGTACTTACCAAGATAAGACTGATTTTACAATGAGTTGGCTATATTAAATATATTTAGTTCCTATTACTGAGCTAGTAATATTTATTTTTATTCTTTTTTTAATTTTTTTAAATGTTTTTATTTATTTCTAGGAGAGAGAGAGACAGCGTGAGCAGGGGAGGGTCAGAGAGAGAGGGAGTCACAGACTTCTGAAACAGGCTCCAGGCTCCGAGCTGGCAGTCAGCACACAGCCCGATGCGGGGCTCGAACCCACGAACTGCGAGATCATGACCTAAGCGAAAGTCGGACGCCTAACCGACTAAGCCACCCAGGCGCCCCTGAGCTAGTAATATTTAGTACTTTCTCAGGTTCTTTATTACAATGAGCAACATGGCTGAAAACTCCTCATTTGATTACCCAAAGGAACACTGGCTAGTTACCAACATGTGAGCCATTATTTTAGGAAATATGGATGATTCTGTTCCAATACATTTGAGTTGCCTGATTGCTTGAGCTTGAAAATCATATGGTCTCATATGGGCCCAGTCTCTTAGTGAATTCTAAAGTTATTGCTCCTGTATCCGCATTTGGAGATAATCTCTAAAAATACATCTCCCAACCTTTGGCCATGCTGTTTCTCATAGAAAAATTTCTTGGACTCAGTTAAAAAATATTGGTGATCTGATAATAAAATGGAATTACTGCCTTTCATTTTAAATCAGGAGGCACTTACTTAATGCTAACTTCATGTCAAGTACTGTATACATGGTCCCTGACTTACAGTATTTGATTTGTGATTTTTTGACTTTCCAGCGATGCAAAAGTGATATGCATTCAGTAGAAGTGGTACCTCAGATGTTGAAGTTTGACCTTTCCCTGGGCTGGTGTGACCCTTTCTTGTGAGGTTGAGCAGTGGCCTTGCCGGCAGCCATGCAATCATTAGGACAAACAGCCCAGACACTCACAACCACTTTGTACCTGTACAGCCATTCTGGTTTTTTCATCCAGTCGAGTTGTCAAGAAACTATATGAGATATGCAGCAATTTATTATAAAATAGGCTTTGTGTTAGGTGAATTTGCCCACCTGTAGGCTAATGTAAGTGTTCTGAGCGTGTTTAAGGTAGGCAAGGCTAAGGTATGATGTTCGGTAGGTTAGGCACATTAAGTGCATCTTCACCTTAAGATATTTTCAGAAATAGCCCTGTTGTAAATTGGGGAAAATCTGCGTGAAGCAGCAGAACAATAAAAAAAACACATGAGCATAATATAGTGTCCATTTATCCACACACTGTTTTATATTTAGTAGGATACTAATACATTATCTCCTGAAACTCCACAAAATAGATATTATTTCCCCCATTTGCAGGTGATAAAACTGAAACCAAAGTCTCACTTGCTTAAGATCATACTTTTAGTAGAGCCAGGATTATAACCCAGGTATTTTTGGACTCTGAGTTCTTTTCTCTATTATTCAAAAGATACATTTTCCTAATGTTTTCCAGTCAAGATAAACCATGTAACTGTCGTAATGCAGATATCCTTCTCGTCCAGGCTAAGAGTTGCTATACCTTGTCTAAATTTCACTGGGCATTTCAATACCATAGGAGCAGGAAATTATTCAATTCATGAGAAAATTCATGCACCTGTGGATTTCATCTTTTGTGCCAGATGAATAGGTGAGGTTGGATTTGATTTACTCCATGACTAAACTCTGAAATTGGGATTTAAAATGGATATGTAATCTCACTCTGATTCCATTTTTCCTGTAATGCTGCCTAATGGTTATGCAAGCCTCAGAAACGTATTTAAAGTAATAACATGTCCTTTTATCCAATAACATCAAACTGAGATCCTTTTTGTTCACTTTTGCTAGACCTCTAACCTTTAAAGGTAAGTCAGGCAGCTGCAGAAAACCTGATCTTATTTTCTGCCCCTGGCAAGACTTTTTCAAGTTCATCTTTTTTCCCTTCTCTCAAAATCTGATGAAAAATGAAATGTCAGGAAAACAAGCTCTTGAGCTAAAAAACTTGTGTCTGTCTCTGTGACAGATGTCAGTTTGAAAGGTTTCAGGTCACCTGTCAGAAGTGTGCCAGTGTGATCTGTACTCACATTGACTCGACCTCACACCAATACCGAGTTCTGCTTTTAAAGATATCCTTGAAAAAGAATTAAATGATTTGAAGTCATTGCTTTTTCCTCTTTTAACTCTGATTAATGAGACAGAGAGACAGAGAGAGAGACAGAGACCGTACTTTTAAAAGGACAGCTTGACCTTTGGGTGCCCCTGGCAGTGAACCAATCAGCATTCTTGTAATCCAAACACAGATGCCTGAAGCTAAACAAATCCTATACTTGTGAACAAGAATTCAGTTTGCTGTCAAAATACAGTGAAGAGCAGCACGGGGCTGCTTTGAACAACATACCATGAATTAAAGTTTAAATGTTTGTGATTAATAGAGAAGAGTAATATTGGGCAACATGGTATCTCACTGGTGCCTCAATTTAGTAACACATATTTTCAGTAAAAAAAAAGAAATCATGTGTTTTAAGTCCTGTATCCTAACTCCATATCTTGGACATAACTCCCTAATATTTTATGCCTGAAACACTACTGATGTTATTGTACAAGTCAGTAGTTTGTAATGACTAATTAATGGGGTTGAACTCTGTTCTTTTCTGGATTAGTTACACAATGTTTGAATTATTTATCATGGTGATTAAAAAATGCTTTTTTTCCCCTCATGAATCTTTATCATAGCCCAGGAAATTTAAGGACTGGAAAAAAAGAGATGGATTTTATTTCATCAGTTTGGGAGTATTCAGAGCTTTGCTTCGTAACCAAGAAGATAAAAGATTATAGCTCCAAAGGCGTGTTTGCCAAATCTACCACTCTAAATAAGAGGTCGGATCAAAAGAGACAAAAGTCAATGGAATATAAAACCAGAAACTTTAGTAGCACTTTAGAGATGTTAGGGTTTTTTTCTCTTTGCTTGACTCTTAAGTATACAATACTTCCCTTTTTCAAGTGGGCCCACCCTTGACATGAAATACAAGTTAGTTTATTGAGGATATGTTCATTGTATCCTTGTCTGGAACAACATTTTTTTGTGTGTGCAGAAAACTTGGGGGAAATAAAGAAGTGTTGACCTGGAAGGTAATTAGTTAGCTTGAACTGAAGATGGAAAGTAGATCCTTTGCAAAAATTTGTTTTGTATCTGTGAAATTTCTTTGCTTTCCACAGCTATGTTTTAGACCAGTGCTTCACAGACATTACTGTGCACATAAATCTCTTGGATCTTTTTTTAAAAAAAAATTATTTATTTATTTATTTATTCATTCATTCATTTATTCACTCATTTATTTATTTAGAGAGAGCAGGGAAGGGGCAGAGAGAGAGAGAGAGGATCCCAAGCAATCTTAACACTGTCGGCACAGAGCCCTGTGTGAGGCACAGTCCCCATGAACTGTGAGATCATGACCTGAGCTGACATCAAGAATCAGACACTTAACAACTGAGCCACCCAGGCACCCCTCTCCTGGATCTTCTTAGCACAGGTTTCTGATTCAGTAGCTTAGGGTGGGGCTCAAGCCTCTGCCTTTCCCCACAGATTCCCAGGTGATGCATCTCTTGCTGAGCCCAGAGCACACACTGAGTGCTAGAATTTTAGATTGTTCACAGCTCTCCACAAGAGCTGTGTCAAATCCCTCAAGATTCCCACATAGTTCTGAAGTCCAAGCAGCTTATCTTAAAACATTCCCTTTCTGACATATTTTTCCTGTTTATGATCTTTCTCTGTGTGTCTGTAACCTGATATCTTTTTAAACCTTTTTAGAACTTCCCATTTTAATATAACAGTAGTCGTGTTCTCTCACCCCTACTGTATTACAAAGAGAAGGTGTAGTACCCAGATAGCAGCAGTCAAGTTTTCTCAACCCCGCTTTTATGTGTTTGTTTATTTACTTATTTATTTTAATTCCAGGATAGTTAGCACATGGCATTCTATTCATTTCAGGAGTACACTATAACGATTTAACACTTCCGTATATCACCTGTGTGCATCACGACAAGTCAGCCTTGCTCTTAAATCACTAGTTTTTGCACTAGATCATGGTCTTGGTGAAGTACTTTATGCTCCACCAGGTAATTTCAGTAATACTTACTGACCTCTCTCCCTTGCTATGAAGCAGTCAGACTGTTCATAATCAGGAGGTGGAAGTCTTTGAAGTCTTAGCACTTGGACTAAGAAGCACCCAGAGGAAAAAAACAGTTAAAAACAAGAGTAGTCAGAACTATCAGCAGTGTTTAGACCCAGATAACCACAGACATCCTGGAATTTACTTAACCATGTCTGATTTCCCAGTGAGTCATGTTTACATCTCTGGATGTTAGTTTACTTTCCCTTCATTTTTTTCTTGATCACTCATGCAGTGGGAAGCGGAAACGAAATCTTCCATGGCAATTAAAGTGCCCATACTTGTGCTAGCTATGTGTTCCTGCTACTGATAGGGAGGGTTCTGGTTATTAGTCAAACAAAGCTGTACCAATGTTCTCATGCTCATTACGTATTTATAATATGGACATTCTTGTGACATATCATGCAGCTGCTTTAGCAGGGAACTAATATCAAATGAGAGAGTGCCAGATTTAGCGTTACCAAGTTAAAACGCGCCATATTTAATGCTCCATTTTCATTCCGTGTATGTTAGATATACACGTGATTGCTGAGAGTTTCATACCAGTGTATTCATAATTGTGTATTCCACGAGTTATTTTTATCCTTGGTAAAGATTCTTACTCTCTCTTCTGTGAAATGCCAAGATCGTTTAAGCAAGTGAAAAATATTTGCTAATTTGCTCAAAAGGCTCAAAGTATTTTCGGCATGGAGGGCAATAGCCCATTGCTACCTTCTCTTAGAAGAACCAAACCATGAGGTGGGTTGTTTATCACACAGTGAGGCTTAAGGGCCACTGTATCGCCACTGTCATGAAAAAAACTTTATTTTATGTTGCCACTTTCACGTGGTGAACCAACCAGACATGCGGGAGAGCACAAGAGTGTAGATTAGAATCAGAAATACAGATTCCATTCTTGCTGTCCTACAGACTCTCAATAACATTATTCTGAATAAACCTTCCCCTGTAAGAAAACGGCTTCAACCTTTTGATGAGTATCGGTGGAGAAAAAAAAAAAATGGGGGATATAGCAATTGTGAAAACAGGTTTTTCTGGCTGAAATTAATAATTCTGAGCAGTACTAAAATTAATTACTCTGCGGTTATAAGTAGGCAGCGGATTTATGGTAAATGACAGAGTGTTTGCAAATTTTCCTGACTACTCGATTAGAAAATGCACAAGTGGAGGCGTCAGCCGAGCATGCATTATTTAAGTGGTTGGTGTCTGGCGACAATCTGGAAACTGCAATTGTTGTGGTTGCCGTAGGAAAATTCGCACTTTCTGAGAGAAATTCTTTCACCTTTGTGTGCCCACAGCCTGGATCTCTCCTCATGGCAGCTGTAGGAAACACAGGAACTCCGTGACCTGGAAAATGTGGGACAACTGCCACAAGGTGACCCTGGAAGGCTGGGGTAGGCCCAATTAATTTAAAATTTTGCTTGGCCTTGTCTCTTCCAATTTTCTAAATCCTCTGGAAAAATGATTAATGCGTACACTGCCAATGCGAAAATATTTTTGACCCTATTAAAGTCGACCAAGGGTAAACCAAGTGTAGGCTGGCATTGTATCAAACTAGCTTTATTAAATTTGATTGGAGGTTTGTATGAGGAAGGGACAGACAAGGACATTATTTTGCACAGCGGCTCTCTTTTAAATGAAAATATCAAGAGGAATACAAAGTAGCAATATGCCCTGGACAGGAATCATTTTAAATATAAGAAAATACCATGAAGAACTTTGTTTAAATGGTAAACCATGTTCGCGAGAAAATTTGCTGCTATCTTATTGCTATGCTGGTCAGTTACTAATGAGGCTGTTTTAATTTATGGAAGGCTATGGAAGCCTTTTTTTTTTTTTTTCATTTATAGATGAACTAGTTCAACCTTGCTTTCTTTCTCTTATCTGTCATTGAATTCTACAACTTAAAATTATCTGTCTGCAGTCTGAACCATAGCAGAACAAGGCTTCATTTCACGATGTTTCCCCAGTGTGTCCATCCCGTGAAATGGACTAATTAATTAACAAAGTGATAGTTTGGCTTTTCTTCCTACTGGTTATTCTGTTTTGAATAAAAAGAGCACAATTCAGGCACAATTCTGTCAAAGGATGGAAGTTCTCATAAGCATTTCTTCCTTTTCCAGGAAAGACAAAATCTTTTTAATTGTCATAAAATAGAGTGGGTACATAATTTAATTTAGGAACCAACAACCAGAATTCTCACGTAAGGTTCCCTATAGTTTTCTTACACCTTGGAGGTATTCAGCAATGTGATGTCATCAGAAAGAGTATATTTTACCATTCATTGTGTAGGAAGTAGAACAGTTTCCTTTATGGAAGGCATGGGTCCTATGGAGTGAATGAGTGAATGGCAGAAATTGCCTGAGATCAACCACCACAGCGAGGACTGACACAAAGCTAGACTGGCAGGTTAGGCGGTGGCAGTAGCCCACAGAAGGTTCTAAAATACACTGGTCATTTTAGTCATTTCAGTCTCATGGGCATGGATGTGGAGAATCAGTAATCACAGGATAAAACATTCATGAGTGGGGATATTAGCTTTGCCTGAGACTTTTTTTTTTTAATAGTTTATTGTCAAATTAGTTTCCACATAACACTCAGTGCTCATCCCCACAAGTGTCCTCCTCCATGCCCATCCCCCCCTCCCCCCACATCCATCAGTCCTCAGTTTTTGTCAGCATTCAAGAGTCTCTCATGGTTTGCTTCTCTCCCTTTCCCCCACCATTTCCGCCCTTCTTCTCCCCCTTGTTCCTCCGTCAAGTGCCTGAGACTTTTTAACTGAAAGACGTGAATGAACTGTCTTACCTAGAAGACTTGTCCGAGATTGTGTCTAGCCTTACCCGTGTTCTGTGGCTTTGTCTGCAGCGTCTTCCTACAAGAGGGTTATATAGCCCTGTCCCATTTAATGCAGGTATGGCCTTTTGATGTGTTTTGGCCAAAGAAATAAGAGCAGAAGTGAGGTGTGTCACTTTCAGGCAGAAGCTTTAAGATCCAGGGGCATAGTTTACTTATTCTCTTTTTTCTCCACATGACAATCAGCAAAGTTCCAGATAAAGGACAAAGTGGAGCCAGGTTATGGCTGACGTATGATATACATGATAGCGTGAATGAGAAACATGCCTTTGTTACTGCTAGCTGTTGAGATTTTGCAGTTGTCTGTGAGCCCTGCAAAACATGGCCTATACTGATTGACACAGATGTAAAGGGCAGCCTTTCCGCACAAGCTAAAGAACATGGTGTTAAATAGGACTCTGAGCTCAGCATGGAATTAACTCTCATCTTCCTGCTACCATTTCTAGGAACCTCTGTGCTTCCATATCCAGCTTCTTCTTCCCTCTTTTGAGGGTAGAGTGAACCTACTCTGACCAACAGCCAAAATCTTTACTTGGGCTCTGGATCCCGTCTCCTCCCAAATAGTTACAGCCTTGTTTCTTTAGTTATCTCTTCTCTCTTGTGATGTCAATCTTTCCCTGTCTAATGGATCATTTGTATCTTCTGTGCTAAAAACACTTCTTTCTTGGCTTCGTGTTTCTTTCAACTAAGCCTTCCCATGTCTCTCTTCTCTTTCTAAACCAAACTTCTCAAAATATTTAATTGTGTCTGCTGTCTGCATTTCCATTTCATCTCTAATCTAATCTAATTTTCATCCCACCACTGAAAACAAATTGCTCTTGTCAAAGCCACCAGAAGTCTCCATATGGTCCAGTCCAGGGGACACTTTTATGTGCTATTTTTATTCTATTTCTTAGCAACATTTCACTGAGGTGACCACTTCTTCCCCCATGAACGAGCTTTTACTTGGCTTCCTGGACAATTCCTAGATTTATTCTCTACCTATTTTGTGGTCAACTCTTTCTCCTTCTTTACTTACCTCTAAAATTTGAAAAAGTAGAGCTCCTATGGGTCAGTATTGAGTCCCCTTTCCTTCTTCCTGTATTGACTTTGGGCTTATGACAATTCTTATTGTTTGTAGAGATGTCATTTTGAAGTCTCTACTTGGAAATACTCATAAAAACCCTATTTATATATACTTTTGTATTTCCCACTTCAAAACATTCTTTATGAAACTACAGGCAGAATTCATAACTTTGTTATTTTAATTCTCTCATTTTATTCTTAAAAAAATGTCTTGATCATCCAGAGCGTGCCAGGCACTGTAAAAAAAAATGTTAGGGATATAAAATTGAATCAGATATAATTCTTTCTCTCAAAAAAAGGGCTTAGTGGGGAGGAAAATATGCACACAATTATGGTAAGATGAGTAAAATGAGAGCATTTCTAATAATGTATCTTGTATAACACATGGTGGGAACATAAAGGAAAGAGAATCTAGGTTTTCTGGGGCAGTAAGAGAAAGATTCCCAGAGGAAGTTATATTTGGGCTAAAACTTAGTCAAACAGGAATTTATCAGAAGCAGGGAGGGAAGAGGAAACATTATTCTGAAAGGCAGGAGATGTGAGAAGGCCTGTCATGTTTAGTGAATTTAAAATAGTTCAATATTTTTGCGAAGGATGAGGGAAGTGGGGGAGGAGTAAGAACTGAAGCTGGCCTTGGGGACTGGGCTCAGGGCATGTGGGTTTTTATGGAATTACACTCTTTTGATGTTTGGGCTAACATTTCTGAACCCTTTCAATGTTCCTGGTTCATCTCTCCTAACCCTCTATTCACGGGCTCTCTGATACTAGGGGGAAGAGCAACAGAAACAATATTAAAAATTTTGAGACAGAAAGCAGTGCATGCTGTCACTGCTCTAGTCTTTATATTCTTCTATCATATCTATCTGTTTACATTCTAGTTTTCTTTTATCATTGTTTTACTTCATTTGGCTTTGAGTAGCAGTTTTCTAAAAGGACAGATGCTAAAAGTTTGAATGTTTCCATACTTACTATCTATAGCAATTAATTTCGTTCCTTTATTTTTAATATTGTAAGGAAACAATAATTCTGACTATTGAATGAATGGCTGTTTGGAGACTACATTTCCTCTTTTTCATATGGATAAGAATCAGTTATGAAGTGTCTGAGACTTCAGTACTGGTAGAAAATCCCAGCTGGTGTTGGTGGGTGAGTTAGTGTAGAATACAGTTTATTGAGCAGAATCCACAGAAAGGGCATGCCTCCGGGTAACCCAGCACTGTTTTAGTATTGGCAAACATGGCAATTTCCATTTTATCATATTTACATTCTAACTCTCAGCTTATTGGTGTTTCTTGTTATGCTCATGATGAATGACAGTTTTCTGAAAATTAAAAATGGCAAATAAGAATATGTACGTGGATTCTTGAATATTTCACACTTACCAGAACAAACAACAAAGCGCTTCTTTTGAAACTATCTCGGGGAAGGTAATTTTGCTTCTACACATCATATAAACAGTATTTAAAATATTTAAATTTTCTGAGGCAAAATTCACTTGACCAGTGTGAAATGTTTTGACTTTGTTTTACCGTTTAAAAAAATCTTTTTTCATTTCTTAATTCATAACAACAATGACAGATAGATTACGAACAGGGCATTCCAATTGAGATCTTTCTTTAACTTCATGGATAAGTAATGTTGGGGTGAGTCAAATCATTTCAGGGACAAACCTTCTGCATGGAGTGCTAGCAGGCACCATTGTCTTACTTGAATTATTTTATAGTTGAAACTGAATGGACTCTGATAACTTCTCCAGTAAATTAGTCATTTTAGTGAAGTGCCTACAGCATTTCTGTGAAAGCATTAGAACCAAGAACAAAGAGACATTAATGGCATGAGTCAGATTCCACCCCGTGACTTCCAAACCAAGTTGAAAAAGAAAATGGGGTGGTAGAAAGGAAAGTGCACAAGTCTAATTTTCTGGATATAGAGGTAGTTTGTAAAATGCCTCTAAATATACAGTAATTTCTTGTCTGTCGAGCTCTAGCCCATTCAAATGCTCATTAGAATTTTCCATTAGCACTGGATTGACCAGAAGTGGGTGGATGGCCACTGACTTATAAACTGGCTCCAGTAAAGTAAAGACTCATTTCTCACATAGAAATTGAGCTACTGGGCACAGGGATACTTTTTAAATACCTCGTCCTCCCTGCCTGTCCACGTGTGTCAGGGTATGTGACGTCCTTGACACCAAGACACGTTCAGGAATGAAGTCTATATTCCAAATTATGTAAGGAGAGACTAAACAATTTGTAAGATATTTAAATAAAAAGCTAAGTAATTATGGGCTTCTTTTTCCCCAAAGTGACCATGTCTCTTATCAGCATTAGGTAGAGTGTTTAGGGATGTTCATTAAGGATTCCAGGCCACTGGAGTACTAGTAAGATCATTAATTTCTACCACAAAGCCTCAAACGTATTACCCTAGCCAAGTGGGTACTGGGGAAATATGGTTCATTATTTCTGATAATGGAAATGTTCTTTTGTGCAATGGCAACTACACAGCTTACAGCTGTGAATGTTAAGGGATTAGGTATTAGTTTTTCCAGGTATCTAGGTTTCTAACTATATCTCACTTCATGTGTGATGGCTCTTACAAAGCAGCCAATACACTGACTAAGAAAGCTTGTTGGAAGATGGGAAGATCCCAAAATGCAGAGAAAAGGTTTACTCAGACCTTGAAACTGAATTAAGTGTTATTAAATGAGAAAAACAAATGTTCTCCTTTGTCCACTGGGTTAAAATAAAGTTAAATATTAAAACAATTTCTTAAGAGTGCCTGGGTGGTTCAGTTGACTGGGCGTCCGACTTCAGCTCAGGTCATGATCTCACAGTTCATGGGTTCACAGAGTCAGGCTCTGTGCTGATGGTTGCGAGCCTGGAGCCTGCTTCAGATTCTGTGTCTCCATCTTTCTTTGCCCCTCCCCTGCTTGTGTTCTCTCTCTCTCTCTCTCTCTCCGTCTTTCAAAAAATAAATAAATGTTAAAACTTTTTAAAAAAATTTTCTTATTTCTTATTTCTTAAAATTTTTTAAGGTTTAATTTCTTTGTTATGTAAGGTGTGGATCAAGCTTTTATTTATTATTAAAATTAAATTAATAAAAATGAATTATTAATATTTGGAATGTACAAAATATTCTTTTTTATTATATTTTAAATGTTTATTTGTTTTTGACACACACACACACACACACACACACGTACACATGGAGCACAAGCAGGGAGAGGGGCAGAGAGAGATGGAGACACAGAACCTAAAGCAGGCTCCAAGCTCTGAGCTGTCAGCACAGAGCCCGATGTGGGGCTCAAACTCACAAGCCATGAGATCATGACCAGAGCCGAAGCTGGACACTTAACTGATTGGGCCACCCAGGAGCCCCTAAGATACTGTTTTAAATATTATAAGAGGTGCACATGTTTAAGAGTAAGGAGGGCTTCTGATCCCTCAGTAGAGTTTCCTTTCTGGTCAGGGATGGCACCAAATAACCACAAGGCAAGGCATGGGAGACTTAAAAATATGCAAAGTAGCAGAGAGTCATTCTAATAGCTTGTTCCGGTGATTGACTATCTCTTCCTTGTGCTGGCTTACATTAAATGAGGTGGAGTACCAGAAATTCTTCAATATTTTGTAGAGGAAGCGAAAATAATAATTGGATAGAAATGTGGTAGTGGAATTATGTATGACTACTCACACATTCTTTAATTATATTTATCAAGTAGAGCCAGAAAATGTTCTATTCAATGAGGCATTGAAACACACAATGGTGAAGGAATACCAAAATTCTTCAGAAAATCATTTCATGGCGGTCCTTCTCTAAGTGGGGTTCCTAGTGAGTATGTTCCAAAGAAGATGGACTTCTCATTTTCCTTGGGGATGATAGAATTTGAGAGTAGCAGAGCATCTAGTCACCACTTTAAATCAGTAACGGAGGTTGAATTTTATTAAAAATTTTTGGCATCTATGGAGATTATCGTATTTTCTCACTTTAATCTACTTCTTATACTGAACTACTGTATTAAATTAGGTTCCTTGGGGGTACATCAGCCTTTCATTTCTATGATAAAGTTGATTTGATAACAATGTTTTATTTTGTGGCTGGACTGTAAGATTCATTTATTAATAATTCTTAAATTTATGTAATAAATGAAATTAGACTACAATTGTATTTTATTGTCTTATCCTTGTCCAATTTTTGGCATCATGATTTTGCTAGCCTTGAAGAATATGTTGGGCAGACTTCCACATTTTTCTATTTTTCTTTGCTCAACAGGGATTACCTGTTCTGGGAAGTATTTATTAAAACTTTTCCATACAATCACCTGGTTTTGCTACCGTTTTTAGGCATAATCTTTAACACTTTCTTTTATAGTAATTATTCTCTTTGGGTTTTCTACTACTTTTTGCAATGTTTTAATCCATTTTAAACATTTTGTAATCCATTTTACTAAGCTTTCATTGGCATAAAATAGAACATTCTCAAGTAGTTATTTTTAGAAAGGATATGAGGGTGGTGGATTTTCTGAGCCTTTGCTTCCAAACATGCAGTTGTTTTCCTCTTATAATTGATTAAAAATTTAGCTGAGTCAAGAATTAGGTTTAAAGAAATGTCCTTCCTGTTCTTTGAAATCCTTGTTCTATTGTCTTTTAGAATAAATTGTTGCTAAGAAATCTGATACAAATATAGTGAGTCTCATTCCTTTGTAGGTCACTTGGTTACTTCTCTATGGAAACTTTAGGATATTCTTTTTCTTTTGAGTTCTGAAGCTCTACTATGAATTGTCTTCATGTGTATCTCTTTTCTTTTGTTCTTTTGAGCTCCAGTAGGCCCAAAGGTATGTGTCTTTTTTTTTTTTTTTTTTTTTTAAGTGCTGGGTTTTTTTTTTATT
>NW_027528744.1:1579017-1615416 GCF_008692635.1 Crocuta crocuta
GTGGATTTTCTTATACAATTTTCTTGATTATTTCTTTTCCTTCTTTGTCTTTGTTTTTCCTTCTTTAAATCTAGTGCGATGGATATTCAAACTTTGACATTTATCATTTATGTGTCTAAGATTTTTGGGGGCTACAGTGTTATTACTTTGTATCAAATTTTGGAGGAATCTTTCAGGTTGTTCTTCCAGTATGTGAATTCATTCTTTAGCCACATTTTCATTCTATTTAGCCTTCAAAATTATTGCTTAAAATTTTTTGACAATCATGTTTAAAATTTCTAAGATCATTGTTTCTATTTTTGTGTATGAAATATCCATTTGAAGTTCTCTAAATATATCAAGTATATATGTTTGACATGTTTGCTCTGCTAAGCAAACTGTTAATTTTCAGCTGTTATTCTTTGATGATTTTATTGTCTTTCTCAGTCATGCTGATGACTTCTTCAAATGTTTGGTGATTATCTTCCTGCTCATCTTTGTGTTTAAATATCTTTTTTCACAATCTATAGATGGTCTCTGGTGATTCTAGGGGAGAAATCATACAGTGTTGCACAGGGTACGCAAGTTCTTCTAGAGAGAAGAAATTTGCATTCTTCCCAGCCTTTGCTAGCTATCTGCACTAATGCGCTGCCTTGTCAGACCTAGCACATTTATTCATTGCATTGTTGACACTTCCAGGTAGATAACCTCTTTTGCCTACAATAGGCAGTCAACTTAATCATGTTCCAAGAAATTTCCTTGTTGAGTTCAGAGCATCCCTGGGATTGCTTTTCTTTGCATATGTGATTGGTTATGGTCTGTTTCTCAGCAATTCCTGAGAATTTCTAGTCTATTAATGACATTCTCATTTTCACTGATGTGTATCAATACATTTTATAAGTATTTTTTTCTATCTTTCTAAGGCTTTAGGTGAGACGGGAGAAAGGTATGTGTATTCACTGTGACATTTTGGTCAAATATTACCTTTATTCTTTTGAACATTCTGTTGTCTTCTTCTGGTGTTACCAATATTCTCAGGTCTGCCAATGAATTCTTTTTTATCTTTCAGTGTTCTAAAAAGTGAAGTCAGGATGTGGGAAGGATGGCCTCATCATGCATAAGACCATAACCCTGGGGCTCTTTTCTGTAGAAAGATGGTATTGAATAGATTATTACCTGAGGCAATAAGTATTACAGGCAGTTACTTGAGATGAAAAGCAGGGAGCTGCCTGTAGAATCAGGATAGAGGATATGTTCTCTGTAGTACATCTATGGTCAGAAACAAGGAAAAGTTTTAGAAAATTTTTGATTCATGTTTCCAGTGAGATTCAAAAAACATTTATTAGACCAACAAATAATTATGAAAACTAAAGAAAAATGAGACATAGAAGAATTGCATAGGTCTGAAACATATAGCTATTAGATACTAACTTCAGGAGAAGCAGGCTACAAAATACTGACAGAAAGAAAATCAAATTAACAATAAAAATGAAAAAAATAGATGTGATAAAATCTTAAAATTTCAGAAAAATATAGATAATTGAAAATGAATGGGCAGAGCTTATTTAATCTACATATATTAAAAGAGAACAGAATAAGTGGACAGAAGTAATAAGCAAAGATGTAACAGAAGATTCATTAGCAAAAGTAAGATCTGATTTTTTTTTAATTTATATTTGAGAGAGAGATCACAAGTGGGAGAAGGCCAGACACACACACACACACACACACACACACACACACACACACACAGAGAATCAGAAGGAGGCTCCAGGCTTTGAGCTGTCAGCACAGAGCCTGACACGGGGCTTGAACCCATGAGCCTTGAGATCATGACCAGAGCCAAAGTTGGACGCTTAACCGACTGAGCCACCCAGGTGCCTCTGATTTTTTAAATATAGAAAGACCTCACAAGGTACTGGGCAATAATACTTTATATTGGTGAAATTATTGGTGAAAATATTATATTCTAAAAGTTGGGAATAATTCTCAGGTATATTAGCAAAAACCTATGTTACTTATAAAGAACAATATTTAGATTGGTAACAAACTTCTACAAAAAATTGTTTAGACCACACCTAAAACAATATACAAAATGACGCCAAGTAAAAAGTTACGGACAAAGCTATATCAGACTTACAAAAAAGAAAAAAATAACAGAGCAAATGATGCAACTTTAATATGAAATAGAATTCAAGAACAAAAAGCATGTAGTATGATGCTTTTATATTGATAAAAGCTAATGTCCACAAAAAAGTTACATCAGTAATGAAACATTGTATAACTAAAAGACAATATCAAACTAGACACAGCATAAACTGTTAGAGGTATGTGGAGAGACTGACAGAAACACAACAGTAATGGGATGCTTTATCACATCCTATTATTAGTCTTTGATAGATCAAAAAATAAAAAATTAGATAAAGACTGATGGACTTGAAAAAATGTAATCAAAATATTTGTACCTATGTCTGTATTTTTGCTTATACATGATATACAATATGTATACATATGCTATAACATTTTATAAAACATATATGCATGTATATAAAAGCTCTGTTGTCTATAGAAACAATATTTTCTTTGCAAATGCCTCAACCATTTAGAAAAAGTGATCATATCCATAAGCTCTCAAAATCTTAATTAAAAGCAAGGAGTAGAAACTGTAAACTATAGTTTTTAATGGCATTACAATGAAATGAAAACTCAATTGTAACATTCCAAACAAAAACTTCAAACTACTTGGATATTAAAAGCAAATAAATAATTTTGCTAAAGAGCTCTTAGATTAAAGCAATACTATAGACTTTAGATAGTGTGTTTAGAGAGACAAGGAGAAATTTCTAAATTGAAATCTCTGTGATGTTTCCAACGTCGTGGCTTGAAGGCACATTTAAAGCCAGGAGTTACTTGTTTATTAAAAAAAGAAAAAAGAATGTGGGGCGCCTGGGTGGCTCAGTCGGTTGAGTGTCCGGCTTTGGCTCAGGTCATGATCTTGCAGTTTGTGGGTTCGAACCCCGCGTTGGGCTCTGTGCTGACAGCTAGCTCAGAGCCTGGAGTCTGCTTCACATTCTGTATCTCTCTCTCTCTCTGACCCTCCCCTGCTCACTCTCTGTCTCAGAAATAAAGTATAAAAACATTAAAAAAAAAAGAATGAAAATCAAGTAATTTAATATTTAACCCAAAAAGTTTGATGAAAAACAATAAAGCAAATATAAGGGACTTAGGAAGAAAAAATATACTTTAATAAGTAATTTATTTTTAGGAAATAAAAACAACAAAAAAGCCAGAATAACAACTAATAGAAAAACTTCTGGCATATTCAAGCAAGAACAAAAGAAAGGGAACACTAAATGTAGAAGTTTATAATCTTAAAAGGGGATATATCAGCAGATGAGAAAGTTTAAACATTTTAAGAGAGTTTTATATACCACCCTGCTAATAAATTTTAAAAGTCTCAACAAAACATGTAAGTTCTCAACAGTGAATAAGCAATCAAAACTTGTCTCAAAAAAGGTGGAAATTTTAAGTAGACCTAAAACTTTGAAAAAAAAATTTAAATAAAGTTTTATCAATTATATGTTTAAAGTTATGATTAAAAATTCCCATAATATAGAAGCTGATTGAGAGCATACAAAGAAAAAGAACATTTCTCAAGTCACTTTATGAATCTAGTGAACTTTGATAACAAAATATGATGAAGTTAAGTATTGGGAAGGTATCCAACCCACAGTGGCAGTTATTAGTTCTTTAAATTCTAATTTTGGCTTAAAAGCACTAAGATTTTGGGATTGATCGCTACTGCAGCCCACACCAAAATTATTCTGACCAACCTGAAGGTTTTGGAAGACCTTAAAGCTTGACATTTTAATCTCTACAATCAGTAGTTCATGATCCATAAGAAAAACATACCATCAGTGATGCTTAGACTGTAAATCTGAAGCATATGTGCATCTCTGGCCCATCAACAGTTCATACAAATTATAATAAACATTTGAAAACTATGGCAAGGATTAAAATATTTATTTGGCAGTATATGGAAGGATGGGTTGGAAATGAGTGGGTAGGGAAGGAAAACTAGAGGAAGTAAGGAGGTTGTTTAGTAATTTGATTGCAATAGGTCCTAGTTAGGGTCGACTAGGCCTACAACCCACTTAAGAAGAGAAATGATAAAATGTGTTCAGGGCATCATATATGTATGTCTTAGATTTTGTCATCATCATTATTGTAAATAATGGTCTAAAATAACTTGATCAGAGATTGAGTACTGGCATAAAAGGAAGAGAACTCATATATGATTCTAAGATTTTGATCTGCTGGTAGAAGCAGATTTTGGTATTGAAATTGATGTAGTTTAAAGAGTCTGGATTGGAGAAAAATGAATTTGGTTTTGCACACGTCAAATTTGTGAAAACAGTGTTCTGTGGGCATAGATATGAGTTCATAACTCAGATAAAAGTCCTCAGGCCTGTAGTGTTGAAAATGGGACTCTTAATCTGGACATGCGAGAGCTGATTTAGCAATGTTCTTGAGCACAAAAAAAGACTGAGCAACACTGACAAGCAAAGTGAAAAAGGGGAGAGAAACACTGAGGGAGATGACAGGGACAATCACAGCAGTAGGAAGAGGAATGTGCTGTTGCAGTCTGGAGATGTAAATCCCCAGGGCCGTTGGTGGCTCAGAAACTCAGCCTGATGGAAGCATTGAGGAAAAGCCCCTACAGTTACTGAGGAGAGAGCCTGTGTTCGCAGGTGGAGGCATTTTAGGGACACTGTAGTAGGCAAATGATTTGATAGGAGAATGCAGGAGTCAAGATCTCACTTGAGAACAGCAAAAAGAAGAAAGGAAAAAAACAATAGTAATTGGAACAAATCTTGAGGTCAAGGGCATATTTGTTTCAAATGACTTTTCAAGTTCCTGTTGATTTGAAGGCAGATGGGAAAGAACCACTAGAGAGTGAGGAAAGTTAGAGATTTGGGTGAAAATAGAACAAGTATAGTAACTGGATCCCCCAAGCTATGGAAAGGATAACATCCAGTTAGGCTTTAAAGAGGGATAAAGACTTAGAGTCTGTTATATTTGGAAGGAAGATGAGAAAAAGGATAGAGCTTGCTTATGTTGTAATGATGAGAATGATAAGAAGAATATGCCATCAGGTATGATTGACTTGGTGAAGATGGAGGCCATAGTTGAGCTGTCCTTGGGCATATTTTGTCTGCCATCAGCCTATGGGGAATTCGTTGGGATTTGCACATGGAATCTAATTTGAACACTGCAGATTCACATCTGGTTTCATTTAATGCTGCATTGCAATCTTTAGAAAGATAAGAATATGCTTTCATTGGAACTTCACTATTATGGGGCTCTTATGCAACAATATCATTTATGAGACTATCTGAATGGAAACTTCTTTTTTTTTTTTTTTTGAATGGAAACTTCTTGAGGCAGGGAAGCTCTACTTACTGGTTTGAAGTTTGGTCCATTGTTAAGGAGGTTGATTTTCTTTACCATCTTTTAAAATTTGCCTATTTAGAAATTTTCCTCATGAAATTGTATTACTAAATAAAATCATTTTTGCTTTCAGAATTGGAATGTAAACAGAGGTCATATTAATTAATTAACACACTGTTTATTCCTTCTTTAAAAATATGCTTTTTGATTTATCCAGGCTATGAATTAAAAATGGCATTAAAAAATGTGTTTTTTTTTTAAAGATATTTTGAGAGATAGAGAACATGTGAGAGTAGAAGAGGATGGGGGAGAGAGAATCCCAAGCAGGCCCTGTGCTGTCAGCACAGAATCTGATTTGGGGCTCAATCTCACACACCATGAAACCATAACCTCAACCAAAATCAAGTCAGATGCTCAGCTGACTGAGCCACCCAGATACCCCTAAAATTGAAATTTTTAATACTTTAACACCCTCATGGAAACCTCCCTTTCCTTTCCTGCATTATCTTCTGTATGCTGTTGTTAAAATTACTCCCTTGTATGTGGTCTTCTCTCCTATCAACAACGACACCTTGAAAAATCCCAACCCTATTTAATTTCCACTCTTCCCTCATTCTGTGCTCACAGTAGTAATTAAGGTAGCTAAAGAAAATCACATGTATATTAAGTATAAACTGGGGATTTAATGATTCAGAGTAAAAAGAGTCAATTTTGTCTGTCTGTTAGATTTTCTTACAAAATCTGAATCCTGAATCACTTGGAGTTCTCACTTCAGCAAAGTCAAGTGAGATTTTTTGAGAGCCATTAAAAACTTTTCAAGAAATTTAATGAATATCCTTTGATGTTAACAATTAATTTCACTCATTCATGGGGGCATTGTGAGAAGTGCTCAAATCCTGCTTAAATTTTGAAAGCTGAGCGGATAGAATTTGCTGACAGATGACTGATGAGATGTAATGAGGGGAGGCAAACACGGATAACTACAAGATTTTTGTCTCACAAAAACATTGTTCAGTTGGGGAGGAGTTGACTTTTAAGGAGACGGAATGAGGAATTCTGTTTCTGACACATGAAGTGTGAGATGCCTTTTAGACACTTCTAGAGAGGTCATGAAGGCAGCCAGCCACGTGAATCTGGAATTCATGGGGTAGGCAAGACTGGAGATATCACACTTGGATATCTTCAGGAATAGACAGTAAATTATAGCCACAAAAACAGGATGAGGTTATCTAACGTCTGAGTGCACATAGAGAAAAGAAGATGCAAAATTGAGGCCTGAGGCTCTCCAAATTGAGAGGTTGGAGAGATGAAGAAGAATCAACAAAGGGAATGAAAAGGAACAGTGAGAGAGAAGGGAAATTTACAGGCGATGTGGCCCCAGAAGCCAAGTGGAAAAAAAACCCCAGCAACTCAAAAAATTTACAGGGAGGAAAGATGATCTGTGTCAAATGTGGTTGATGTTTCAAGATGAGGATTAGTAAATGACCATCGCATTCGTCACTGTGGTAATCATTAATGATCTTGAAAAGAGAAGGTTTGACGAAGATTTATGGATAAAAGACACATGGGAGGAGGTTCAAGGAAGAATGTGGGGAGAAGAAGCCGAGGAGGAATTCTGTCAAGAGTAGCAGAGAAATGGGTAGTTAGCTAGAGAGCTGTGGTCTGTTGGGCTAGGTGTGATCAAGAGGGTATTTTAAAGGTCAGAACATTCCAGTATGTCTATATACTATAAATTGATCTAGTAGAGAAGGAAAATTTGATGAGAGAGGGGAAAGAAAAAGCAGATACTGGGGCAATTTCTCTTAGTAAGCAAGAGGAGATGAAACTAGGGGAGAGGAAAGGGCAGGGCACTCATAAGAACAGACCATTCACCCACGGAAACAGGAGGAAAGGCAGGAGGAATAAGTTGCAGAAAGGGGTGGAGTTGCAGCCATGAGAGCTCAGTGAAATTCTCCTCTCTTCCTTCTGTTGTCTCGCCGGGCTCTGGAGAGAATAGTGAGGAAGTTGATACATGTGAGTGAATCATGATAATAATGGAGCATGGAATCCAAAGTAAGAAGGGAGAAGGACATGAGGAAAGTAAGAGACCTGAAAGAGTGGTATTACAATGAATTACAGCATTAAATAAATTGGGATTTTGGCAGGTAGCATGGCTAAGACCCAAAGCAAATTATTTATTGAGCGGGTGACAATTGTGTAAACTTAAATAATTTTACCTGTGTTTACATCTCTTATCTCACAGATACATTCTTAGTGAAAAGTTCTGACTGCAGAGTGATGAATGAAGGTTGTTTTAATTTTCACAAATCATTTTGATTGTATGTTTGTTTCAGCAGTCAGACTCAGTGTAAACACTGGGTGGGCTCCACTTCATGGACTTTGTCTCTGTTGTCTTGTTCCAGCCTCCACTGTGGCAGGCAGCTCTCAATAGACTCTGGCTAACTTCATGCAGGTGCGACCTGACAGCAGCCTCCTGGCGCCCCAGTGGGCTTCTCTCCTCCTGCACAAGGTGTTGACTGCCAGACATGGGGTCCTCTGTGGTCAGACTTGTGCTTTGGGTCTACACGTGTACAACTGGGAAATGTGTAGGGAGTGAATAGGGTGATATTTTAACCCCTGGGAGATAGGAGCTGGTAGAAAAGTCCTTTCCCCCTTTTGCCTCTCCAACAGCTTGTTCTCTGAAATGGAGTATAGATTCTAGGGAGCACTCCGTGTACGTAGCGGTGCCCAACTTCATTCACGTCCTAGAATCCGTGTTGAGGCTCTTCTCTTTCCCCACCATACCTTCTTGTCCCTCACTCCTACTCCCAGGGTTGACCTCCCTGATTCAGTAGTTGTTCATGAACCATTGACCTCAGACTCTTTTCTCAAAAACCCAGACTGAGATAAGCATCATAACACTTTTTTTTAATATTCTACCAACTCCAGTAAGGGAATAGAACTTTATACACAAAGGATCCTTCCTGTGAATAATTGTTAAGAGAACCTGAAAAATTTTAGCTTGAGATTAGAGCCTGTAATTTTTCTTCCCTAACATAGACTCTCCTTGACAAATGATTTTAGTCACTGGCTATTGCTTATGAATTTACTTTCTTTTTTTTTTTCATTTTTTTTTAATGAATTTACTTTCTAATGTTGCATTTTGTGACAATGCAGAGAAAATCTACATGATAATTCAGATCTCAGAAGTTAAAGAAGTAAAACAAGATACAATTGCTTTTATGATACATTATATAATATGTGCTTGATCTCTAACTTTTCCTTTGCTTAATTTTGCTTATTAAATATTAGGCCTTACTGGGTCATTCTTGGATTACTGAAACAGCTTCTTTCTCATTTCTCTGCCTCTGAATTCTCCCCTTCCAGTTCTATGTGTTATTCTCAGCGATCTTTCCAACACAAAGATTTGATCAGCTCCTATTTCTCTGCTTAAACCCTTCAGTAGTTATTCATTACCAAAAAATTGAGCCCAAACTCTTAGAATGACCTACAACTTACTGTTCCCTCCTGTTCAAGTGCATCCCATGCTCTGTACATATTCAGTTACTCATAGTTCTTCCCACTGGCCATGCTGTTTCAATCCTCAGGCAGTGGCCTGTTCAAGCATCTTGTCTTCTGCAAAACTTTCTTCGTGTAAAAATTAATACATTTCACACATGGAAAATCTGGATTTGTTTCTTCCCTGGAAGAGTGGGAAGGTCTGGGAAACTGGGCCCACATTTTTCCATAAGACCACCACTGGCTAGAGCTGAACACTGAGTATGGAGCACACATCATCCTATCAGTGTCCTAGCCCAGCCTTCCTCTGTCCTTTGTTATTTTGACCACTTGGTTATTGTTAGCATTTGGTTCTCAAATCCTGACTCTTGGTTGTACAGCACTTTAAACAACATTCCTTCTGGATTGGTGCTCTTGTCCTGTGAAGCTATGACCATTATTCTGTGATAAGTCAAAATTCTACCTAAGTTTTTGGTAGTTTGAGTTAATAGCAAGGTTTTTTCAGATAGCAACTGAGTACATGTAAATAGTTCCCTTATACCAAGTTATCACTTAACATTTTTAACTGCCAAATTTAAGTTCAAGTCTGGGATTAACAGTAATTTGTCCATCAGCTTTTTAAAGAACCAACTTAAACAAGGTAAATCAAGTTGTTCAAAAGAATTCAGATAACTCAAATTATCTGTACCCTATTGTCTGCTAAAATTTAGCATTTATTTTTTTGAACACAGTCTACCATGTCAGTGCATTTCTCTTGTGTCTTGTTGTGTTATGCCAGTTGACGGTGGGGAGAAGCATAATAGGATTTGACATGATGTTAGTGATACAGTGACATGTATAATTTAAAGACTACACTCCTCTTGGAAGCAGACACCTGCAATTAATTCAGATCCTCAGAATTTAAAATGAAACTGATGAGGGGTGCCTGGGTGGCTCAGTCAGTTAAACATCTGACTTCAGGTAAAGTCATGATCTCCCAGTTTGTGGATTCGAGCCCTGCATCAGGCTCTGTGCTGACACCTGAGAGTCTGGAGCCTGCCTCAGATTCTGGGTCTCCCTCTCTCTCTGCCCCTCCCCTGCTCGCACTCTGTCTGTCCCTTTCTCTTAAAAATAAATAAACATTAAAAAGCTTTTTTTAAATGAAAGTGATGAACACAATTAGAAATGCACATGAACTGATGGACAAACAATGTGGTTCACCAACCCAAAAGTAGCCTCTGGTATGTATGTCATCATCACTGAGGAACTTAGAATTTACTAACACCCACATGGCAGTCATTTGCTATTTTTCAAATTTGATTAGATTTGTATAAGTCTCAGTAGCAAACATTTAAGAAAATATTTTTTATTTTTTAAATTTTAAGATAACTTGGTCATTTAAGTTATTCAAATCACAAAGCAGATAACCTAAGCCAAAGCTCTCTTTGCCATACTTCTCTGAATATATTGTTATAGATGTATTTTGTTTTGGATAGTAATGATCAATATATTTTTCTCTTTTAAAAATAACATTTTCACAGAAAGTGTTATGTGTTTATCAATGAAGGCTTGGTAATACCAAAAGAATCTTAAAAATTATTGATAAACATCCCAAACAAAGATAACAACTGTTACTATTTCAGAGTATTTTCCTCCAGTCATTTTTTTCTAGCTTCATATCTACCCACCTTCATATATCTGTATCCATCTCGACATCTGTGTCTAGATCTTTACCTGTCATCTAACTATATATTAGCATATTAACAATCATTTTACTGTATTTTGCAATTGTGTGGATCTGGGATTTGGTCAGGGCTCAGTGGGCATTTCTTCTTCTCACATGGCACCGCCTGAGGTCACTTGGTGATAGTCAGCTGGCAGATGGGCTGATCTGGAGTTCAGACTTGGCTTTCTTTGTGTGTATGGTGCCTTGACAGGGTGGCCACTTAACACTCAGCCCACCCCGAACTGTTGGCCGCGTAGATGAGCTGTCCTTTTGGGCCTCTCCCTGAGGCTGCTCGAGCTTCCTTATTTCATGGGGGCTAAGTTCTAAGAGCACATGTTCCAGATGTGCAGATATTTTAAAACTTTGGTTGGAATTCAACTGTATTCCTAGGTTTGACTCTTGCGTTTAAAGTTGAAGAGCATGTTACATGCATTTGCCTATTTCACAAAAAATTTCTGGCAATTCATTTTGATAGCTACATGATATTATACATTATACTATATAATTTACTTAGCTCCTATATCCTATTTTGACACAAATAAAAATAATTTATTATATTCATATTATGTAATAAAGATTTTCATGCATATATTTTTGTCTGAATTTTCTATTAATTTCTTAATATGTAGTTCAAGAAGCAAAATTAGCTAAGGATATGAAAAATTTTAAGACCAGTGATATAGGCTGTCAAATTGCTTCCTAGGGATGTAATACTTAATCATGATTGTTGAATACTGTCTCACTATAACTTAATCAGTATTTTCATTGTTAAATCCTTATACTTTTGGTGGTTATAAATATGTTATTGATGTTATTTGCATTTATATGATTGCTAGTAAGGCTGAAATATTTTCATGTTTATTATTAACTTATTAATTTTTTCTCATATAGTTGTCCATTCATCTACTGAGACACTGATTTTATTTTAAACTTAAAAATAGTTTTTTTAAATGTTATTATTTATTTCTGAGAGAGAGAGAGAGAGAGAGAGAGAGTGAGCAGGGAGGGTCAGAGAGAGAAGGAGACAGAGAATCTGAAGCAGGCTCCAGGCTCTCAGCAAGCCGTCAGCACAGAGCCCGACACGGGGCTCAAACCCACGAACCGTGAGATCATGACCTGAGCCAAAGTCAGACACTTAACCTACTCAGCTACCCAGGCGCTACTCTTTATATAGCTATTTTTAAAGATATAAGCTGTGATAAAAACAACAGGATTCACATAGTTTTAGGTTTCTCTCTCTGTCATGAATTTCAATTAGATTTAAAATACTCTAGAAATAATTTTCCGTATTGTTGGCACAGTTTTGCTCACTATTCCCACTTAATCTGGGTTATGCAGAAAGATAATAAAAATCAAGATGATTGTGAAATTTAAAAAAATCCCTTTCAAAAAAAAGATAAAATATTCTCTGGAATCAGCATAAAATTTGATCCTTTTGACTTTTTAAAAGCAGTTTGTTTGTTTGTCTGCTTGTTTATTTGGAGAGCAGACATGAGTGGGAGATGAACAAGGAGAGAGAGAGAGAGGGAGAGAGAGACAGAATCCCAAGCAGGCTCAATCCCAAGAAACATGAGATCATGACCAGAGCTGAAATCAAGAGCTGGACACTTAACCAACTGAGCCACCAAGGTTACTTTGAGTTTTAAAATAGTAAACAATTTTTAAAAATATTTCTAAAATTCTGGAAGTGATATTAACTATGTACTGTCCTTTATTGTAAAATGAAAAGTCATTCTTTCTGATTTATGTGTTTATAAAGTAGTAACAGTTTGAGTAGTATTTCACATTACTATTGTATACATAGTTTCTCAAGACAGAAGAATGACAATATGTTCTACCTAAAAATATTTTTATCCTCTAATTTAAAAAGCTGTTTAAATTACTTAAAGGATATGATTTCACTCTTTCCTCTCATGTTCATTTCAGGACACTGTAATAAGGTTATTAAAGTAGCAGGAGTAAATGGCTGATATGTAGGTAGGTGTAGTCCCATAATAGGTGTGTATTTTGAATGTGAAGGTCTGTGAAACTTATTGTGGAAGTTCAGTGCACAATTTCAGCAGCAGTACCACAAATTGCCTTGGAAAAAACAAAACACACAGGAAATCTCAACAAAGAAATGTATTTTTGCTGTAAAATGAAAGCATTTTATCATGATGTCCTGCCAAGATTTGTCCTCAATAAATTCAAAGTCCTTCTTTTTACTTTCCCGAATCCTGTAAAGTGTATTGCTATTGATTTTGAAACATATATTTTCTCACGTAATTCTTACTCAGAGCCACTTTGTTTGGTGCCTGCTAATTTGCCTATTAATCATTTTCCTATATTCTTCCTTGTCTGTCATTGTTTTGCTATGCAAGTGTTGCTCTAGACTAACTTAACCATTTGTACTAGTCTTTCAGTGATTTGGATTACAAGGCTAGTTAACAGATGAATTGAGACCGTATGTGTGTCTTTTCTTTTCCATTTCCTTCTCCTTCTCCTTGCTGCCTTTCCACCCTCCCTTCCTTCCATCCTTCCTTCCTTTGCTATATTTGGCAACCCTAAGAGAAATGCTTGCAGTAAACTTACATTACTAGCTATGTAATGTGATTCTATGTTAAACTGTAATCACCCTTCCACTGAACCTAACAAAGGCAACATGCTAATTTTTGTGTTAAGACAGAGTGCGATGGCACACAATCACATGATGCTATTTCATCCCCTTTCTTCTTGAGACTTTCATAACAGTCCTCTTTATTGCTCATGGGTTTCTAATAATGGTGTCCATGTGGCTTTGGAACAACAGCAGAATGCTAATTTATTCCCCAGTGTTACCTAGAGGCCCTGATGTGGGTCCAGGATTGGTGATGCCCTAATTTAAATACTGGGTAGGACCACGCTGATCAGGTGGCTCACAGTGAACACAATAGGCTGTGAAGGGAAGCCCCACTCCCTGATCAGGGGAGATCAGGAGGATTCCAAATGTAATTGGCCTCCGGGGAGTATGTAAGTCAGTCTGTACACCCCCTTCAGACCTCCTTAATGCCTTGCCAGCTGGACAGAAAAGTGGCTGCTTCTATTGCCCACAAAGGAAGCAGGAATTGAGGGGAGTAGAACTGGAGAAATTTAAAAAAGTGGAAAGAGACAGCAATACAAATGAAGAGGTGGGTAATAATATTGTACATCTAAAAGCTGGGCGAGTGTGTCATAAACAAATGGGCTTGCAATGGTCAGTAGACAATTATATCCTGTTACCTCATTTCAAATGCTAACTAATTACATAGAGCAAGAGGAAATTAGCACAGGAACCTCAGTCTTTGCCAAGTCCACATCAATGCTGTAAAAGAAAACATGAAATCAATCTTCCGTGGTTTTAAAAAACCCCCAGTTCTTGAAGTTTAAACCTCTGCACACAATCCTCCAGAATATAATGACTTACTGGATATTCAAATTTCAGATATTAGACTTGTAAAAGATTAAAAAAAAAAAAACTATGGCTTTCACCTTGGTAATCTGGACAACAAATTAAACTTAAAAAAATTCTTAACCCCCCAACTTTCATCCTACTTGCTTTATGACAAATAATATTTGTTGAAGTTGGAGAAGGTCCTTTTGTACAGCGTTATCTCCTGAAATTCTCTTGGGTTACATTTGGCTTGTTTTGACATTTAACTGACTTCTTGAACTTCCAATTCATAGACATTCTGGTCCATAATAGAGCTGTGTGAATAACTTAACTGACTGTAACATGTTTGAAAATGGGATCACTTTCTACTATTTATTGCCTTAGAGCTTAAAGATGAATCTATTAAAAAATAAACAGATAACTTAAAAGACATTTAAATAGGCACCAGACAAAACACACTTTAATAAAAGCACCAAATCTTTATTCAAATACTCCAAAATGTATGGAAACATGATATAGTGGAGGGAGTCAATAAGTCAAACGTGCAACGGCCTTTGGAACTGAGAGGGCTCTCTGACTCTAGGTTTCCTGGTCCTTAATGGTGGTCATCAGTGCTTAACAAGTGATGCTAACTTTAGGATTCTGCTGTGCTGTGGGTATCAGAGGTTACATCAGGTCGGACTTCAGGACTCTATCCTGATTTCAGCCAGAGTAGTATCATTGCCTATTCAATACGAGGTTTTTGAAACAAGATTTGTTTTGGGGACAAGAAAATATTTCATAATTATGCTCATTTAAAAATATTTTAAAAGCACTGGATGGAATGACATTTTGGGATTTAGTCAGCTCTAGCATTCCATGCCTCTATGTCAAATACTGTCGTGGAAAACCCACCGCAGACTACAATACTGTATCTGAAATGAAATTATTGGTGAGGTAAATAAGAGGTCTTATCATACTTGAAGATAAAAATAAGCTTTTTTCCTGTGACAATAAAAGCACCATTTTTGGAAATTAATTTAAATAACACATTTTAAATGGTAGTCCCATAGATGTCTGTCACTTGCTATTAAAAAAAATTTTAATGCTTATTTATTTTTGAGTCAGAGAGAAATTGAGCATGAACAGGGGAAGGGCAGAGAGAGAGAGAGAGGGAGACACAGGATCTGAAGCAGGCTCCAGGCTCTGAGCTGTGAGCACAGAGCTCAACGCGGGGGTCGAGCTCACTAACCGCGAGATCATAACCTGAGCCAAAGTCGAATGCTTTACCGACGGAGCCACCCAGGCTGTCACTTACTATTTTAATGGAGTAGTTTGTTGCAAGCAAGGTAGGGGGAAGATGACCTTTTAAGTATTACCTTCCTTCAGGTGTGAGACTCTTACTGCCCTCCCATTTCCTTTCTGTGCCATTCTGGTGAGGGCAACGTTGCCATAGATTCATTTGCTATCATAGTAGTAAAAAATAGAGGAAAAAAAGCAAGAGAGCCAGTACCAAATTAAGACAACTAAAAAAGCATAATGAGGTTAATATTTTTGAAAGTATTGCTGATGTATTTAGCAAGTTGCTTAGTAACTCCTCATCCATTGAACCAATAGCATTTACAGTTTCCATCTGAATCTCTGGGAAAAGAGGCCATTGCTCAGTTTAGAGTAACGACCTCAATTCTTAAGCAGAAGGGTTTTCTAAATTCCATAAACTTCCCTCCACATGGAAAGGCATGGAGAACACGTAGACAAAATTCCCATTAGGGGGAAGTATAAAGCCTTCTAATGATGAAGGAGGATGGTAGGGAAAAGAGAGAAGGGACAAATGCAAGAACTGAGACATTTGCCTCCAGGCTTATCCTGGTGGTCAGACCCCTGGTGCCAGTAGGAGAGGTAGTCAAACTGAGGGTCCTGGCTTGAGAAGGATGACTCAGCAGAGGGACACAATAAATATTTGGGATTTAGAATTCTGGGAGGAAGCACTCATAGAAAATCCTTCACAACAGAAAGTGGCTGCAGTGGAGGAGACATAGCTGAATGGCTCATTCAGGCAGACACAAGCCTGAAAGTGATCGCAGATGTATGGGACGCAGTTGGCTGGCCAAGTACCAAGGCAGTCAGTGAGGTGATGGTCTTAGTGACCTGTGGCGGAGACCTACATCAGAGCAGGTGGCCCAAGTTATGCTCCAAAGAGAGTTACATCAGAGCTCAGATAATCTACAGCCTAAAGAGAGCCAAGGGGGCGGCCTTGTCATTAGCAGCGAAGGCCGAGCTCACCAGAGAGCTGCCTCTATGTGCTGTCAGTGCCAAGAAAAAGGACTGCAAATTTCACCAGCTCAGGTCAGCAGTGGAATCCCTGAAGACAGAGATGGGTACCCAGAGATGAGTAGGGTTGGACCTTCTATCCACATGGTCTCTTTAAGCTGCCCATGTTTTCCAATGTCAGACTGAATATATGAGTAAGAAGAAACAGTTGCCTGGACTGTCTCACTTTTAGCCCTGAGTCCGAATCCCATGGAGTGCCTCAGTACTGGGCAATCTGGGACAGTTGGTCACCCTATCTTTAAGTTCAGAAAGGTTGGATTCATAGAAAAAGTACATTAGCTTATAGTACAGTGATAGGAAGTAGAGTTGCCCAGACTCTGCATTGTCATGAGGATGATGCCCATCCGGTAAATAAATGCATCAGTCATCATGGAAATTTGCCCATTAGACAGGTACCATAATTTTTTTAATGTTTTATTTTTGTGAGGGAGAGCACAAGTGAGGGAAGGGCAGAGAGAATCTGAAGCAGGCTCCAGTCCCTGAGGTGTCAGCACAGAGCTGGATGTGGTGCTCGAACTCATGAACTACGAGATCATGACGTAAGACAAAGTTGGACGCTTAACTGACTGAGCCGCTTAAGTGCCCCAGTAACATGATTTTTTTTGAGTGTTCCACATGAGTTGAATGAGAGTTATTTTGTCCCAGTAAGATAAAAGACCTTTTAAAAAAACATCAGGGCCATTTCTCTCATTTTAAATTACATTTTTACTCTTTCTTTTAACCTATGAAAGAGTCCATGATTTAGGGTTAAGAGTTTTGAGTTATGAATCCAGTTATTTGGAAGGAAGAAGGTAATACTGTGGCTTTCTCTCATAGCATGTATACATTGCTTGCCACTATCCAGAGTTCATCTTGGCTGTGAAGCATGGTAGTTAAGCAAGCAGGGACTGGCTTCAGACTCCCTGGATTCAAATCCCACCTCTCCATCTCACTGCAGATCTTAAGCCTTGTGACTTGGTGCTCTCTTTTATGGAATGCAAAGATTCTAGTTAAGGGAATAATGTGCACCTTGAAGTTTTCTGTTAGAATTTGAGATAATGAATTTGGAACTTTATCAGTGTGTCTGGACACATAGAAAACATTCAATAACTGTTAGTTTGTATTTTTTAAAATGAATGTATGGCTCCTCTACTAAGTTGTAAGCAGTTTGGTCATAGGGACACTTTCCACCTTTGTCCACCTGTTTATCCCCAGCATCTGAAACAGTAAACATTAAATAATTGTTAGCTATTATTAGGATCTTTTGAAAAAATTATCCCAAACTTTCCTATTCTTCTCTTCTTTCTGCTAGGTTCCTCTCTTTCTTATTATTTCTCCCTGGAGTTATAAGACAAATGAAAAAAAGAAAGCTGAAAATTCATCAGGGGTAAAACACTTGAGCTTTGTTATGAAACTATGGGACATATATGCAATCCCAAATGTCCTGTCTCCTGGAATCGCTGAGATAGGCAGAAGAGGGTAAGATACCAATCTGGGAATCTGGAAATCTTGCTCCTGGTATTTTCTCTGCCCCCAGACTTTTCAATAGTGTTCTCTTTAAAATTGTCAAAATTAGAGGGTTTGGCTAGATAAGTGCCAAGTTCATGTCCAGCTCTAGACTTTAGCAGTTCTAGTACAGAACAAAACAAGACAGGATACAATTAAGTGCTAAGTCGTGAGCTGAACAACATGGCAATGCTTTTAAAAACTTCACTCTTACCTCTAAAAAAATCTTTCAGGCATTAATATTTCCTATTTCCTTTGGAAAACTTGCTTTCCTTGTGCAGGACTATTCTGGTTCAGATGAAAAAAGAGAACATGCCTGTGTAGCCTGTGTAGAAGATTCCCCAGCAGCTGAGAGCACCTGACAGCAGAGACACAGCCAACATTATTGCGCACCATGTGCCAATGAGGGAATAAGCACAGTTCCTACCTAGAAGGTTCATGAGCTGAAGGAGGCTGGTAAATTACTCTGTAATTACAGCCATCCTTGCAGCAGGGCAGAAACGACAAGCAGCATTGTCTGTGTATCTTGAGGTAGCTGAACATTGCACCACCGCTCAATTTGCCTCTTTCTTCTCATCTTTCTGTGTCTCCTTTTTTCCCCATGTAAGACAAATTGCTCTAGTCCTCTTGCTGACAAAGGAGGAGGTGAATTGCACAACTCTAAGTCTGATGGCCTAGGACACTCTCCAACCCTAATTTGCTAAATGCAGGCAGGAGATCATTTCATCTCTTCTGAGCTCCGCTCTTAAGAGGAGTCTCAAAAAACCCTTAATAGGCTCTAAATTATAACTTAGAATGTACTGTCCTTCCCCTGATGGCACCGAGTAGCTGACTTGTCCAAGTCTCACTGCTAAGATCAGGCCAGTCTAAGAAGAAAGGCAGATATTCTAGTCCTGAAATCTCATTCCATTTGGAGAGGCAAGGTCACCAATGCTTTTCTCACTGTTTGTTTGTTCTGGCCACTGCCTTTCCTTACATCAACCACAATCCTTGTGGAGGACAGATGCATGCATAAAGGTAGAAAATTGGTTCTAGTTGAAATATCCCTGGCTACTTGAATTTTTGAGGGATTTCTTTGGTGAGTGATGTGGAGGCGCAGCTAATTCTTTTACCGAAGACACACTAGTACTCCTCTGCAGAGCCGTGGGCCGTGTGGGCTCCACGTGGGCTCTAGGGTATATTGGTAGCACCTTGTCATTGTATGAGGCACCTTTCTTACTAGGAGTAGGAACAGAGCCTACATTGGGCAAGAGATTCTGTGTACACAGTTTTAGTTGTGTGAACACTGATGACAACTAGGACTTGATTTAGGCCAAATGGCAAATCTCCCATGTCCCTTTTCAGTGACATCCTCATGACTCTCAATGTCACTCCTTCGCTCTGAAGAACAATGGAGTAGAAAGTGACACGCTCTGGAACTACTGGCTCATTAGAGTGGAAGACTGGTCAGAGGGGCCTTGCCTGAGGATGTGGCCTCTCAGAAGGCTGGTCCAGACCCCAACCCCTTTTCTTCGTCTTGCCTCATCCAAACCCCGTGTCAAAGGCACCTCTGTCCTTTTCCTAAAGACCATGTATATGCCCAGAGCCCCTTCTCACCAGCATTCTCTCTCATATTACTTCTTTTTAAAATTTAAATTTTTTAAAATTTATTTCTGAGAGAGAGAGAGAGACAGCGTGAGCAGGGAAGGGTCAGAGAGAGAGGGAGACACAGAATCTGAAACAGGCTCCAGGCTCTGAGCTAGCTGTCAGCACAGAGCCCGACGCGGGGCCCGAACCCACGAAGCATGAGATCATGACCTGATCCGAAGTTGGCCACTAAACCAACTGAGCCCACCCAGACACCCTTCTCTCATGCTACTTCTGATCCTATGTGCTAATTGTGATGTTGCCTATACCCCAGTAGGTGGGCAGGTGGACATGCATGATTTAAGAATCTCTCAGGGGTTTTTGGAGGGAAGCCAAGCATAATTGTATAGACTGGTAAGTGGGAGAAGCAATTCTGCAGTTATGGAGTGAAATCTAGAAATAAACCCTTTCTTATTCTTTAGAGCATTTTATATTTTGTGTTTGTTAATTTTTTCATTAGCTCTAGTCTTCACAATAGCTTATGCTTTGTGCCAATAGAGACTATAAGTAATACATTGAATACTGAACCTCTAAGTCAGTGCCTAGCTCAATAAATATATACTGAATGGAAAAGAAAAAAAGAAAGAAACAAATCCCTTTTAGCTTGTGTCAGAGTGTGTGTGTGTGTGTGTGAGAGAGAGAGAGAGAGAGAGGGGATATGAAAGGAGAGAGCCATGGTGAGAAATATATCTGGGAAAACCCTGTGTCTGAAGTTTTCAAACTTTTTTTGGTTCACAACACCTTTAGTATCTCAACATGTTTTTACAGCATTCCTAAGCCCAAAGAAATACATAACAGTCCATTAGGTGGTTGGGTACAAACAGTTTAATAAGTATTTATGTTCTAACAACTTAGTGGCTGTTAAAAAACACACAGATGTTGAAAAAAATAGTTTATACTTTTCTTGTCCAATATTATATACAAATGGGATATGCCTGCCTACTGGACACTGAACAACTCATCAGACTTCAGAATCAGCTTAGATGTTGTTAGCCTCAGGTCCTGTTCTGCATTCTACAATGATTTTCATGTGATATTTACTCATAGCAACTGCTCAAAACCCAGCTTCACAAATACATGATGTCATCAAAAGGAATCTAGCACAATATAATATTGAAACTGGGGACAACCTCAGGCAGGTAGTTTGTGGGACATCTGACAGATATAGAATATCTCTGTGTTTTCCTCTAAAATTAAAAAATACCCCATGGTGAATATATTGTGGCATCCTGGGGTATAGTGGCACAAAGATTGGGAACTGTGTGGTTACATTCATGTTGATTTCAAATACTGGAGAGACCATAGTCAAAGATGTGTTTTGATGATGATAAGGTAATAAAAATGTTGATCACATTGTGAGCTACTTGCCAATTATGGCTAATTTTTATTCCATAACAGTTGTCATTAACTCTGTCTTGGGTTAACTTTGCTAAGATGAGTTTCATTAGACTCAAAGGCCCTGACACCAGAGCAGTGAGACTCATTTCTCACATTATTCGCATGAATTGTTCTCCTTATTTTACATCCCACAGGTTTAACCTTCACACCTTGTGGCCCATGGAGCATGTTGTCTGCTTGCGACTCAAAAAGGGTGTAGGGGGTCACACCGCTGGTCTTGCTCACAGTCGAGTGTAAGAGGCTTCCAGCATCTGCAACACATCGCAGCATTGTGTCAACCTACAAATTATGTGTTGGAACTGGAGGAATTTACTTAACAGGCTTCCAGTGAAATACTATGACAAATAGGCACAATCTAATATCAGCCTTTGCACTAAATGCTTTATTCTTGGCATTTATAAATGTTTATTACCATTGTGCATTCTTGAGTAAATTTAGGTCTTAGAAGATAATTTGTAACACTTATCACTTCTTCTTTAGAATCCAGCTAACCACTGCCCTTTCTTAGCTGAAATGTGAGACCTCAGAGGGTTAAGTGAGTTTCACCCACACAAAAAGTCAACATCAAGTATTTCTTTAAATGTGGACTCCTTGACAAACACATCTCTCCATTTGCAAGGCCCATGAATTTAAAGCATCCGGTAATAACAGGCCTGGGCTCCCTCTCAGAGCTGGAAGCTCCTTGTGAAATGGTATCCTGCCAAAGTGCCACTGCAATAAAGCTCTGCGTCCTAACGTTGGTGTCAAAGTGCCAGCGAACCAAGACTGGCAGCCGGCTAATTTGGGAGAGCTGTCTGCCTGAGCCCCCCCTCCCCCTACTGATCAACTCACCCACAGGAGCTATTCAGCTTGTCAACCATTCATGGGTAGGAAGAGAGGGGATGAAAGAAATTGGGATGTGCCTTCTTCTTTCACTCAGTACCCAGATTCCCCTGAGTCACTGATCCAGCCTCTGAGAACACTGGGAACTCTGTTCCTCCTGCTAGATTAATGGCTTCATAAGCAGACCCTTGAGGTAAGAGATATACCCTTTGCTGAAGTTGGCATTACTAATGATATATAATGTTTTGACACTATTTAATCACAGACATCCTTAAAGGAATTGAATACTTAGATACATGAGCATCTGTACTAATAGATGTCTTGCCTGATTTTTTAATTATCTTTCCTTGTATTAAAAGTGATCAATATAAATGAAGGGAAATGAGCAGCCACGTTGGTAGGTATATTTGGGCGGGCAAAAAGTCTTCTGTGCTGTTTGAGCTGTGGGGCAAGAGAGCTACAAAAAAGCAATCTGTGAGCTATGCATGCTGACTTTTTGGTAGCCACGGCCTTGGGTCTCCATGGCCACACTTAAATTCACAAGCACACACATTTTAGCTCTTTTTCTCCATTCATCACAAATCTGTATAACGGGGACAAAAATAACCCTGGCTTTGTTGGCATGAGGCTCCAGTGAGATGATGCACTTAAAGATCTTAGCACATAGCAAACATGAAATGAATTATTTTTTCTCCTCCTCCTCCTCCCTTTTATTGATTTAAGCAACTATGTGAACTGGATGTACCATAATATAAATGTGTATAACGCATATTGGCCCCACAAGAAAAAATGATTAAATAAAGAAATCCCACCTATCGTGAAGAGATTATGGCACGGTGAATAAGGCCCTCAGAGGTCCTGCCTCCTTGTGTGTAAGAATGATTTACCTTGAGGCAGTGACAGTGTGCTTTAAGTGCTCATGACACTTAACAAGTGGTTTGGGGCTCATGATAGCCTGATTTACTAGGTGTACCCTGTGTGTGTGCTCCTGTCTCTCTCAAAAAGTGCTTCAAATGTAATGTGTAATGTGTAATGTGTAAGCTCCACTCTTCTGGCACATGGGTGTTCTCACCATGAACAGAGAGTGCCTGGTGCCTCCAAGTGATGCCTTAATTCTCCCTAGCGGTCATGAAGCGTAGATGTAGGCACTCAACATCATGGCAAGAAGTTCAGTGAGTTGTAAATGTAAACATTTTACTCAAGCAATAATAGAAGATGGAACAGGGCTTCTCATCTAATGCAGTGGTGGTGATGGTGGTGATGGTGGGGGAATCAGCAGGCTTCTGTTGTTGGAGGGGTCCCACAGAGAGAAGAGAAAGCTTTGGATACCTATACTTAATTTTACAGTTTCAGAGGTGGAGGGAGCAAGGTAGAAACATTGTGTGTGTTTCAGAGAGTGAGGGAGGGAGGGGGTTTTCACTGGTTTCAAAGAGGGCTCAGGTTTTTTTCCTCTTTTTTTATTATGTACACAGAGGATCTGCTCTGGAGTCCTTTCTGAAAGTTATCTTCTGTGCAATACACATATAGTAGGTATGGTTTTTCCCTCCTTTTAATGCAGTTGCTTGTAGAGAGTGACCAAAGAGTTGTTTGAATCTCATAGAGGCCAGCTTTTTCTGTTAACTTTTTAACCTTATTTTGTTGGTTCACACTATCAGGCTTCTAGGCCATCTTCTTCAAAAGATTCCTCATTTTCATTTTCAATCAAGTTCTCTCCACGGTTTTTCACATAGCTTCCTTCACACTACTAATTTCACTTTAGAGCTGGCATCCCATCCCACATCCCTGGGCTTGCTGTGCTAACATGTTTAAACATGATTAGTCTTTATTAATGTAAGAGAGACAAAGCTCCAAGAATCACACACCTCTTAATTTGCTATAGTTCCAAAGGGGGTCTTCAGCCCTGGGAACTGAAAATGAAGAGGCTCCTGGAGATGCAGACATACTGGGCATTCTGCTAAGTGCAAAATTTTGCTTTATGGTTGCAGACAGGATTTTCTTTCAGTTGGGTTCCAGTTCAAATCTTTGACATATCAAATGCTATGAAATATCCAAACAATAAAAAAACATTTCCTGATCATATTTACTTTCAGCAGTGTTTGTTACACATTGCGTTAGGGAAATGAAGGTGGTATTACGGTGGCGTTTTACTGTCACTGTAATCTTGAGAATAATATTCTTTCACTGTGGAGTGCATTTATTCTATTATCTCACAAATACGGCCAAGAAGTGGGGTAGGCAATTAAGAAAAGGCAGAGGTGGATGGTACTATCAACAAAAGAATGAATACTTCATCTGTTTAGGATTGTCATGAAAATTTGGTATAAGACTCAAAAATATTCAGTATTATATATATGTATGGATATCTGATACTTGATATATGTTGCTTATTTTAGAAACATTTGATGTGAGATACACATGTACATTAAGACATTACAATGAGGCTAAAATACTGAGGGCTATATAAAGGAATGGGGGAGATTATTGGACCTGATATCTAAGCTAAGGATAATTTCTACAATGCACATTACATTTAGTTCCTGTGCAGGTCACAAAGGCCAATAAAGAAATTCCATGAGTCATGTAGTATTCATTTTCTAGTAAAAGGGTATATATGAGTTGGTAAGAAGAAAATGTTCCCGGAAATAAACCATAACAGGAATCTAACCCTGGATTACTATAATAAAAGAAAATATCTTTAATAATGGCCTTTAGAGAAGACAGAAAATGTATTCATATAGTCATTTCTTACAGTGACCCTTGGTAAAAATCAAGAAAATAATACTATATAGCGATTGTATGAATGTGTTTCTACAGAGAACAAAATGACACAGCCATCAGGCAGCTGGGGCCTGGTGTTTTGTTGCAGCTGGAGGAGGCTGGGTGTGTTGCCCATGCTTTTGGCTGGATATGTATCTGAAAACTGGCATGTCTCTGATGACTCACTCAATCTCTAGAGCCCAGTCCCTGGCCCCTGCTGACAGTGTTCATGCCAATGTCACCCTCTGCAGGCCTGCCAACACTGGGCTGTTACTGAGCAGTGGGTGGGCCTCCTGCCTTACCACCACCACCTTGGCGGCTGCTTGTCTACTCAGCAGCTATTTGGGTGCCCCTTCTCACCAGCAATGTGCCTGGACTCTTAACTGTTCTGGGGCCCATGTTAGGTGTTATAGGTGACTTACATTCTATAGATAGGTGGAGAATTTGGAAATATTTCAGGATGTTAACAACTATGATGGTTCTGCCAGTATATATCACATATCTCGCCATAAAAAAGTCATCTCTTTTCCCACAGAACTCACTTAGCAATGCAGTTTCCCTTCTCATGGGCATTTATTATATACACTTGTTATCTTACCTGCTGGACTATGAAGTCCACGGGGCAGTGACCATTTCTGGTTTATTTCTCTGCCCCATACCCTTTAGTACAGTCCCCATACTATGTATCTGTTGAATGAATGAATGAATGAATGAATGGGATGTCTTTAGCTAAATCCTTTGGGTCTACAAACACCAATAGAAATAGAGGGGGTATCTTGTAATATTTTCAATCTCTGTTGATTTTAGCTAGATTAAATATTCTATTCTTTGTTGTATGGAATGATTTTGCATCTATTTATAAAGATCTGATTCTTGAGAGTGAAAACCTGAGAAAAACAGATATAATGAGACCCTAATCCTTGAAATATTTTCGTTTTGATATTGACTGCCAGCAGAAACATCATATTAAGTCAGAAGGTCATTTTAAGAAGCTTCAAGTTTTCTCTTTTCTGATTGATAATAAACCGGATCACCATATAACTTATTGTCTAAATTAGGACATTTTTGAAGATGAAGAAGGGCACTTTTAATAATTATATCAGGACACAGGCATTAGTTGAGACTGTCTTGGACAAATGAGAATGTATGGTCACTTAGTTATAAATATATTTTTATTTTATGAACCATTGGTTGCCAATGTGACAATCTGCCTTCCATGTCCTTCAGTGGCCATGAAAGAGGCAAGGAATGATACATGTTGGGCTTTTTACATTTCCCCAACTTGCCTTCTTTAATGTATGCATCATACTTGGATCTATATCTACTCTGTATCCTACCTCAAAGCACATTTGCAATTCCTAGACATAAAATTGAGTAAAAGAAAAATGGCATCACTTTCATCTTTGAGTACAGAAGGCAAAAATTGACACAGTACCATCAAGCCAAGTAACTAGTGAAATTCTCAGAGAAAAAAAATTACTTCCCAGAGGATGACACTTTTAATTGTAAGCCTCAAAATTTGGAGGACCCTCATGGAGAAGGGTGACTCAGTTTTGATGAAACACTCATCACCACTTTTCCCTTCATTGGGAAGGATATTTGATCTCAGCTTAGAGGAACATAGGAGTGGGCAGAATGGCTGATGTGAAATAAAACTTAAGACTAAATACATGGGGGTACAATTCCAGCTATCTAACTTATCAGTCATTTGCTTGCAGTCTGAGGTATGTGGATTTATCACAGTAATATTCTTGTTGGTTTTTTGTAGACCATACAGGTCTCATTATATCGATGCTGATGGCCTTGTCATCAGTGCTGATGATCAGAGTTTTCTTTGTTGGCCTTATGTGACTCAGTGACTTTCAGTAATTGAGGATGGAACATGGCATAAGTGCTGAGGGTAAAGCAAGTGTCTATTGTGAGATCTTCTCTCCCCTACTAAGGGACCAAAAGTTTGTCAGAAATGATCAGTAGGTTTTCTTGGAACATTAAATGGAATGGAAGTAAAGGGTCCCTTCCTGTCTTCATAAATTACACAAGAGTATCCAATCTGCTCATCCTCACCCTGTAATTTGGAATGGAAAAATCTCTTGTGCATAAATTGCCTTTCTTGAATCTAACACAATTAATCCAGAAGAGAAGTGGGAATGGGTAGCAGGGTTTTTTTTTTCCTTCAAATTTTGTTGTTAATTAAAAAAACAATTATCAAGGATTTCTAATTACTTTATAAGTGCTGTATGGCCTGTACCTGCTCCTCAGCAAATTAGTAAGATAATGCTGGAAACATCTTATTAAACAGAATTACTCTTTCTCCGCCTTCAGATTCACACATTTACTTAATAGGCCTCTTCTTGTGCAACACCTTTGTGAAACATTTATATCCATTAAGTTATCTCACAGTTATTAGCATTGTGCATTGGTTTTTCCTTTTTTTTTTTTTTTTTTTAAATGCAGGACCTAATAAATTGATAGGCTACACTAAGGGTGAGTATCTTGAAAGATACTTCCTTAGAGGAAGTGAGTATTTAGGAAATAATAAAATTGTTCTGGTGGAAAGATTGTTGAAAAGACAGTACTTTAAGGGAAATAGAGCCCAGAGATCCACAGAGAGTCCTTGGGACAAAATAGGAATATCTGTAATGAGGGGCAGACAAGTGTAGGACTGGAGCAGAAATGTGAGCCATTACAGAGTGCTGACAGGGAGCATGTGGATCGGTATTATAGTCATCAGATCTGTGTGAAATATGCTGTTCAGGATCTCAATAGAAGGGCATTCACTTACCTGAGGGTTTCATAGAAATGTTAAGGTCCATAGCACATCATTTTTTTTTTTAAANATTCCATGGTATAGATAAACCACATCTTCTTGATCCATTCATCTGTTGATGGACACTTAGGCTCTTTCCATGTTTTAGCTATTGTGGAGAGTGCTGCTATGAACATTGGGGTACATGTGCTCCTATGCCTCAGCATTTCTGTATCCCTTGGGTAAATCCCTAGCAGCATAGCACATCATTTTGAATATGAGTGGAACCAAGTTGAGAATGAAGACGTTACTGATATATAGGAAATCATGATCTCATTATCTTTTCAAATTGAATAAATTTGAACATTGTGTACATTTAAATTATGTAGGGGTGCCTGGGTGGCTCAGTCGGTCAAGTGTCCAACTCAGGTCATGATCTCACGATCGGTTCATGGATTTGAGCCCTGCATTGAGCTCTGTGCTGACAGCTTGAAGCCTGGAGCCTGCTTCAGATTCTGTGTCTCCCTCTTTCTCTCTGCTCCTCCCCCACTTGTGCTCTCTCTCTCAAAAATAAATAAACATTAAAAAATAAGGTATTCAAGGTATTACTTTGATACTTTTATATATTGCAATATGATGACTGATGTAGTGATATTTATTACATTACATAATTATCGTACAATATTATTATCTATATTCATTATACTGGGCACTAGATCTCTATGGGTTATTTACTTCTTGTAACAAATTTGTACCCTTAATCACTCTTATCCCCACCACACTCCCTAATAAACACCATTTTACTCTCTATTTATTAGAGGTTTAACTTTTTCCATTTCACCATATAAGTGATATACAGTGTTTGTCTTTCTGAGTCTTACTTATCTTGCTTAGCATTATGTTCTCAAGGTCCAACCATGTTGTTACAAATGGGAGAAGGTCTTCTTCCTTTCTTATGGCCAAATAACATTCCATTGAGTAAACATGCCACATCTTTTTTATCCATTCATTTGTTGATGGACATTTGGGTTGTTTCTATGTCTTGGCTACTCTGAATAATGCTGTGATAAATATGGCAGTGCAGAGATGTCATCAAAATTCTGTTTTTATTTTCTTTGGGTATGTACCCAGAAGTGGAATTGCTGTTGTATGGTAGATCTGTTTTAAATTTTTTGAGGAACCTCCATATTGTTTTTCATCGTGTTTGGACCAACTTGCATTCCCACCAACAGTGTATGTGAGTTCCCTTTTTACCATATCCTTGCCAGCACCTTTCTCCTTGATGACAACCATCCTACCGGCTGTGAGGTGATATCTCACTGTGGTTTTGATTTGCATTTCCCTGGTGCTTAGCCATATTGAGCATCTTTTCATTTGTGTGTTGGCTGTTTAGATGTCCTCTTTGGGGAAATGTCTTTTTAATTCTTCTGCCCATTCTCAAGTTGGTGTTTTTATTTTTATTATTGAGCTGAGTTCTGTATATAGTTTGGATATTAACTCCTTATCTAACATATGGTTGGCCGTAAATTTTCTTGCATTCTGTAGATCATCTTTTCACTGTGTTAATTCTTTCTTTTGGTCTGCAGAAGCTTTTGAGTTTGATGTAGTCCCAAGTGTTGATTTTTTCTTTTGTTGTTTGTGCCTTTGGCGTTATGCCCAAAATATTATTGCCAACAACAATATTGATGAGAATTTTCCTCTTTTTTCTTCTGCAAGTTTTATGGTATCAGGTCTTTGATCCATTTTGAGTTAATTTTTGTGAATGGTGGGAAGATCGGGGTCCAATCATTATTTTGCATATGTTTTACCGCTTTTCCCAGCACCATTTGTTGAAGAGACCATCTCTTCCCCGTTGTGTATTTTTTACACCTCTGCTAAATATTACTAGATTATATGTCACAGTTAAATTCTTGGCTCTCTATTCTGTTCCACTGGTCAGTGTGTCTATTTTGGTGCTAGTACCAAACTGTTTTTTATTACTATGGCTTTGTGGTATAGTTTTCAGCCTGGAGGCATGATATTTCTAGCTTTGTTCTTTGTTCTCAGGATTGCTTTAGTTATTTGAAGTCTTTGTGGTAACACACAAATTTTAGGATTCTTTCTTTTATTTTTGTGAGGTATGCCTTTGGTATTTTGAGGGAATTGTGTCGAATCTGTGGACGGCTTTGCACCGTATAGACGTTTTAATAATATTAGTTTTCTGATCTGTGAACAATGTATGTTTTTGCATTTGTTTGTGTCTTCTTTGATTTCTTTCAGCAAAGCTTTGTACTTTTCATGGCACATAATTTTCAGTTCCTTAGTTAAATTTATTCCAAAGCATTTTGTTGTTTTTGATGCTATTGTGAATGGGATAGGTTTTATTTATTTTTTGATGGCTTCTTATTAGTGTAAAGGAATGTAGTTCATTTCCGTATGTTGATTTTTGTATCCTGCCACTTTACTGAAATTGTTGATCAAGTTCCACAGCTTTAGAGTGATTTTTTTATATATAGGATCATATTACTAGCAGACAATGGCAGTTTAACTTTTTCCTTTCTACTACAGGTGCTTTTTATTTCTTTATTTCTTACCTAATTCTAGTCCTACATTGAATAGGAGTGGGGGGAATGAATATTCTTACATTGTTGCTTATCTTAGGGGGAGACTCAATTTTTCTCTGTTGAGTTTAATGTTAGCTGTGGATTTGCTATATATGACCCAAATTATGTTGAGATTTGTTACTTCTACACAGTCTATCAGGGGGGTTACAAAAGGATGTTGTATTTTGTCAAGTGCTTTTTGTACATCTAAAGATGATCATGTGATTTTTTTGTTTCATTATATTGATGTGATGTATTACATTTATTGATTTGCCTATGTTGTACCATCCTTGCATCCTAAGGATAAATCCCACTTGGTCATGGCATATAGTCCTTTCAATATATTCTTGAATATGTTTTCTAACATTTTGTTGAGAATTTCTGCATCTGTATGAATATTGGTGTGTAGTTTTCTTTTCTTGTGGTATCTTTATTTGGTTTTGGTATTAAAGTAATGCTGATCTCTTAGAATAAATTTGTAAGTGTTCCCTCCCTTTCAATATTTTTGATGAATTTGAGGAGTATTGGCTTTAATTCATCTTTTTAAACACATTTTAATGTTTATCTTTTAGAGAGAGAGAGAGAGAGGTAGAATGTGAGCAGGGAAGGGGAAGAGAGAGAGGGAGACACAGAATCCAAAGCAGGTGCCAGGCTCTGACTGTCAGCACAGAGCCTGACACGGGGCTCAAACTCATGAACTGTGAGATCATGGCCTGAGCCCACGTCAGATGCTCGACTGACTAGCCACCCAGGCGCCCAGCATTAATTTATATTTAAATGTTTGGTAAAATTCTCCTGTGAAGCCATCTGGTCCTGGAGTGTTCTATATGGGGAATTTAAAAATTTTGATTCTATTCCTTGTTAATGATCTGTTCAGATTTTCTATTTATTCCTGATTCAGTCTTGGTTGGTTGTGTATTTCTAGAAATGTATCCATTTATTCTAGACTATTTAATTTGCTGGCATATAGTGTTTATAGTAGTCTCTTACTATTTTGTTATTTCTGTAGTATCAGTTGTAATGTCTCCTCTTTCATTTCTAATTTTATTTGAGTCTTCTTTCTTTTTCATAACTGGTCTAGCTGAAGATTTGTAAATTTTATTTTTGAGAGAGAGAGAGAGAGAGAAAGACACAGAGAGAGAGAGAGAGAGAGGAAGACACAGAATCCAAAGCAGGCTCCAGGCTCTGAGCTGTTAGCACAGAGCCCAATGTGGGGCTCGAAATCAGGAGCAGTGAGATCATGACTTGAGCCTAAGTAGGACGCTTAACCGACTGAGCCACCCAGACACCCCAAGATTTGTCAGTTTCGTTTACCTTTTCTTTTTTTTTATTAAATATTTTTAAATGTTTATTTATTTTTGAGAGCGAGAGAAAGAAAGACAGAGTGTGAGCAGGGGTGTGGCAGAGAGAGAGGGAGATAGAGAATCCGAAGCAGGCTCCAGGCTCTGAGCTGTCAGCACAGAGCCTTACTGGGGGCTCAAACTCACAAACTGTGAGATCATGATCTGAGCCAAAGTTGGACGCTTAACCAACTGAGTCACCCAGGTGCCCCAACTTTGTTTACCTTTTCAAAGAAACAGCTCTTAGTTTTTCTTTCTATTGTTTTTCTGGTCTGTATTTCACTTATTTCCACTCTGATCCTTATTATTTCCTTCCCTCTGATAACTTTGAGCTTAAGTTGTTCCTTGTTTTTAGTTCCTTGAGGTATAAAGTTAGGTTATTTATTTGAGATATTTCTAATTTCTTAATATATGTATTTATTGCTATAAACTTTCCTCTCAGAACTGCTTTTGCTGCATCCCACAATGTTTGATATGTTCATTTTCATTACATTTGTTTCAAGACAACTTTTTTTATTTTCCTCTCAATTTCTTCTTTTTTTTAAATGTTTTTTATTTATTCCTAGGAAAGAGACAGAGAGAGAGACAGCGTGAGCAGGGGAGGGTCAGAGAGAGAGGGAGTCACAGACTGAAACAGGCTCCAGGCTCTGAGCTGGCAGTCAGCACAGAGCCCGACGCGGGGCTCGAACCCACGAACCGTGAGATCGTGACCTAAGCGAAAGTCGGACGCTTAACCAACTAAGCCACGCAGGCACCCCCTCAGTTTCTTTTTTGACTTAGTGTTTGCTTAAAAGGGTTTTGTTTAGTTTACACACATTTGTACATTTTCTCACTTTGTTGATTTCTAGTTTCATACCATTGTGGTCAGAGAAGATAGTTGGTATGCTTTTAAACTTTTTAAATTTCCTGAGATTTGTTTTGTGACCTATCAAATGATCTATCCTGGAGAATGTTTTATGTGCCCTTGAGAAGAATGTATATTCTGCTGCTCCTGGGTGGAATGTTCTGCATATATCTATTAAGTCCATTTGTTCTAAACTGTGGTTTAATTCCAATGTTTCCTTGTTGATTTTCTGTCTGGATGATCTAAGCATTGCTGATATATACTTAATGATTGCTATATCTTCTTGAAGTATTGATCCCTTTATTGTAATATAGTGATCTTCTTTGTATCTTGATACCCATTTTAGCTTAAAGTTTATTTTGTCTGATATAAGTATGGCTACGCCTGTCTACTTTTCATTTCCATTTGCTTGATATACCATCTTACATCCTTTTGTTTGGAGCCGATGTATGTCTTTAGGACCTGATATGGGTCACCTTTAGGTGGCCATATATTTTGATATTTTTTCTCCCCTCTATCCAGACACTCTATGCCTTTTGATTGGTGAGCTTAATCTATTTATATTTAGGGTTATTATTGATATGTAGGGATTTATGATTGCCATTTTAGCTTTTGCCTTCTGGTTATTTTGTCTCTCCATCATTTCTTTTTCTTCTGTTACTGTCTACTTTTGTAAGTTGGTGGTTTCCCGTGGTGACTTGCTTAGTCTCCCCATTTTTAATGTTTCATGTCTCTGCTCTAGGTTTTTGCTTTGTGGTTAGCATGAGATTTACATAAACTATCTCATAGATAAAATAGTCCTTTTTCTGCCAATAGCAGTTTATCTTCACTCACCCATAAAATTCCATCCTTTTGCTCTTTCCCTTTTATATTTTTGATGTCATAAATAATGTCTTAGTGCTTTGATTTCATTATGAAGTTGTAGTGGCTATAATTATTTTAATGCTCTTTTCCTTTAACCATTATGATGTAGTTAAGACCTTAACATCTTATTCTGAAAAATAGTATTCTAATTCTGACTCACTTTAATCAGAGTTTGTGAGCTTTTGTTTTTTAATTTTAGCATGGAGAGCTCCTTTCAACATTTCTTGTAAGGCAGGACTAACGGTGGTGAACTCCCTCAGTTTTTGTTTGTCTAGGAAAGCTTTTATTTCTTCATATCTGAAGGTTCACTTTGCTGGATAGAGTATTCTTGGCTGGCAGGTTGTTTTTTTTTTCCAGTTTTGTTATTTTTTTTTAATTGAAGTATAATGTCTACAGTTTTTATCTTTTTTTTTTAAATGTTTTATTTATTTCAGGAGAGAGAGAGAGAGAGAGAGAGAGAGAGAGAGACAGTGCGAGCAGGGGAGGGCCAGAGAGAGGGAGTCACAGACTGAAACAGGCTCCAGGCTCTGAGCTGGCAGTCAGCACAGAGCCCGACGCGGGGCCCAAACCCACGAACCGCGAGATCATGACCTAAGCGAAAGTCGGACGCTTAACCGACTAAGCCACCCAGGTGCCCCTACAGTTTTTATCTTTTAATATTTTTGAATATATAATTCCACTCACGCCTGGCCTGTAGGGTTTCTGCTGAGAAATCTGCTGAGAACACTGCTCGTACCCTAACAGGGGTACCTTTGTAGGTTACTGTGTTTTTTTCCTAGATTCCCCTAAAATTTTTTGTTTGTTATTAACTTTTGACAGTTTTAATAAGATGTGTCTTGGAGAAAGTCTTTTTGTATTGACATAATAAGGTATTGTGAACTTGTGTATTCATTTATTTCCCCAGATTTGGGAAATCTCAGCTATTACTTCTTTTCTTTCTGTTCAAGTATAATTAATATACATGTTATATTCCTTTCAGGTGTACAGCATAATGATTCAGCAATTCTATACATTTCTAAGTGCTCATAATGATAAGTTTACTTTTAATTCCCTTTATCTATTTCATCCATCCCCCATCCACCTCAATTTGGCAACCACCATCTTGTTCTCTATAGTTAAGGGTCTATTTTTTGTTTGCTCTTCCTTCCTTTTCTCTCCTTCCTTCCTTCCTTCCTTCCTTTTCTCTCCATTCCTTCCTTCCTTTCTTTTCCTTCCTTCCTTCCTTTTCTTTCTTTTCTCTCCTTCCTTACTTCCTTTCTCTTCTTTCCTTCCTTCCTTCCTTCCTTTCTTCCTTCCTTAATTCCATATATTAGTAACATCATATGGTATTTGTTTTTCTCTGACTTATTTCACTTAGCATTATATCCTCTAGGTTCATTCATGTTGTTGTAAATGGCAAGATTTCATTCTTTTTTATGGTTGAATAATATTCCTGTGTGTGTGTGTGTGTGTGTGTGTGTGTGTGTGTGTACATACTACATCTTCTTTATCCATTCATCTATCAGTTGACACTTGGGTTGTTTCCATATCTTGGCTATTGTAATTAATGCTGCGGTAATATTGGGTTCTATACACCTTTCTGAATTAGTGTTTTCATGTTCTTTGGGTAAATACCCAGTGATGGAATTACTGGATCATATGATAATTCTAGTTTTAAATTTTTGAGGAAACTCCATACTGTTTTCCACAGTGCCTGCGTCAGTTTATAGTCTTACTAACAGTGCACAACTATTCCTTTTTCTTCACCCTTGCCAACACTGGTTATTTCTTATGTTTTTTTTTTTTTTTTTTTTTTTTTCATTTTGACAGGGTAAAGTGATATCACATTGTAATTTTAATTTCAATTTCCCTTATGTATTTGTTGGCCATCTGTGTGCTTTCTTTGGAAAAATGTCTATTCAGGTCCTCTGCTGATTTTTAATCAGATTATTTGTTTTTTCAGTGTTGAGTTGTATAAGTTCTTTTATATATTTTGATTATTAGCCCCTTATCAGATATATCATTTGAAAATATCTTCCCCCATTCAGTAGATTCTTTTTTGTTTTGTTGATGGCTTTCCTTTACTGTGCGAAAACTTTTTATTTGGTGTAGTCATGATAGTTTAATTTTTCTTTTTTCCCCTTGCCAGACATATGAAGAACAGCATTTCCACAGCCGATGTCAAAGAAATTATTGCCTATATTTTCTTCCACGATTTTTATAGTTTCATGTTTCATATTCGGCCTTTAACCTAACCTATTATATCATGAATACACTCTCTGTTCTCGTTCTCTCTTCTTTTTATGGGATATCCATTATTCTTACATTGGCTTTTCTAACTGAGTCAGAGAGTTCTCATAGGGTTTCTTACTTTCATAAAGATTTTAGTTCTTGATCTTCAACCTGATCATTTCTATATTTTCATCTTCAAGCTTGCTAATTCTCTCTTCTATATAATCTGTCTGCTCTGTTTCCAGTGCATTCAACTGCATTCGTCATCTCATTTATCAAGTTCTTTAGCTTTAGGATTTTAGTTTGGTTCTTTTTTAGAATTTCCCTCTTTGTATAGTACTCCTCTTTTCATTAATTTCACTGTTGGAGATCATTTTATTGCTTTTCTGAGTTTTCTTGTAGCTTGTTGAATTTCTTTATAACACCTATTTAAAATTATTAGATTAAAATATTCCATGTTTTTGAGTTTAGTTGTTGGAAAGTTGTCATTTCTTTTTTTGATACCGTATTACCATTATTTTTCTTGGTGTTTGTTGAGAAGTGACTCTACGGCAGCATTTGGCTTAGTGAACACCTTTCTTTTTCGGCCAAGGTTTTTGTTTACTTTGACTCTAACAATTCAACAGGTTGGTAATTAGAAGCCTTCCTTTTGTCTTCCAGAAGGTGGCGCTATAGCACAAATTTTTGGTTTCTCTTTCGGAGCTAAATTGGGCTAAGGTTGAAGGAGTGGGCACAAAAAAAAACAAAAAAAAGCAAAGAGTGGCAGCAGGGGTGGGTGGTGAGGTGTATAATTAGTACCTGGGACTTTGNCCGGAGCTAAATTGGGCTAAGGTTGAAGGAGTGGGCACAAAAAAAACAAAAAAAAGCAAAGAGTGGCAGCAGGGGTGGGTGGTGAGGTGTATAATTAGTACCTGGGACTTTGAAGGTGCCCACCGCCTGGTAGAGGGATCCTCAAGTGGAGAGGACCAAGAGGTCCATGGGCCATCCTCTGGGCCTCCTGCCTACAGCAACAGCCGCTTTCCTTCATTTTTGTTTGCCTACTTCTCTTTCCTTTCCCTCTCCCCACCCACTGCATTTTTCTTCAGAGAGAGCAACTGGCCTCCCCAACTGTAGCACATGTGGTTACCGTCTTCACCCTCTAACTCTTCTGCCAGAAAGTTGGTGCTGGTTTGCTGCCAGACCATCGCTGCCTTCTCTGCCATTACCGCCTCTACTGCCACCAGCTCTGCTGCCATTTCCCACCCTCGCGGCACTTCCATGTTCCCGGCCTCTCCTGTAGTCCAATCCATCCACTTTCAAGTGCATAGATGGTTGGATCTCTTGTGTGTCTTGGTGTGCTGTGCAGAGGTGCTTTTTTTTTTTTTTTTTTTTTTTTTTTTTTTTTTGTTGGGCA